>NW_012101683.1:79563-174895 GCF_000951045.1 Mandrillus leucophaeus | reverse complement strand
CATGCACTCTGATATAATTAAATTTCACTAATTAAATTTTAAAATCCACATGACTGTGTAATAATAATATGGCATTTTGTATGACCAGTATATAACAACACAATAGTTGAAAGGCAGTTCTCTGTTTTAAAAGGCTGGTAAAGAATCTTCTTAAGATAATATTTTGTAAATTTAGAAGAACTCTGGTGAAAGAGTTCTTAATTCAATGAAAAGGGTTATTGCTTTATGAGGTCAACACAAATGCCCTCATAGCAGTACTTAAAAAAAAAAAGGAAAAAAAAAAAAAACTTTTAAAGTATTGACTTACCATCATGTCAGACGAACACAAAATTACGAATTTTATACTTAAAATTAAATCATGCATAGAATATAATGGAACTTGGAAGCTGAGATTTAAAGAAACTCAAAAAGCTCTGTCTTCAATTTTCTGTTTTATTTTTCTTTAAAAGGTCCATAGGGAATAATGTTTTAAAAGGCTGCTTACTGAGTGTGTCTTAGAATATATCTGTAGTATTCAAATAAGACGTCAAAAGAAATGAGCTAAAATTATGCAGAAAAATAGATATTAAATATATGAGGCCGGGTGTGGTGGCTCACACTTGTAATCCCAGCACTTTGGGAGGCCGAGGCGGGCGGATCATGAGGTCAGGAGATTGAGACCATCCTGGCTAACATGGTGAAACCCTGTCTCTACTAAAATATACAAAAAATTAGCCGGGCGTGGTGGCGGGCACCTGTAGTCCCAGCTACTTGGGAGACTGAGGCAGGAGAATGGCGGGAACCCGGCAGGGGGAGCTTGCAGTGAGCTGAGATCCTGCCACTGCACTCCAGCCTGGGTGACAGAGCGAGACACCGTCTCAAAAACAATAAATAAATAAATAAATAAAAATAGAAATATATGAAGAGACAGAAACTAAGAAAAATATCTCAACTCTCCTAATGATCATTTTCAAGTGTTATTATTTTAATATCTGCCTTAGAAAAACTCATTTGTGATCTGATTCTTCTATGTGGCTACAAATGCATGAAAGACCAAAGGACTACACTAAAATATATGAGAAAATAGATACTTTTCTAAACTCAAAGTTTTCCAATTTGTGAATTCCAGTTCTTTCCTCTTAGGTTTCGTAAGGAATTAGCTGAAGTCATCATAAGCCACTAATAATTATTTTCAAGACCTGGGGGTACTGGCCAGTTGCCAATGGGTGAGTAGTTGTAAGTGCTTATAACCACAAGGAAGGAAAATAACAATGTTAGAAATTATAGATTCATAACATCAACTATATAACTCAGAAAATATTGATAAATACTTCAGACAAATAGGTTATTTTGCATGTCAGTTTTATAGTTTTGCCTTTTTATCATAAAAGTAGGAGATAAGATTAAAATAAGAAAACCAAGATAAATTAGTAAATGTATCTAAAGTAGGTAATATTGGTAACGCTTGAAACTAAAGTCTTTTGGCCTTTAATGACCGTTCTGAGACAGTATCATACTAAGTACTTATCTGTTGATCCAGGTACCTTTTCTTCATGCATTACCAGAGTTAGGAAATGAAGGCCTGATGAATCTTTTTTCCCCCCACCCCCTCAACAATTGCATAGGCAGTGTGACTACTTCCTGGTACCCAATTATTCTTGCTTCAAGGTATGCACTCAATCACATGCCCCTCTGTTTGGAATACAGCAGATCATTAACATAAACTTAAAAAATAAACTCCAGTCTAGACCTGCTGATTCTTTTAACAGCATACAATATCAAACCCATATGTAAGCATTATTATAAACTGCTTTTCTGAAATGTCAGGAAACTATTGTCCCAGGGACAGTGATTCATTAGAGCCACATAATCAATTAGTTTTAAAGCAAAAATGTGTAACAGGAAAGAGATATTTGGCATATCACCTGCAATTAGCTGGTTCTCCTCTGTTCTTGAGAATTCTTACACCAAAAGGAACAAACCAACTATACCAGGCAAATGAAAATTCAGGATAAAATTGATCGATAAACTTATCTATGGTTTTACAACACCAGCACAGACAATTAGTTTGGGACTCTCTGGATCAAAAATGAAATGCAAGGTAAAGCTGCATGTACTTTCTGTGTTTTTCTTTGTGATTATCAAATTACATCCTTGCTTTCCATGGCGTCCACAGAAATGTTTTCATTTCCTCTTGAACAAGTAATGGTTAAAGACCAGATAATGATTTCCAAGATTTCCCACATAGTTAAAACCTTCTTACACGTATGATGGCACACATAAGAACGTGAAAGGGTCAACCGTCTTCTTATTTCTCAGGGACGAGGCTAGGTCATAATGCAGGCATGTTTACCCATTTTCCTATCTATGTGGAGAAAATTTCACAAAGGCCATTACAACCTTTAAAATAGTAACAGTCATGTTGGCGGTGAGGAACATTTGATTTGGTCAGGCCTGTCTCTGCAGGGTAAGGTTGCAATCTGGCAAGTCTGAGCTGTGAAGACAACCATTCTTTATAATTCTGAGAGAATATACATTTATTTTCTTTATAGGGTAGAGAAACCCTAAATTAACTTAATCACATCTTTAATAAGTTATTTTAATTTTCATATTCATTAGATTTGTAATATCACTAACAGTGATCTTATCAAAAGAGTAAGCATGCAACAAATGTAGAATTAATGTTCAAATTTGAATTAGTTTTTTTTTTTTTTGAGACAGGGTCTCACTACAGCCTAGGCTGTAGTGCAGTGACTTGATCTCTGCTCACTGCAGACTAGACTTCCTGGCTCAAGCGACCCTCCCACCTCAGTCTACGGAGTAGCTGGGTCTACAGGTGCTCACTACTATACCCAGCTAAATTTTGGGTATTTTTTGTAGAGACAGGGTTTTGCCATGTTACCCAGGCTGGTCTCAAACTCCTAGAGGCAAGTGATCCTCCAGTTCCCTCCCAAAGTGTCGGGATTACAGGCATGAGCCACTGTGTGTGGCCTGAATTAGCTTTTAATGTTTGAATCTCTTTTGGGCACTTACTACGTGCTTTACAGTAAGCTAAGTGCTTTATCTACATTATGTTGGTTACCCCTCATTAATAATCCTGAATTAAGGAAAAAAGGATTGTCTATGTTACACATATATTCGCTACATTAGCATTCCCTAATATGTTCCCTAGATTATCAGTTTTAAAAAACATCCAATGAAAATGAGAGCCCTGTGGTCAAATCTGTTATCTCCTCTTAGACATTTAAAACAAGGCAAAGATGTTCCCTTTACTACTTCTGTTCAGCGTTGTCCTGGAGATTCTAGCTAGTGAAATTAAGCAATAAAAAGATGTACAGTTACTCAAAATCAGAAAGGAAGAAGTAAAATTTTATTTGCAAATGCCATGATCACCAATATAGAAAATCCTACAGTGTCTTAAAAAAAAAATCTACTAGAACTCAGAAGTGAGTTTAGTCAGATTGCAAGATAGAATATCAATTATACAAAAATCATCTGTATTTCTGAACACAGCAACAAACAATTGGAAGTTAAAATGTAAAGGAAACCATTTATATAACTCAGAAACAAAAAGTCAAATGTTGCATGTTCTTACTTATAAGTGGGGACTAAGCAATGGATACACATGGACGTACAAAGGGAAATAATAAACATTGGAGACTTCAACAGATGGGAAGGTGGAGGGTAGAGAGGGATAAAAAAATTACCTATCGAGTATAATGTACACTATTTGGGTGATGAGTACACTAAAAGCCCAGACTTCATCACTTCACAAGATATCCATGTAACAAATCTGCACTTGTAACTTCTAATTCCATTTTTTTTTTTAAAAAAAAGATTAACGATAGGCTGTTTTTCTATCTGTGAATGGAAGTGTATGACAAAGAAACACCTTTGCAAGCTAACCTTTAGAATATGTTATTACAACATGTTTCTTTCTCCACTGGGTCCTATTAAAGTCAACCAGAGAACTACAGCAATAAAAGGCAAATGTAAGCATGCTTTCTTTCAAAAAATTAAAAGAAACCATTTACAATAGCATAAAAAAACATGAAACACTTAGGATATGTATTTTGAAAGTAGAGGGAGGTTTATAGGCTGAAAACTACAAGATATGAGTTAGAGAAATTAAAGACCTAAATAAGTGGAGAGTGGAGACATATACCAAGTTCATGAATTGGAATGTCAATATCGTTGAGATGTAATTTCACCCCAAATTCACCTTTGGATTCAACAAAATCTCAATTAAAATCCCAGAAGACTTTTCTGTAGAAATTAACAAGTTTTATACAAACTTTAAAATTTGTATAAAAGTGCAAAGGACCTTGAGAAGCCAAAGCCATTTTGGAAAAGAATAAAGTTGGAGAACTCACACTACCTGATTTCAAGATCATAATGCTGTAAAGCTATGGTAATCAGTGTGGGGCAGTGGCCTAAAGATAAACATATATATACATATATTTTAAAACTTCTTTTACAAAAGTGCCAAGAAAACTCAATGGGAATATAATTTTTTCAAATAATTACCATATAACCCAGGAATCTCACTCCTAGGTATTTTCCAAAGGCAATAAAAACATTATGTTCACACAGAACTCTGTTTAACGAGTATTATAGCAGCTTTATTCATAATAGTCATAAACTGAAAACAACCCAAAAGCCCACCAACTGCTGATAGACAAGTTGTAGTACATTCAAGCAACTTAATACCACTTAGCAATAAAAAGTAATTAATTACTGATACATGCAACATCAAGATGAATCTAGAAACATTATGGTAAGTAGGAGAAATCAGATACAATAGCTACAAACCAAACCCTTGTATGACAGTCTGGAAAAGGCCCAATTATAGGGTCAGAAATCAGATCAGTATTTGCCCTGGGCTGGGGATGGGGATAGGTTAATGACTACAAAGAAGATGGAGATAACTTTTTGGAATTACGAAAATGTTCTATCTCTTGACTGTGGGAGCGGTTATACAACTGTATACATTTGTCAAAACTCAAAAGAATTATACATTTTAAGTGGGCAATTTTACTCCAGGTAGATTGTATCTCAAAAAACCTAATGAGAAAAAAAAAGGCTCAGAAATGCTTCATTAAGAAACTAGTCTAACTCACAGTTTTTAAAGATTATTTGTTAAAGTTTATTTGCTACTTCTTTTATCATCCTATAGAAGTCTCTATCATGCTCAACTATATTAATTCTGGAATGTTAATCCAAAAGATATTTACTGCTACAGTGAACACAAATAGGTAATATAATAAGTTAATAATTATAAAAAAGAAAGTTTCTTAATTTTAGGATTATAGATAAGAAAGTTTCTTAAATTTTTAGGATTATGGATATAATAGAGGCATAATATTCCATATGTTTGAGTACTACCTATAGAGAAGAAGTATAGAATAGTTCCCAAAAGTATTCACATTTAAGGAATGTCTACTATTTATTAGATACCACAGGAGCTGTTGAGAACACAGAGCTAAAAGACACATTTCTTGCCTTCAGGTTGCTCAGCAATAAATGTGGGAGAGAGGCAAGTCAACTGATATTGAAAACTAAGCATAATGAATGAGTACTAGAGGTGTTTACATAGTTACATGGAAGCACTCAAGAGGTACCCACAGTTCTAACTCAGAGGAGCAGGCAAGGAATGACTCAAAGAAAGGCTCCTTGAGGTAGTGCCTGAGTGAGGTCTGTTGGCACGGGTTGACTTTAGGTAGCTACAGAAAGCGGGGGAAGGGAGACAGGAACACGGCAGCAGCAGAAAAAACACGTACAACACAGGCGATATGACCCTTGAGAGAAAACTCAAGTGATTCTCCACTGTTGGAATACCATGATTTTTGTGGAGATTTCAATGAGGGCATGACTTAAATTTGGATTTAAAAAGGCAATTCTAATTGCAATGTAGAGATGTTTGGAATGGTAAGACTAAAACACAAAAGCCAGCTAGGAGGCCTGCTATGGTGTTTGAGATGGAAAGGTACTATGGGTGGCTATTAATGAACATGGAAAAGAGGAGACATATGAGAGAAATATTTAGAAGCTGGATTTGATACTAGTCGAACACTGAGTGAATATTCCGAATGAAGTAGAACAAGGGGTTCTTTCTGGGTCCCGTGAAGAAAACACGGAAGTGCAGTTCCAGATAAGGATCCTTCTCAAATTACTAGCACTATCCATAAAACAATATTTATATATTTTTATTCCTTATAATCTTTATTCCTTATAACTTTTATTCCTCACAATTTTTATTCCCTGCAATTCTCTTACAATGTTCAACAAGCAGGAGATTCTTAAAAACTGTTTGTTGGATGAATGAACAAATGAACAAACTAGAATAGTGGAGAACTAAATGTTAATAGTTTCAGATTCTAGAAATAGGCAGACAAGAGAGAATTTTTAAATAGAACTTCAAGAAACTACAATTGTTTCTAAGTCTCCGAAAATTCAATTTACTTCAAAGCCCTAAGAGTCAAATCATATGAAACACTTTATAAGACTAAAGACTTAGTATGTTTTTGTTTTTGTTTTGAGTCAGGATCTTGCTCTGTTGCTCAGGCTGGAGTGCAGCAGTGCAATCATAGCTCACTGCAGCCTCCAGCTCCTGGGCTCAAGTGATCATCCTGCTTCAGCCTCCAGAGAAGATGTGACTATAGGCATTCACTGCTATGCCTGGCTAATTTTTTTGATTTTTTTGATTTTTTTTTTTTTTTTTTTGTAGAGACTGGGGTCTTGCTTTGTTGCACAGGCTGGTCTTGAACTCCTGGACTCAAGCAATCCTCCTGTCTTGGCCCCCAGGACCTCAATAGGTTTTGAGACTAAAGTATTATATAAAGCTGAAGATAGTAATAATAAAAAAGAAGCCACTGGGTGCGGTGGCTCACGCCTGTAATCCCAGAACTTTGGGAGGCCAAGGCGGGGATTACCTGAGGTCAGGAGTTTGAGACCAGCCTGGCCAACATGGTGAAACCCGTCTCTACTAAAAATACAAAAACTAGCTGGGTGTGCTGGTGGGTGCCTATAATCCCAGCTACTCGGGAGGCTGAGGCAGGAGAATTGCTTGAACCCGGGAGACAGAGGTTGCAGTGAGTAGTGAGCCAAGATCGCACCATTGCACTCCAGCCTGGGTGACAAGAGCAAAACTCCATCTCAAAAAAAAAAAAAAAAAAAAAAAAAGCAGCTCTTTAAGTACTATCAAGTTACTTAAATGTACCATTTCTTTAAATCTTTTCAAAACATTTTTATTTGCATTTCTCTTACAAAGAACTGTTAGAATTTCCCACTCCTATTTTAATAGATCTTATCCTGAAAAAAGCATTTGCATAATTTGTATACACTTAATAAAACTAACTCATTGTAAATTCTCCACGTACTGTTCAAATTATTTTAAATCTTTTCCGTTATTCCCCAGATGCCCATTCCTATTCTTAACCCTCTCATTTTCAGTCAAAGACCTCACTTCTCACTTTACTAAAATATAAAGTCATCTAGCCTGAACTCCCTCATTTGCCTTCTCTATGCCTCCTAAATGACTGGAAGGAGATTTTCCTTAACAGAAGTTTATTTCAGTAGTTCCAGTGAAAGTGATTGATTTTGGGGTATATCAGACAAATAAACATATACCTTCCTAATACTGTAATACACAAATTCAATGTGGAACATAAAAGATGAGCTGGACATACAACCTGACTTTGACTGATTCAATTACAGTGAGAAAACTGAAGTCCAAAGAAGTTAAATAAACAGTCAGTGTGACCAAGAGCTTTTGTTCACTGTAAAAGATACCTCTAGGTTCATTGATTGTAAGAAATGTACCAGTTAGGTGAGGGATGTTGATGAGGGAGGCTATGCATATGTGGAGGTAGGGGATATATAGGAACTCTCTATACTTTCCTCTTAATTTTGCTTTGAACCTAAAACCGCTCTAAAAAGATAGTCTTTTTAAAAAATGTCCCTCCAAGCTCTAAAAATAAATTGTCCTATGATTAAACAGAAAGTCTATGAATAAGTTATGGGTAAGAGAAAGACAAAGACTAAATAAATTGGCCACGATTTATCAAATTAAAAGTAGACTAAGGTTATTTAAAATCTAGCTATGAATAGGTTAAAAATAAATAAATATATTAGTGTGTATGTTAACTTATTCAGAAAATACTTACTGAAGGCCTTTTGTGTGCCAGCAACTGTTCTGGGCTGTGGGGACACAATAGTGAACAAACAAATAATAATCCTTCTTTTTGGGTTTATATTCTAGTGAGTGGTGGTGCAGAATATACAACTAAATAAACTGTGCATTATATCAAAGAGTGAGAAGCATCATGGAAGAACAAAGCAGAAAGGGGCAGAGTAATTGGCCAGGAGTAGGGTGGAGTCTACGAAGCTGAGGTGGGAGGACTGCTTGAGGTCAGGAGTTCGAGATCAGCCTGAGTAACATAGCAAGACCCTGTCTCTTAAAAAAAAAAAAGTGGGGTGAAGGGATAATCAGAGTATTCTAAATGGGGTTGTCAGGGAAGCTCTCATTAAGAAGCTGACTTTGGAGCAAAGGCCTGAAACATGAGAGGGAACAAATTACAGAATGATTGGTGGGGGTAGGCTGGTGAGGAGGAGGATGGGAAGATGGGAGGACACAGGAAAGTTATCTTTTAGGCAGTACAAAAGGTTTGAGGTAGAACCATTTCTAGCATGTTTCATGAACAAGAGGCTAGAACAAAGAAACCAGTGAGGCTGGAGCAGAGGGAAGGAGGGGAAATTAATAGGCAATAAGAATAGCAAGTTATTAGCAGTTTGCTGTACAGCCTTATATTCAGGCCTGATATAGAAGCTGTTGGAGGATTTTTGAGTAAAGAAATAATATAATCTAACTTATCTTTTAAAGGTCCCATTCTATCTTTTATATTGACTATTAGAGGACAAGGTGAAGCAGGAATCAGTAAAAAGGCAGTTGCAATAATCTAGGTGAGAGACAGAATGTCACGCACTTCCGTGTGAAGAGACCACCAACAGGCTTTGTGTGAGCAACAAGGCTGTTTATTTCACCTGGGGGTGCAGGCGGGCTGAGTCTGAAAAAGGAGTCAGCAAAAGGTGGTGGGATTATCATCAGTTCTTATAGGTTTGGGATAGGCGTACAAAGTACATTCTTAAGGGTGGGAGAGAATATTACAAAGTACCTTCTTAAGGGCAGGGGAGAATATATCCTATCAGTTAGGGTGGGGCAGGAAGAAATCGCAATGGTGGAATGTTACCAGTTAAGGTTATTTTCACTTCTTTTGTGGATCTTCAGTTGCTTCAAGCCATCTGGATTTATACGTGCAGGTCACAGGGGATATGATGGCTTAGCTTGGGCTCAGAGGCCTGACACAGATGTGGTAGGAAGTGGTTAATGCTGAGACCAGCTCAGTCTGGGAGACCCTAACCCAGCAGCACTAGAGGAATTAAAGACACACACATAGAAATACAGAGGTGTGGAGTGGGAAATCAGGGGTCTCATAGTCTTCAGAGCTGACAGCCTCAAACAGAGATTTACCCACATATTTATTGACAGTAAGCCAGTGATAAGCAGTTTCTATAGATTATAGATTAACTGAAAGTATTCCTTACAGGAAACAAAGGGATGGGCCATATTAAAGGGGCGGGTCTGGCTAGTTATCTGCAGCAGGAGCATGTCCTTAAGGCACAGATCACTCATGCTATTGTTTGTGATTTAAGAACGCCTTTAAGCAGTTTTCTGCCCTGGGTGGGCCAGGTGTTCCTTGCCCTCATTCTGGTAAACCCACAACCTTCTAGCAGGGGCGTCATGGCCATCATGAACATGTCACAGTGCTGCAGAGATTTTGTTTATGGCCAGTGTTGGGGCCAGTTTATGGCCAGATTTTGGGGGCCTATTCCCAACAGGTTAAATTCTGGATCTGTTTTAAAGGCAGAGCCAATAGGATTTGTTGACAGAGTGGATGTGGGGTGCGAAAGAAAGACAATAAGGTTTTTGGCCTGAACACCTGAAAGGATGGAGTGGCTAACAATGAGGAAGGGGGGACTATGGGAGAAGCTGGCTTAGAAGAGGCTGGAAGAATCGAGTATCAGGAATGCAATTTTAATCATGTTAACTATGAAATGTTTATTAGACATCCAATTGGGGGTGTTAAGTAGGAAGTTGGATACAAGAGTCTGAAGTCCGAGGAGAGGTCTATGCTAGAGATACAAACTTAGAAGTCACTAGCCAAAAGATGGCATATAAAGCTATGGAACTGGGCTGAGTGTAGTGACTCACACCTGTAATCCCAGCCCTTTGGGAGGCCAAGACAGGAAGAATGCTTGAACCCAGAAATTCAAGACTAGCAGGGGCAACCTAGGGAGACCTTGTCTCTATTTAAAAAAAAAAAAAAAAAAAAAGCTATGGAACGGGATGAGATTATTGAGAGTAAACAGACAGAAGATGTTCAATGCCTCAGCTTTGGGGCATTCTAATATCGCCAGGCCTAAGGAACAAATAAAGGAGTTTGAGAAAAAGTGGCCAGCAGGCCAGGAGGAAAACCAAGAGAATGTCTTGGAAGCCACTGTTTAAAATGCTGCTCGTAGATCAACTAAGATAAAGACTGGAAATGAACCAGTGGATTTAGAAAGACGAAGGTAATTTCTGTCCTTGATACAACATATCTGGGGAATAGAGGGAACAAAATTTTGATGGGAGTGACAACAACATGTTTTATGCTTATTAACCAAGAGAAAAGGAAATGAAGCAGGAGAGAGAACTGCTGGAATGGCCTGAGCTGATTAAAAGGCTTGAAGTCTAGTGAACAAATGCAGGGGTTGACCCTATGTAGGAGCACAAACAACTCACAAATAAGAATAAAGGCAGAATATATGTTTAGAGAAAACAGCTTATGCTCATTTATTACTACTATTTTCCTTATATTTATATTTTCTTTGACATATATTTATTATTTTAAAAGTAAATTAACTTCTTTCTGTTTTATTACTGTACATATTTTATTTTTTATATGTAATTTTAAAAAATGGCTTTGTGGCTTTCTTACTTTCACTCCAAAAAAACTTTCTGAGTTCAAGCAATTCTAGTGTGGTGTAACATTACTTCAAATGGCAGAAACAACTTGAATTCACAGAAGACATTCTAAGACTCTTTACTGTTTTTCCTTAATCATGAAAAACGTAACCAATATACCTCATAAGGGTATTCCATGAACAGGGATATGCAGGGGTATGTGAAGGATTGTATGATTTTTATTCTATATTATTTATCCCAAGTAATAATATACCCCAGGGTAATATAATACTCTAGAGTAAATAATATACAGGGAGATAATATTTGGCATTTTTTATATTAGGCTAAATAAAATACACTGGTCTTCTTTCCTATAATTTATAATTTGGAGCAAGTAAGGTGATATCAGTAAATTATGCATACTTTTCAAATATTTTCAGTGATTCATCAGTAATCTAAACATTATTATTATTAGATGAGGTCTCACTCTGTTGCCCTGGCTGGAGTGCACGCGCATGATCATAGCTCACTGGAGCCTTGAACTCGGCTCAAATGATCCTCCTGCCTCAGCCTCCCAAGTACATGGGATTACAGGTACATGCCAGCATGCCTAACTAATTTCTTAAGCAAAAATTTGTAAAGACAGGGTCTTGCTTTGGTGTCTGGACTGGTCTGGAACTCCTGGCTTTAAGTGATCCTCCTGCCTCAGCATCCCAACATGCTAGGAACAGGAGTCAGCCACCATACCTGGCCCTAAATATTATTAATAACCTAAATAATCTAAAATGCCAGAACTAGCATCGGGTCTCACAAATTCAAGTTACATGTTAAATATTAATGGGAAACATTATTTTTCAAAAACAGTTGCTTTGTATAATTCTATTTGTAATGTACTCTCTGTATATACTATAATGTATATACACACACACGTATATATACATACATGTATATATAGTCAGTTACTATTCAACTACTTTGCATAGTAGCTGAATTTAAGCTTTTAGTCTGGTAAATTTACTAAAACAAAAAACAAAGCAAATCCCCCATTGCTATTGATGGTACTACTGAATGTGTGTGACTAGATATGAGTTTTATTGATGAGATAAAAAACATCACCACCTTATCTTTTATTGAAATTTAAACCAAAAAAACCACAACTAAAAATAAAGTAAAGTAAAACATTAAATTAGGCTGGGTGCTGTGGCACATGCCTAAAATTACCCAGTACTCTGGGAGGCCAAAGCAGGAGGATCACTTGAGTTCAGGAGTTCGAGATGAACTTGGGCAATACAGTGAGACCCTGTCTCTACAAAATTTTCTTTTTTTTAATTAGCCAGGTGTGGTGACACATGCCTGTAGTTCCAGATACTTGGAGGCCTGAGGCAGGAGGATTGCTTGGGCCCAGGAGGCTGAGGCTGCAGTGAGCCATGATCATGCCACTGATCCAGCCTGGACGACAGAGTGAGCCCTTCTCTAAAAAAAACACACACACACATTAAATTAATAAAATTACCAATCTTTTTCAATTTCTAGAAAATAATCCATGGGTATCAGTAAAATTACTTTTAAAAAAAAATGAATTTTATGTTGGGACAGCATGTGCTACTGACTTAAGTGTATTTTTCTTTTCCCTTCTTTTTTTTTTTTTCCCCTGGTCTTAAATAGTGTTAGTTTGTTTAGGCAGATGTAACAAAATACCACACATTGGATGGCTTAAACAGAAGAAATTTATTTTCTCCCAATTCTGAATACTAGAATCCAAGATCAAGGTGTCTGCAGGGTTGTTTATTCTGAGGCCTCTCTCCCTGGCTTGTTGATGGCCCTGTTCTGTATTTTCATATGGTGTTCCCTCTGTCTGTGCTGTCTGTATTCTAATCTGCTCTTCTGGAAAGGACACCAATCATACTGGATTAGGGCCAACATGAACCAACTCATTTCAACTTAACCGTCTCTTTAAAGGCCTTATGTCTAAATATAGACATATTGTGAGGTGCTGAGGGTTAGGACTTTAACATATTAGAGTTCTGGGGAGACACAGTTCAGCCCATAAATAAGACAGTATAGTCAGTAATAGGGAAAATGCGTAACTTGGAAAAGGCCTTAAGATACTTTTCTTTTCGTAGTCATCATATTTTAATTAAATAGTAGTTCCATCAAATTAATCCTTTGGAATTCATTTTATTACAATAATTGGAATGTTCATTCTTCATCATTTTAAACAGAATCATCACTCTGTGTTCTTTGAAAAACCAAAAATGGTGGGATAGATTACACATTGCTTTATAATTTACAAGGAGCTTTCCTATGTTTATTCTTTTCTGAGTCTAGTGACCCTGTGAAATTGGTACTCATAAAAATTTAGAAAAATATGGCTAGGTCTAAAACTTTTGTCTTCCTATTCTTCACTCAAATGGCCATTTAAAAGGTCTCACTGTGATGTCCAGGCTGGTCTTGAACTCCCGAGCTCCAGTGATCCCTCTGCTTTGGCTTCCCAAAGTGCTGGGATTATAGGCATGAGCCACCACATCCAGCCTAATTTAATGTTTTATTTTACTTTATCCCTAATTGTGACTGCTTTAGTTTAAATTTTCATTTTAAATTATGCTATACGTAAAAAAGAGAATAGCAGATGGAAATTTATGTGCGTGAGAATTTGGAAGACTCAAAAAATCAGCATAAATTGTAAGGGATTTTCTAGAAGACTGACTTAGGCCTGAGCTCATCATTGCACAATGCTTTTTCAAGTACTGTAAGCATGGCTGCCTGCATCTATAAAAGGTAGAAGCAAGGTGAAATTAAGGAGAAAAGATAGGCTTATTTTGTAAATAGGACCAAGCTATCTTTCTGACTACTTATATTAGCACGTAGTTTATAATCAGACTTTCCTCAGACTCCAATAAGTTATTTTAAAGCTTTTCACAATGTATAAAACTTCAGATGACTCCTAGGAGGATAGTGACTATGGTCAACTAAAATTCTGTATTCACTCTTAATACTGCAATTAACGGCAAAGCCACATTTCATAGGATCAGTGGCAAACATATGACATTCCTTCTTCTCTTCGGGGGATATCCCCAAAGATCCATCACTCAGCTTGATCAAATTAACTGAATCATTGTTCCACTCATTGAGCCAGTGTGTTCATTGACTAAAAATTCATAACTGTGCCAGCTGTGGCTACCACTATTATGGTGTGTTTTTTCCTGTTGGCTAATACCATGCTTTTCAGTGAGCAAAACTGTAAGATTATAATTGAGTTTGTCTTCAATTTAGGAAAATTCTTCATGCTGATTTTTTCATGTTGAAATCCCTAAAGTACTATACCTTGGGGATAAACTCATGACCTGGCAAGAATAATGAGCAGAAGCATCTTTAAGAAGGGAATCTAAATTTATACTTCATGAAGTGAAGGAAACTTCTGGTTAAACCTGCCTCTATTTCCTTATCCTCCTGAAGTCACCCCCCAAAAAAATTAAATTAATAAATTTACCAATCTTTTACTATTTCTAGAAAATAATCCATCAATAATTGGTAAAATTAATTTTTAAGAAAAAATGCATTTTATCTTGGGACAACATGTGCCACTGACTTAATTATATTTTTCTTCCTCCACCCCCTTTGTTTTTTTTGGTCTTATATAGTATATTTGTTTGGGCAGTTGTAACAAAATGCCACACGCCAGATGGATTAAATGGAAGAAATTCATTGTCTCCCAATTCTGAATACTAGAAACATGATTTTTTTTTTAAAAAAAAACAAAAAATAAAACAAAAATGAAGAAAAAGAAAGACGATGAGAAATTTCAACAAAATTCTGGAGATAGAAAGCTGATGGAGAGTAGTGCCCAGTAAAGGAAGCTATAACCCAGTGCCTATATAGAAAGTTATCTATAAGAAACATCCTTTCTTTCCTTTTTCTTCTGTTTTCTTTTTAGTCTTATTTGCCCTCCAGACACCCAGAAAGGTTTAAGACATGGAGACACAACGTGCTGGAATGTTGGTAGTGAGGTTTGCTGAAAACAACGAGAATGTTTGAAAGTGGCTAGGTTTCCAGATTTTGTCTCCTGTCTCACAACCCTAAGCTAACTATTTTTTTCCCTGTTTTCTCCTGACTTTTCACTCTGCAGGATACCAATGTCCTAACCTCTAGTTGAATTATTAGATATGAGAAGCTCTGGAACAGGGGCATTGGTCAGAGTGAAGTACGAGCAGGGAAAAGGGACTGAAGCCGAAGGGATTAAGTACAAGTTTTCATAGTGATTACTGGAACACCAGCCCCATTCCTCTACATTGCTCCTGGAACACAAGCACTAAGAGAGAATGTGATGGTTAATACTGAGGTGTCAACTTGATTGGATTGAAGGACGCAAAGTACTGATCCCAGGTGTGTCTGAGAATGTTGCCAAAGGAGATTAACATTTGAGTGAGTGGGCTGGTAAAGGCAGATCCACCCTCCTTAATCTGGGTGGGCACCATCTAATCAGCTGCCAGTGCAGCTAGAAAATAAGCAGGCAGAAAAACGTGAAAAGACTAGTCTCCTAGTCTACATCTTTCTCCCCTGCTTGATGCTTCCTGTCTGCAAACATCAGACTCCAAGTTTTTCAGTGTTGGGACTCAAACTGGCTCTCCTTGTTCCTCAGCTTGCAGCCAGCCTATTGTGGGACCTTATGATCCTATGAGTTAATATGTAATAAACTCTCCTTTATACATATATCTATCCTATTAGTTCTGTCCCTCTAGAAAACCCTGACTAATACAGAGAAGAAGAGAATTCTTCTCTGAGGAACCAAATGACCGCTAAAGAAAAAGATCTATTAACAACAACAATTATAACAATATACTGTTTACAATTTCACAGACAGAGGGTTCATTCTTACTGTAGATCCTAGCAACCTCAGCATACAATTTTCTTTCCTTATTGAGTCAAGAACTTTCACCTTTTCATCTAAGGGACACACTTAAAGGTTTCTCTTTGGCATATCTGAATGGCCAGCATCATTATGCTTGCTCTTTGGGACAACTGTTAAGTAAAATAAGGGTTACTACAACACAAGCACTGCAATACTGAGATAGCCGATTTGATAACAAAGAAGGCTACTAAGTGATTAACAGGTGGGTAGTACGTGCAGTGTAGATAAGGCGGACAAAGGGATGATTTGTGTGCCTGGTGGGAGAGAGCTGGATAGCATGATACTTAATCATGCTACTCAGAATGCTGTGGAATTTAAAACTTATTATTTCTAGAATTTTCCATTGAATATTTTTGGGGTTGACCATGGATAACTGAAACTGTGCAAAGGGAAACCATGGGAAGTCGGGGAACCACCCTACTTTATTCTTTCTATTCTCTTTCTGCAGGGCCCACAGGGACTCTCATCTCTTCAACTTTCTGTGTGCCTGATTCATTACTCTCTTTCTCTACAGAATAGATGTCTCTGTGTTACTTAATCAAACCCAAACATAGCCATTCCAAGGTCAACTTAAGTGATCTCCCTAAATAATTCAAAATTGCTGACTAGGATTTCTAAATTCCAATTCCAAATGCTTGCAAGGGAGAATCCGATTGGCTCAGCTTGAGCCAATCAGCTGTGTGTGTGTGTGTGTGTGTGTGTGTGTGTGTGTGTGTGTGTGTGTGTGCGCGCGCGTGCGCGCGCCCATGGAGGATGTCATATGACCTAACCATTTGCTCTACTTACTCAGCTCTCTTTATAAGGACTCAAAAGGTTTCTTTCTATCCCTAGCCCCATTTCCCAACAAAGTGGACACTCAATAAATACGGAGTGATTGATAAAGATTTCAAATGAGATGGAAATGTGAAAAGTGTAAAGAAGAATGTATGTTTCCCTTCTCATTTTTGAGTAACTTTTTTTTCACATGTATGCCTGGGAATTCTAAATCAGGGGTGTAACAGGAACCTCCTGGTCCCATTCTATTTTTTTATTTCCTAGAGATATTCCCACAATTGACCAGCATTTTAGGCAAAAATGATTCCCTGGTGCTGTGAGTTGTTACTTAATTTTCACTGTGGCTACCAGTGGTATGAGAAAAGAGTCTGTGTCATGGGAAAGGTTTCCAGAAGTTATTGTTCATGAGTTTGTTGCTTTGCCTATTATTACAGAATATAAAAATTACACATATATTTCCTGCTATATAAAACCAATTCTTACATCTCTATCCATTTTATACTGTATGCAGGCAAACAATAAGGAACACGGTTAAGATAATGAGTGATGGGCTGGAAGAAATATATTAGATTCTAAAATGCAAGATACTTGAACTAGCATGTTAGCCCCATTAAAATATCATAAATATTCATTTCTTGAAAATTGTCATTTCCTTCTAAAGTTGAAAACAATTTTAAATTACAATTATGTTAAATGACACTCATATCTTGGCTTTCCCACCTAAGGATATTAAGGGAAAAATTTCAAAAAGAAGAGTGAGAGGAAAACCCCTGTGTCTTAGCAGGGTTTATCAGCAGTGTTTTTATCGGTTAAAGAGGTTTCATTTTAGGTTATAATATGTGGCAAAAGACATGAAACAGTGTGTTTACAATTTCATTTCATTTCAAGTATTCATAGAAAAGATAGTTTAGAGTAGGTAAGTGGTTATTTTATAAGGGTAGGAAACCATCTGGGCTTCCTGGATATCTGGCTGAAAATTCAAGACAACTGTCTTTAGATTTTACAGATATAAAGTAGGTGTATTAAAGTGCGGATAAAAATGTAACTAATAAAAATTACCTTTGCTTCCTCTGAAATATTATTTCAAATATACATGAGACTTCTATTTAACAGTCACCAATAAAATATTACACAGTTTGCTAGATCATCTTGTACTACAGCTGAATGATGAATGGAAAAGAAAATAGAAATCATTCATGAAGTGATGACTTCATTGCAGTGATTATTTTTAACCACTTAAAATTTATTTTAAATGGTTAAAACATTCATGTTTATTTTTAACCACTTAAAAATCAGGTAATATGTGCTTTCAGGTATTGTCACATTTAATCTTCTTACGAACCTTCTGAGATAGGTATTATTACCTTCCATCAAATGTGACAGTCAAGGATTTATGCAAGATCACATTGTTAATAGCTGATGTAGCCAGAAATCAAGTCAAAGTTTCAGGATTCTAAGAATATCAGTGTTTTAGTATGTTGGCTACAATTGAAAAAATAACTATTTCAACACAGTTTCTCTTTGGCAGTAACTGTGAGAAATGGCATGTCCTTATTTTTGTTATGTATTCATTCACATCATTATTTGCATGCCTACAATTTCATTTGGGTGTCTATTCCTTAATGACAATTTCTTCAAAAACAACTGTCTCCTTATAGGCTTGTCCACTGGTAATTCAAAGATACATTTCAGAAGCTCAGCTACATGAGTCTTTCAGCAAAATACTTTTATATTTTACTGATTAATATTATAATTTTTCTTCCTCAAATTAATCATTTCTTTCTATCTTCTCACTTAAAAAACCTGCCTATTTAAGTTAGTTTCATGTAACTAATCTTAAACGATCATAATTTGAAGCTTTACAGAAATACTCTCAACATCAGACTAGTGCACTCTGGTTGAACTTTTGTTTTTCAGTTAATTGTGCTGAGTGTGCAGCTCAGGTTGATAATCTTGTCTGTGTTGACACTCAAATATCTACTCATTGATATTATGCTGCCAGTTATAACTATTTTCATAAGTGATAAACCAAATTTAGCTCCTGATAGTTCCAAAATATTTAACTACTATCATTAACACTTCTCAAAAAATGATACCAACATCATTTTTGTTTTTCATTTCCTAGCATTTTTAGAATGAGAAAACTCATGCTCAAAATTAATGGTTTAAGATGTTACTTGTCTGTTTATGAACTAAATGACAACATGCAAGACCACTTTATATTTTAAAAATATATAATCTGAGTCTTCATGTTCTATGCTCATGTTAAAACAGGCTAGATTTAATAGCAATCATAAATACCATTTCTATTAAATTATTCCTTAAATTGGCCAGGTGTGGTGGCTCACACCTGTAATCCCAGCACTTTGGGAGGCTGAGGCAGGCGGATCACAAGGTCAGGAGATCGAGACCACCATGGCTAACACGGTGAAGCCCCATCTCTACTAAAAGTACAAAAAATTAGCAGAGCATGGTGGCTTATGCCTGTAGTCCCAGCTACTCGGGAGGCTGAGGCAGGAGAATGGCGTGAACCCAGGAGGCGGAGCTTGCAGTGAGCCAAGATCATGCCACCGCACTCCAGTCTGGGCAACAGTGCAAGATTCCGTCTCAAAAAAAAAAAAAAAAAAATTCCGTAAATTAACAAATTAGGTATTGCCTTAATTAGGGCAACCAATATATTAAAATGGATTATTTTTCGCAAGTTTGATTGAACATGTTGTATATTTCAAAAGTGCTATATTCTTTTATTTTCAAAGAATTCTGATGAGGCAAAAAACACTAGGTTAAGAAAAGGCATAATTCTTCTTGAAAGTCTGCAGTGTATAGAGCTCTATAATTCATGAGATTTGTAACTTTTCTTCCTGTATATGGATGTTGTTTGATTTCTATTTTACTGAGAACTTTAGCTGGGAAATTTGCCAGCAAAATTATTTTATAACAGAAAATAGCATGCTTTTTTTTCAACATGACTATTGTAAAAAAATTGACTGAAACTAGACTGTTAATGCCTCTTTCCTCTTTTTTCCTAAAGAAAGTAAAGAAGTTACGATATAAAGTAAAATAAAAATATGGAGAAAGCATAGATTTGTGAAAGGACAAGTCAGATTCAGAAATTTCTCCTAGCCTAAAGCATTACAACAGATACTGCACGCAGGCAGAATTTTTAAGGGAGTCTCCTGTATCATCAAGGGTCTAGATTACATCATCATTGATTTAATCTTTTCCATCCCCTAATTTTGATGGTTTTGCTTTCCCAAAGGCTGTTGTAATTTATCCCATGAGTTCTCAAAATAAGTAAAATTTAAAATAGAAACACTGCTTCTGTGTTATCTTTATTGTCTTTGCCATTTGTTAAAACCACACCTATTTATAGAGGTAACAGTATCTTCTGCTCCAGTTCCAATGAAAATGCTTTTTATATATTCACTATTTTGTCACTGAGATCAAGAAGAATTTTTGCAATTTGTAAAATGAAAAACCAGTAACACGTGTACTGTGCTTTAGTGTAAAACTTAACCAAATGGATTTTGCTGAATGCATGAGACAAGAGCCATATCCAAAATAAATTTGCCAGAAATGGTTTGCATCATGAGATACTTCAAGTATAATTTTATTTTTCTTCTTAGATCAGACTGTTGCAAGCCTTCCCCAAACGTTTTAAAAATAAAAAAATTACAGTAGTTTGTACTTCCTAATATGTTCACTTCTTCAGAGATTTACTAGGAAAGAGAAAAAATTCTTGAAGAGGATAATGAGTCCCAGCTGAGAATCATGTGCCAAGATGCTCAGTGACTCTTTTTCTTTAAAGACATAGATAATGAGGATAGGAAACAAGTTTTAGTTAGTTGGAAGTGTTTCTTTAAAAAGAAATTTAACATCTAGAAGTTGCCACCTTGAAAACAGATGAGCTACCATTTCAAATTTCCCTAATTTATCTAGTGGAAGGGATTTAAGAAGTTGTCAGCCATTCTCAAAGCCATGTGGTGCCAATCTAGGTAGAAGTTGTCACTGGTCTCTGGTAAAAAAAAGTTAAATTTCCTCTATTGCAGGGACTGTTGTGTAGTGAATCCTTACAACTCCTTTGGTGTTAAATTATAATATTTTTTTATTATACTTTAAGTTCTAGGGTACATGTGCACAACGTGCAGGTTTGTTATATACATATACATGTGCCATGTTGGTGTGCTGCACCCATTAACTCATCATTTACATTAGGTATATCTCCTAATGCTATCCCTCCCCACTCCCCCCTCCCCACAACAGGAACCGGTGTGTGATGTTCCCCTTCCTATGTCC
This sequence comes from Mandrillus leucophaeus, assembly GCF_000951045.1. Taxonomy (NCBI): domain Eukaryota; kingdom Metazoa; phylum Chordata; class Mammalia; order Primates; family Cercopithecidae; genus Mandrillus; species Mandrillus leucophaeus. The sequence goes on along the minus strand of NW_012101683.1, from coordinate 153,935 downwards.
AAGTGATCTCACTGTTCAATTCCCACCTATGAGTGAGAACATGCAGTGTTTGGTTTTCTGTTCTTGCGATCGTTTGCTGAGAATGATGGTTTCCAGCTGCATCCATGTCCCTACAAAGGACACAAACTCATCCTTTTTTATGGCTGCATAGTATTCCATGGTGTATATGTGCCACATTTTCTTAATCCAGTCTGTCACTTTTAAGATGAAATGATGTGAACTAAATTGTAGCTGTTACTTTTAATGTCGTCGCTTAGCAAAATAAAAAATTGGCAACCTTTATTTTTTTCTCTTCACGCTTTTCCTTAAAATTTTACTGGTTCACAAAGCTCCCTAATAAGTGACCACTGATTTAATAGTTCTTCTTTGTCTTTACACAAGTACTTATTGAAATACTCTGGCAAAGATCGTCAGCATGACATACAGGTGTCAAACAGAACTGAGAGTTTAGTGACCGACACGTGTAATAATTATAATTGATAAGATGGGTGTTTTTGGAGTGAGGGAAGCTGAGCATATGAGAAGGGCCCATAACCCCAATCTGGGGAAGTCAGGTAAGGATTTCTAGGAAAGAGATAAAAAATGTAAATAGGGGTATGTTGTCCTCATGACCCATTAACTCGTCATTTACATTAGGTATATCTCCTAATGCTATCCCTCCCCACGCCCCCCTCCCCACAATAGGCCCCGGTGTGTGATGTTCCCCTTCCTGTGTCCAAATGATCTCATTGTTCAATTCCCACCTATGAGTGAGAACATGTGGTGTTTGGTTTTCTGTTCTTGCAATAGTTTGCTGAGAATTTAGGTATTTAGGGTTGGTCCTCTAGCCCCAGTCAAGACTATAGACTCAGATGACATCTCCATTGATATACCTTGAGCCGGAATCACCCAGCTAAGCTGGGAACCATCTTGAAGGCTCCTATGACAGTTGGCGACCTTGCCTATAGCTTGTTAAATATTTTGAATATCACTTTCACACATGAGTCAGAGTAGCCTGGAAAGAGGTGAAGGCAGCAGGATAAGGCAAACCCCAAACTGAGATTAAATTTTTGTCTTCCCCAAAGAATGGTACCTCAAATAAAAATTGAGCTTTACAGACAACCAAAAGAATGTGAGAAAATATTTACAAAGCATGCATCTGACAAAGGTCTAATATTCAGAATCCATAAGAAACTTAAACAGTTGAACAAACAAAAAACAAGTAACCCCATTAAAAAGTGGGCAAAGGAGATGAACAGACACTTCTCAAAAGAAGACATACAAGCGGCCAACAAACATATGAAAAAAAGTTCATCATTACCAACCATTAGAGAAATGCAAATCAAAACCAAAGAGATACCGTCTCCCACCAGTCAAACAAACAAAAACAAAAAAACAGATGTTGACAAGGCTGTGGAGAAAAGGGAACACTTATACACCATTAGTGGAAATGTAAATTAATTCAGCCACTATGGAGAGCAGTTTGGAGATCCCACTACTGAGTATATACCCAAAGGAAAATAAACCATTTTGCCAAAAACATACCTGCACCCCTATGTTCACTGCAATAGCATTCACAATAGCAAAGACATGGAATCAACACGGGTACCCATCAATGGTGGACTGGATAAAGAAAATGTGGTACATATATACCATGGAATACTACAGAGCCATAAAAAAGGATAAAATCCTTTGCAGTGACATGGATGTAGCTGGAAACCATCATCCTAAAAAAACTAATGCAGAAACAGAAAACCAAATTCTGTATGTTCTCATAAGTGGAAGCTAAACATTGGGTATATGTGGTCATAAAAATGGGAACAGATACTGGGGAATAAGGGGAAATAAAGGAAATAAGGGGAAAAAGGGGATAGGGAGGGAGGGAGGTAAGACTTGAAACAAACAAACAAACAAACAGAAACTACATATTGGGCCGGGTGCAGTGGTTCACATCTATAATCCCAGTACTTTGGGAAGCTGAGGCAGGCGAATTGCTTGAGCCCAGGAGTTTGAGACCAGCCTGGGCAACATGGTGAAAACCCGTCTCTACAAAAAATACAAAAAACTAGCAAGCGTGGGGGCATCCACCTGTAGTCCCAGCTACTGGTTGGGGACAGTGTAAGGCAGGAGGGTTGCTTGAGCCCAAGCTCGGGAGGTCGAGGCTGCAGTGAGTCTTGATCATGCCACTGCACTCCAGCCTGGGTGACAGAGTGAGAACCTGTCTCAAAAATAAACAAAAACAAAAACAAACAAAAAAAACAACCACCACCACCACAAAACCTCAAATTATCTACTGGGTACTATGCTTACCATGTCGTGGCTGGATTCATTTATACTTCAAACCTATGTAACAAACCTGCACATGTACCCCAATTCTAAAATAGAAGTTGAAAACAAATTGTTTCATAAAAGTGCAAATTTTGTTCTTGCACACCTGAGTTTGTGTACTGAGATTCATAACTACTGTGTCCCATGTAACTGTGTCCCAAGAACTGCCAAAGTTTTATTCTGCTGCTTTAATTCTTTAAAAGAGATAATCAGCAGCCCTCTTCTGTTGCAAATATTTTAAAAAGAGACAATCCTTCTCTTTGAAACTTAACTTTACTAGTCATGTGAAGCCTAGGAAGCACTCTGTCTCCACCCATTAGGCACTGATTTCATTATATTATTCCTTCTGGCAGTCCAGAGTACAGACCTCTATTAATTACCTTCCCAGAAGAGCATCTGTGCAGCACAGCAGATGCTAACTAAGGCTGCCTTGGCATTCAAAAGAGAGAACAGCAAGATGACATTGGGGGGCTGCATATTTACGCAGCATTCATATTTCACACCTGTAATCAATTATCTACTGTTGGAAAATACTGATAAAATTTAGCCTTGCTTAAGTTTATTAACAAGCAACCATCAATGATATTATGGCAGCTAGCCATTGAACTACCTAGGGGCATTCTGAGTGCAGTGTCTTTGGAATTTTCTAGTATTTCATGGACACCTTGAGTTCTAGAATTTTAGAAATGCTGCAATTTTTCAGAGTTATACTGTTATTCTTGGAAAGACATTTCTAAAATTCTAAATTACTTGGATATATTTGGCATCTGAGTAAAAAAAGGAAGAAGAAATACGAAGTTCTAGGTAATTTACCAATGGTAGTAGTATTAAGTCTCCACCCATAAGAAGAATGAATGATTCCTGATTTGTATCTCACAAAAACAAGTCTCTGTGGATTATAGGTATTCTACCATGTCTTTTCTTCAACACAAGGCAACCATTGCTGAGTTATTTATTATATACTAGAAAAAGACATTTTGACTAAAATGGGTAATTCCCATGTCAAATCACTAGTGACTTCTGAAGAACACAGACCCCTACCTCTCATCAACAATTCTTTATCTAATAGTGTTAGGGTAGTGCACACCTAGAACAGAAAGATAATAATAATGGCTACTATGGCAGCCATGAGGTATACTGCTTGAATCTCCCTTCAAAAAAGAATTTGCTGAAGTAGTACAGGAAGTTGACAGCCTCCAGCTATTAAAACCTTCAGGATTAATCTCAGCTTTTAAGCGGGGGCCATGCCCTTCTGGGTAGTCCCCAGCCAATAAATGAGCATGTCACTACACAAGGCCTGGTAATTTCTGTCAATTGTGGGTCTCCTCTAATAGGCAATCTTTGTTCAGAAGCTTCTCAATGAGTTGGCTGATACTCTGTCAAATCTAAATCATGGTCTACGGCTCTTCCTGCTCAATCATTCTTCCTACCCACTTGTCTTACACAGGCATTATATATGCGTCATGGTGTAAAAGCTCTCTATAACCAATTTTGCTTCCTCTTTCTCTTATATTTCATATAGAGTGCTCCCAAAAAATCTCTTGCATTTCTAACTCCATCTCAAAGTCTGCTTCCCAATGGACCAAAATGATACAGCTACTGTTTACTAAGAACCTACAATGTGACAGAATATATCACAAGATATTTGGGGAAGTTATTTAACCTCTCCTAACTGTTCCCTCATCTGTAAAGTGGGGTTGTTTAAGAATTAAACAAAATAATCTAGGAAGAGGAATTTGTACAGTTCCTGGTATACAGAAAGTACTCAATAACTGATATGTACATTGAAAATATTATTATGCCAGACTCTGAGGAATTTTGTGTTTGTTACTTGTAATCCTTTTTATAATTGGCAAGTATTATCATGCTTGTTTTACATAGGAAACTAGCATTCAGTGAAATCAGCTTGCTCAAGTTACTTAATGTACATTGCTAGAATGTGTAACCTGAGATTAAAACCCATTAATCTCCACAGATGAGAGGAATGTAGATGTATGTAGGCAAAGAATCCATTGCTGTCACCTAGAATGTAAAGGTGCTCCACACCCTCTCTGGCATGGTATGTATAATGTAATTAACATAAACTATTTTGGAGATTCTTTCATAAATTTAAGTCTATTCTTCTAATTTCATCAAATATATGAACTTAGAATCTATCAATGGGTGCTTAAGACTAAGCACTTGTCTAAAACTTAGTTAAGAGGAATATAGAATGGCACTGCTACCCCATGATGAGTATTAGTTATTTTTGTAGAATGGCTCTCAAATTGTGTTTGTCTGATGTTTTCTAATAACTCAATTGAGGTTCTACTTAAAATAATCTTGCATATTGCTAGAAAAATTTTATCAACTGAAACCACCCCCCATCGCACCTCCATCCCCACTGAACACACATTCAAATTTATTATTTAAAGATCCAAAAGAAATGTGTAATAGAAACATAATGAACAGAATGAAATTAAAATATTCTATTGGTGAAAGAATTTCTAGAGAGGTGGTAGCAATTTAAGTGGCGGCTTTTGAAGCATGTCTCTATTGTTCCTTACTTCAAAGTTTTAAGATAAACAATTTTAATAAAATTTTAAAAATTATGTTACATAAAATTTTGAAAAATAGAGATCATGCTATTTTCTCAGGAGGGAGATGGTGATGCATAGGTCTAATAGAATGGATTTGGGGGTAGGCAGTTTTGTTAGACATTCTGCTGGGAAACTAGTCTTTTTTTCCAAATAAAACCGTGGAGTTGACCAAATAGGCCCTCTTAGGTACAAAAGAGAGTGTGATTTATGGTCTAGAAGAGAAGATGACCACATTATGCTCAATGTGGCTATTGTCCTTTAGGCCAATTTAGGCCAAGTAGTGAGTACGACCATAGAAAAAGATGGCCAGTAAAGAAAATGACATTCTGGTCTGGTGACCAGAGTAAGATAGCTGAGAACTACAGGTCTGAACAAATGACTTGGCCACTTGTAACTAGAGTAATGCTACCAAACTACCAAAGAGAGGGACTATTCAAAAATAAAAAATTACATCAATAATAGACTAACATGCATAATGTGACATTCAGTATATCTGCATGAGTTTGCCATAACATAATTTATTTATTGTGAATAAACACCTTTTTGAACATCTTTTTCAAGTAAAGGATTCAGTTATAGTCCTACTATAGAAAGTAGAGTCTAGATGGTCTTCAGGGACCATCAGGTCACATTAATAGTATTTAGGGACTCCTGGATATTTGGTAACCAAAAGAGATGTTTATGAAAATACATTTTTGTACAAGGAGTTACATTTACACAGATTTATGTGTGTATCAGAATAGAATATGCACTTTGGGGAAACTAAATAAATATCATTTGAAAAAGTAGACTCTTATGTATGGTTATAAATCTCAAAAAGAAACATCTAATTTATTGCCCATGTGGGGGAATTCTGGGTGCACTCTTTCTGGATGTACTTTCCTTTTCACTGTTACAACTATGGCACAGAGGGGTAATTATCAGTTTGCGAGATCTACTGTGAAAGTACCAAAGCAATCTCACTGGAAATGTTTCCCAGAAACTCCCCTTTCCTGTCTAAAATAATTTAACTGGGTATGAAATGATGGCTGGCACATTTAAAGACATATATATTACAAATGATAACAAACTTTAAAAAAAATAGACCTGCCTAAATGCTACAGTTGTGCCAGCAAAGGGGGGACTGGGTATTGATTTGGGGGAAACACATTAATTATACAATCTTTTAAAAATGTAATAAAAACAATGTTCAGTAGATTCCTAAAACAATTCCATATTAATCTGGTTTTTGGTAAATAAAATTCTAAGAAAAATTTCATTCTGAACAAGATGCGTCACAATGAAAGTCTGGTGACATGGAATGAAGATTATTTTCTGGTGGCATGGAATGAATAATATTTTCACTTAAATAAAAAGGGATTATGGTTATGACCCACTAATTAGAAATAATGACATAATTTAAAAGCTTTTGTAAATTTCATAGGAGAGTTGTAGTGAGACCAATTTACTGTGATGAGTAACTATCACAGTAAATAGGAGTTACAAGCTGTGTTACATAATGTGGGACACTAATTCACTATGATTAAGAGTAGGACAAAGCAGACAGAAGATTCTAAACAAATGGTTTGGTGAAGATGCTGAATATTGCAAAATCAACTAGAATAGCATTATGTTCCATCCTGTGAAATAACGTACATTGTATAAATGCTATAAAGTTTATTAAATTTAAGAGGTTGCTTTAGTCCTTCACAATGTCTGAAGATATTAATTGAATTAAGTAAACCATAAAAAAGATGTATTCTAAAGTGCTCTGTGGACTAATTTGGCTTATATCCTGTGAAATAATGTACGTTGTATAAATGCCACAAAGTTTATTAAATTTAAGAGGTTGCTTTAGTCTTTCACAATGTCTGAAGATATTGATTGATTTAAGTAAACCACAAAAAGATGTACTCTAAAGTGCTCTGTGGACTAATTTGGCTTATATCCTACCTCAAAGAAAATGTGGGCTTATTTGAAGTTTTTCCTGTATCACTCTAGTTCATCCCGATTTATTGTCATTCCAACTCTTCAAACATAATCTTGCAAGAAAAAAACCAAATCACAATTTAGCTTCACACAAAAAAATTACATTTTCCTTGTGCTGTTGATATCACTAAGTGAGATAATGCTTCCTGTGCTGTCTGACACATCTTATTCATAATGTGAGTACTAATATAACCTAATATTTGGATGCCTGGATATTTCCTTGGTATTTGTCACCAATATTGGGCAATGTTCAGTCAGAAAAACTGGATTAAATATTTTAAACATATGTGAATGAAAATTTTTCCAATGAGTGAGAGGGTAAGAGGTAAAACTTTGAAGACATCTTGTAAAGGAGGAGCTACAGAAGGTAAGATTGATGTTTATGTTTTCATTGTTACAGTTTTATTTATAGAAGGTATTTTTTTAATTTAGTTATAATTACATGTTATACAATGTTAAAGAAGAATATAGAATTCTTGTCACTGACATACCAGTTTTTTCCTAAGTGTGCCTGAGGAAGGTAAGTTTTATTAGACATCTAAAATGTTGCAATCTATAAGCAATAATTTTCCCCACTTCAGAGTACTGTTGGTGACAAAATTTCTCCTAAATATATTTTTCTCAATATTGTATCTTTCATCTATGATCTAACCAACTGATCTCCATATGAATCACCTATCTTTGTTACCTGCTAGTGGCAGAAACTTGGGCAAATCATTTCACGCTAGTGTCTCAGGTTAGGAAAGATGATATCCATTGGTGTTTTTTAAACTATGAGTCATGATCTCATTCCTGTGCCACACCAGTAGTTTTATAAAAAAAATGTAGCTGACAAAATTTGAATACAAAATGTGGAGGACAAGACACATGACAAAGCTAGTTTGTAAATTTTGTTTCAGTTTTAAACACATGTACATATACTATGTGACAATGCAAAACATATTCCTTTAGTATGAGTTGCAGGAAAAAGAAGTTTGAAAAATATTGTTCTCAAGAATCATCAGCCCATTCTAACTCAAAAATGAAATTACTCTATTTTCCAGCTTAGAAATTCTGAAAATGATGACTTTTAACTCAGTGTCATATGGCTTACCACTTGACAGACAATAGTAGCTAGCTATGGGATATTTAGTTGAAGTGATTAGAAAATATGTATTCCCTCAATTAGTTGTAACCTTTAAAAACCATTGCAAGGCTTTAAAAAAGAGCTCCTTGGGCTTTCCTAGAGGCTTTAGACCCCTCAAACAAATCAACAAAATGTTAAGTGTCAATAATTTTGTGAAAATATTAAGTGGCTCTTGTACGCAACGTATTTTAGTAAGCACTGAGAGATATAAAAATGAACTGGTATGGTCGCTGAATTCATTGAATTTATAATTTTTAGGAAAGTATTGGCTATAAAAAGAAAACATCCTATGCTTAACTAGAGTTCATATGTGTGCTGTTAAGAAATGTTATTCTTAATAATCATTAATACAAGCTGTCATTTTTAATCTGACTCATTCATTCAAAAAACATTTTTACTGTCTCCAGGTGTTTTTCTAGGCTTGATGTTCCAAGGTTAAAAAAACAAAGTTGGTACTCTGAAGCAGCTTAAAGTGGTGTAAAATACAGAAAGTAAGCAAGTAAACAAACAAAAAATCAAATAGTGATAAGTGTCATGATGATGGATAGGCATTACCTAAGGGCTACTTTTTATTGGATGGTCAAGAGAGGTCTATGAGTACATACATTTAAAACTGAGATATGAATGACAAAAGGAAGATGGTTTCTAGGAAAAGGAAACAGCTGGGCAAATGCCAGATACAAGGCAGATAGAATCTTGGTCTGTTTGAGGAATAGGAAGTAGACGAGAATGGCTGCGGGCTAGTGAGGAGAGATAGAATAGTAAGAGATGAGGTAGGAGAGGTTGACAGATGTCACCTGGCTGAGTAAAGCCTTGTAAACTATGGCACATGGTAAAGTGTTTGAAGTATATTTTTATTGCCATGGGGAGCCATTCGAGGCCTATCATCAAGGGACTTCTGTAGTCTGATTTTTTTTTTTTTTTTTTTTTAAGACCAGTAGCATTGTTGTATTAAAAAACCAGATTTTACACAGCAAGAATGAAACAAAGGTGGCTAGGAAACTATCACAATCATTCAGGAGAGACATGGTTGTGACTTAGATTAAGGAAGTAGCAATAGATACGAAAAGCAGATGAACTTTGGGAAGTGCAATATAGAATTTGCTGATAGACTAGATATGGGGAGTGGTGTCAAAAAAAGGAATCAAAGGTACTTCCAATAATTTTAACTTGTGCAACTAGGTAAATGATTTCCTCACCTATGACGGGGAAAAGCAAGGTGGGAATGTGCAAGGTAACAGCAGGAATCCAGAGTTCTGTGTGGGCTATGTTAACTTTGGGATGCGTATCAGCTAGCCATCTGAGTATGTCAAGCAACCAGACTAGGTTTTGGGAAGGTTTATCAGTTTGGGACTGATCAGCATATAAACAGTATTTCTAGACATAGGATGGTACTTCCATGAGAGTGCCATGCTGGGGCTTTAGCTGCAGCATCTGTTTTCATCTTGATTAACAACACAAGGTCGTTATTTTCTTTTTATACAGATAATATTAGATTTTTATATATGAGCCTTTTTGATGTTTAGAGAGAAATACAAGCTGAAAGTCACCCAGCTACTAAAAGGTAGAGCCTGGATTCAGATCTGGGAGTTCTTGTTCTTCCTGTTGCACCAGGTTGCTTTATTGGAGCATTAAAACATGTGAATTTCTGAGTAGAGTATTTTTTAACTTTTTGAATGAAAGATTTTTTAAAAGTCTGTTTAGAAAGAATGCCAGCTCATTCAGAATTCAATCCAAGTGTATAAATTCACTAGTCTTTTCTGTTGTTAAGTGACTTCTCTGGGGTAGATGACCTGATGTCTTTTTTTTCCTTTTTTAAACAAACAAAAAAACTTCTGTGGTTGACAGGAGCCAACAGGTGAGGAATGGAGAGACGTTGGTCAACTAGTACACACTTTTGGTTGTAAGATGAATATGTTCTGGAGATCGAATGTACAGCATGGTGACTATAGTGATAATTCTGTATTGTACACTTTGAAGTTTGCTGAGAGATTTTTAAGTGTTCTCACCACACACACACGTACGGGAAATATGTACAGTGACGGATGTGTTAATTAGCTTGCTTGTGGTAATCATTTCACAATGTACATTTACATCTAATCATTACTTTGTATACCTTAAATATGCACAATTTCTGTCCATTATACCTCAAAAAAGCTGAGAAAAAAAGCCCTCCACTCTTTTGACTTGTGGGATACGATTATTTCTACTTCTCAAATCAAATGCCCCTTCTTCACTGACCCATAACTCATGGCTGCATTGCAGTGATTTTTAGTTTTTCCTCAGCTTACATATTCCTCCTCTACAATCTCATGTCCCCCTTGCTTCAAATACTAAATATATGCTTATCATCCTCAAATTTTTTGCCTCCTGTCCAAACACTTCTCCTTAAGTCTAGGAGATGACGTTCAAAGTTTCCTAAAAGCATTTAGTCTGGTGGGAAAGGAGGCTGCCCCATACACCCAGGAGTAATGAGGAGCGAAGTTCAGGAACTGTGAAGGTCTCATTCTTACATACTCGCGACAGTTTCAAACCTAGTGTGGTATGCAGACATGGATGAAGCAATTACAGGCAGGAGGAGCGTTAAAGAAGGGTACAAGCTAGCACGAGGGCATTCAAGGGACCTTCAAAGCTCAAAGGATGAATCCCACTTACTCCCTCAAAACTTTGGAGTTTATCCGTTTAGTCTATTAAAAAGTGAACGGAAAGCAAATCCCATTAGGGAAGGAGGAAAGTTGGGGACAAATAAGGAATTCGTGCAGAAGGCTACACTGCGGCCGGCCAAGAAGAGAATAAGGGTACTTAAAGGAGTGTGAAGAGAATGAACACGCCTACGTAGAAAAAAACTGAAAAGCCAGGATTGGCGGACACTAAAAACCCAGCATTTGTTAAAAATCCACGGCAAAAAACACAAACAAAAACAAAACACACACGCACATACACACACAACAAAACACTCACACACACATACCCCTACCCCTCAAGCCGAGCCAGCACCGTCGCCCTGCCGGCAGCCAGAGTATTCTCAGATTCCGGGAGCACCGCGCACCGCCCACCTCGCTCCGCCCACTGTCCAGTTCGCTCCGCCCATCTTGTTCCGCCCCCTTCCCCGAAAGCCCCTCCGCAGAGCCGCGTGCACGTGTGTGGCAGATACCGCCCCCACAGCTCTCTTGGCCAATGAGAAAAAGCAACGTAACTCTCCACCGCCCGGTGGAGCGTCACGTGACTGCGTCTCCCCGCCCTCTCACCCCGCTGCTTCTAGGTTCTGGGAAGATGGCGAAGGTCTCAGAGCTTTACGATGTCACTTGGGAAGGTAACTTCGGGTGGGGACGGGTGCGGAAAGACTAAAAGCGCTGGGAAGCCGTTCGGGAGTACCCGCTGCCTTCGGAGAGCTGGATTCGCCGGTCTCTTTTTGGTACCAGAGCCCTCAGTGGACGGGCCAAGCTGAGGTGGAGGCTGAGGCTGACCCCTTGGCCCGGGCGCGTACTCCGCGGCGTTTCCCACGGTGTCTGCTCATCGGTTGACCTGCCCTCCTCCGCGCCAGTCCAGCGGCCCAGGGCCGCTTTTATTTATGAGGCGGCCGGGAGGGACTTGGGGCTAGGGTTGTCACACTCTAAGCGTGGTTGCTGGGCGGTGCGGAAGAGGCGGAATAGGTGGTTACTGAAGCTTCTTCGGAGCCAAGAAACACAGGGCCTCTAAGGCCCTTTACTAAGTGCTATGTGAGGATTACAGCTCTTTGCAGAAAAGCTGTGTAGAAGTTGCGTGAACAAATGTGATTCTCATATGCCACTCTACATTTAGTTTTCTCCTTAAACCTGGATTTCCAGTTTCTTTTCCTTTTAGTCTAGTCTCTGTCCCTCTCCATCTCAAAACACGTTTACACACACAACACAACTTCCTTCTTACTCCCTACTAGTAGATTTTTTTCTGAAGGGAAAAATAACTGATTAACTCTGGTCTACGTACGTGCTTACGTGTGATGGTCACTTTTCCCTATCCTTAGTTGATCTAGAGTGGGATATATTCTTTGAATCTGGGAACAGCCAAACCTTGGATCAATTCTGTGTGCTTAAGAAACTTGAGTTTCATTAAGGCGTGGAATTTGTGTAATTGGAATTCATATTTCCAGCATTTAGCATAATACAGGAGACTTCAGTACCTAGTTTGTTCAACGAATGCCTTCTTGGGATGTTTTAATAATGACCTGAAAACGTGAAAGTTATATTTTCTGTTTTATCGTGAATAAATGTATCAGGTATTATAAAGTTGTAAATCCGTTACAAATAAAGCAAAGTTCCTTTATACTTGAACTGAATTAAATGATTTGTTGGCTTTGCGGCCTCTAGCACGTTGTGAATCTCAGTATTTATACCTGAATTGAGGGATTTCATTATATTAAACAACAGTGTTGATTTCTTAGTGCAAAATCTTGGATCTATCAACACACAGTCCATACTTCCAAGGAATTCACAATCTAATGGAGAAAACAAACCTATAAACACAGTTTTGAAAGGCTTGTGTCAGGGTATCTTCCGTAAGCTGGATGGTAGATAAACGGCTGTTATTTTTAATGCTTTTAAAAAACTGTTTTAAATATTATATAATTTTTAGAAAGTGCTATTATGAAGGTATGTTCATTATAGCTTTCCTAGATGATAGTAGCATATGTAAAATCCTGAGGGGCGAGTAGCTGTATGCTACCAACAGACAAGGTGATTTAACTGAGTAACTTGGACCTTACCCTGTGGTCATTCTAAAGAGGATTGATGTAATTGATTTGGAATAAATAATTACTACACAAATTTGTAGGAATAAAAGAGAAACATTTTTAAGTGTTTCGTAAACTGTTAAGTACTATATAAAAGGAGGTGTTATTATTAGCTAGTACTAATATGATTATGTCCCTCCTCTGTGATCTGGCCGTTGTCCGTGTCTCCACCTTTATTTCGAGCCATTCTCCCTCTCTCTCTGTGAGCTGCCTATGCTGGCCTTTGTTGAATGCCCAAAATTGCTATGCTGCTTCTTAAAGCTGGCACATGCTAGTCCTTCCACTGGGAGTGTTCTTCCCTCCTTGCCTCACTCTTGCCCCCATTAAACTTTATCATTTTATCAATTCCCCACAAAACTCACCTAGTACAAAAAAGCCTTAGTTGAACACTCTACTGCCCAATTCCCTTTCCTCATCTCCCAACAAAATTGAAAAAGAAAAAACCCAAACAACAAAATCAAGCAACAAAACACACCTGTAATCCTTCGATTATATATTCTCTTCTCATACTATTGAAGCACTTACCCAATTGTGCTTTTAAAATTTTGTCTCTTCTAAGATGAAAGGGACCAGGCCTGTTTCTTCACTGTCACTTCCCTAGAGCCTGACACATGGGGACGGAGCTCGGTAATTATTTGTTGACTAAATGAATTGTTAGTGGGATTAATAATAAACACTAACACATTGTCAGAAAATATTATAAACCATTTTTCTAGCGTTGAAATAATTTCTTTAGTATCTTAGATAAAGATTTCAGTATCTTAGGTGAAATTAGGCAACTTGCTTAAGTAATAGGATACAGTGTGCTCACTAGTAAAGTGAAGGTTTAGACCTTTCCAGAATTAAAATTCTAACTTAAGGGACTTTTAAGAAAAGAGTATTCTAGATTTTTATTTCAGAGACTTATGATAAATTTTTAGGATGAAGGATGATGGAAAGACTCTCAGGGATAGTGTTTTCAGATTTTTTGGGGGCATGTGTGTCAGAGGTGTGTCCTTAGGAATTCCACTGAACAGTGTTGTGAATTGGTTAGTTCAGAGTGCTATAATTCTTGTGATAGGAAAATTTATCATTTGTTTATAAAAGACCTATGTAGTGAGTTTAACACTTCCACATCTGTGTTAGACTCTACTAATAGACTATTTGGTTTGTTTCTTCAGCCAGTTGAAAGTGATTAATACTTATTACGTAGGGAAGTTATTAGACATTTGGAGGTGGGCAAGAGAATTTAGACTTGTAAGGAGAGTATATTCAAGTTTCTTGAGAATATGATATTTGGGCAGGACATGGATAGGATGCCTAGAACAATGCCAGGCACATAATAGGCATTAAATGAGTATTTGTTGAAAACAAAAAATGTATGAGAAATGTTTGAGAGCAATTTAGTTGTTTATGTTCACTGCCCCTACTTCCTCTCTTTTTATTCAGACCTTCAACCTCAATTTGATTTCCATGCCCTACCACTCCACTAAGATCTCTAGGAGACCTAATAATAACATGTATTTTGTATACTTTTACTACTTTTGCTATTGTAGATCACTCCTCTGTGGAAAACTCTTTCTTTGCTTTCTTAATGACATTCTTCTTGTTTTCTCCTTTCTTTTTGGGCCTTTTCTTTGTTGAGTTCTCTACATGCATTTGCTCATTTTTTGGTGTTTCAGTGTTTCTTAGTCATCGTCTTAATCTGTTATTCGTGGTTTTTAAGTTTGAGATCAATAGACTTTAAATTGATGCAAGCATAAGTGTCATATGGTCTGATGAAATCGTGCAAAATTTAGTGCATGTGTAAACATACATAGTTCTGGGAAAAGATGGTTCAAAGTTCTCATTAGCTTTGAAGATACCTAAAATAGATTAAATGGTATCTGTGGGCAATCTTATCCACATCCAATTTTAGCTATCAATTAGCCTATATAGTAAATAACACATTAAACATATATTTGAGTACTTTGCACCAGGCACTGTTGTAGTTCTTGAGGGTATAGTGCTAAGTAAGACAGGCAAGGCCCCAGATTTCAAGGGACATACCCTGAAATTTCACTTGTAAACTGAAGATCCATATTTCCAGTGTTCTACAGGGCACATGTAATGGATGTTTCACAATTAACAAAACTCAAAACTGAACTCATCATCTTCCTTTTGCCTTCTGCCTCCAACGTCACTGCTGTCACCACTTAATTCTTTTCTGCATTTTCCCTAGAAATGTAGATAACACTGTGTACCTCCCCTCATTCATAAAACAACTTCTGCTCACCTTTTAAGATATAGATCTATGAGACTTCAAAGCCTGGAAAGTACAGATATGTATGGGAATGAAGTATATGCTTTGCAACGTCACTAGACGTTTCCAGTAAAATGTCTTTCTAGGTAAACTGGAAAGGTAGGTAAAAACTAGAAAGGTAGGTTGGTGTCTTGAATGCTAGACTAAGGAGTTCAGAATTCTTTTTTGTATATAGATGGGAGGCAAGGTCCTAAATTCAAAAAGAAAAAATCAATGACTCCTTTCAGTAAACTTTTGCATGTTGATATAGAATAGGGCCTTTTCTTTGGTAGAGATCTGCTGATTGAAATTCCTTGTCATGTTTAATAAACCATGTTTGGTTTTGCTTTCTTTAATGTGGAGCAGGAACATAAAGTCCCTAATATAGAAGCTTCAGTGCATAAATCTTTTAGATTTTTGTTATTTTTCTCATAATATTTTAAATTAAGTCTCCATATTTAATATGACAGCAGTTTTTCAGAGCTATTTACTTTTATGGAGTCTTTTCAAAGCATCCAACTTTGTTTTTTAGAAACCAATCTCTTTTCGCACTTAAGTTTTCTTTGGCTTATAATATTTCATTATACTATATAATTACATTAAATTTAACTGGCATGAACTGGTTTGGATACAGGTAGCTAAATTTTTAAAACGTAATAACTGTTGGAAACAGTTAACCAAGAGCTAGCTGATATGACTTATTAGCTAAGAGCTTCTAAAATCTTAGTGGCCACGATTAAGTTTTGCAGAAAGCAATTCTTTGAGTTGATTCTAACCGGAAGATGATTAAGAGAATTTTTACTGAACCTCATTAATCTCTCCATCATATTTTAATTACTTGTTTACATTCTTTACACACAGAGATCTTCTCAGTCCTTCCGTTGACCAGCCATAGTGGTGAGAATCAGAAAACAAGCTCTCAGTAAATGCTCGTTTGTTCAGTGGGTGAATGCTAGGACATGAAGCTTGTTTTTGAAGTTTGACCCACTAGTGTATGTAGTAATGGTAATAATAATGAAAATAGTATATGAAACATTTTGTGTACATTGTCTCTTTTAATCCTCGCACGTATCTTATGAAATAGGCTTTATTTCCAGTTTATAGATGAGGAAGCAAGCGAGAGGTGAAATGACTTGTCTAATATCCCACAGCTAGTAAAAGGGAGTCCTGTGATTTGAGCTGCTCTTATACACTTCTCCCCCACTGAGTTATTAACTAATTAAGTTCTTCCACCTAGGCTGTCATTCTGTTATTCTCGGAATATGCCAGATTAGTTTCTTTCTCCAGAATTTAGATTTGCTGTTTATGGTTGGCTCCTTCTCATTCCTCTCTTAGCTTGAAAATGACCTTCTTAGAGAACCTTCTCTGACCACCCTTTCCAAAAGCTCCTCCTTTCTCCCAGTCTCCTAACTTTATCATATGGTCTTTTAGTTTTATTTGTGTAATTTCACTATCTGAAGTTATGTGGATTTTCATCTTTTTACCTATTAGACTCTAAGCATTATGAGTATATAGGATATCTTTTTCTTTCTTTATCCTCAATGCCCAGATCAGCCTGACACGTAGTAGGCATTTAGTAAATATTAGTTGAATGAAGAAGAACAATATTTACTCCAAGAAGTAAGTATTAGTTGAATAATGAAGTAAAGTTCCAGTCATACACTATACTGCCTCAAAGAAGGTAGAAATCATTAGATATCTTAAGAATTTAAATTGTAATGAAGTAAATCTTTAGAAATGTCTGCTAGTAATTTACAGATTGAATTCGGGTGGAGAGATCAGTTTGGAAGCTATCCTAGCAGTTTTAGCATGGGGTGATGAAAGCCTGGGCATGGATAATAGCAGTGGAAATAGACTAGAAGATGTAAATCTTAGAAATACTTCAAAAGAGTCCACAGGACTTAGATAACCAAAGTAGGAGTCAGAAACAGCATTCAAAAGTGGAATGTCAGGTAGTATTAACAGAAAGTAGAATTAACAGAAATGTGAACATTGGGAAGGGAAGCCATATTTTTGGGAATTGAAGATGACTTGATTTTCGGATGCTGTGATTTTGAGGTGATGAACTATCAAAGGTGAAAACGTGTTTTCTTCAAGACAGTTTTATTTTTATGAATAACTTTTTAGATAAATGTACTTAAGGCATTTCTAAAAATAGTATGTGACTAATAGTGCAACAAATGTATTTATTATAGCAGCACTCAAGAGTGTGGCAGGGTCAGCTAAGTAAGGTATGTAGCTTAAGGTGTTTATAGGTAAAATGTTGCTTGTTTTGTAAAAGTTACATTTTCATACACAGTGTTTCTTGTTTTGTGTTCAGCTATTATATTTTAATATGTTTGTGACTGTGTATCAGACTGTTGTTTTTAGAAGTTATACTTTAAAAAAGTGTTCTCTTTCCTCCAAGAGTGTTTTTCCACAATGAGAAATACCTTTTACAAATTAACTCGTACTCAATTAAGTATACATATACATGAATCTTTGAGTGTATGTATAAACTGAAACCAAAGTTTCATTTACAAACTATTCTTCTGAGTATTGCATTCTGTTCATTTTGTTTCATTCTCCCCCGCACTCCCTTCCCTACCAATATATTCTGGAAGAAATCCACTAAATTGATTTTATACCTTATTAATGGATTGTAATACACAGTTTGAAAAATACTTCTCCTGGAGCTCTGTGTGCATTAAAATAACGCTTTCCTTTTTCAAATCAGGTTGCCTTTTCTTTTAGAATAGCTGTTCCCAACAGCCTGCAGCCAATCTGACTAGATACTTTTATGGGACTATGAATAATTTAGAATTTATTATCCTGTAGTTATCAACCTTTTAAAAGAATATACTGGTTTATGTAAATGAATCTGTAAGTGGTATTTCTGAATATATAACAAATTGAAGTGGAAAAGATACAGGATTGGCGGAAATAGTTTTGGACTAAAGAAATCAGCAGAATTAAGTAGCTGACATATTTTTCCATCTTTCAGAGGTCACCTCACTGCAGTGGCACCTCATGCAAGTTGTCATGGAAGGAATAAACAGAACAATCATAGCCACTCTCTTAACCTTTGACCTTTAGCTCATCCCACAGGGTTGCACAGTAGTTAATAAAATGTACAAGCAAGCAGTGAGCAGCTTACTTACATAGTATGTAATAAAATGACCTTGGCTTTGAGGAGCAGGCCTTTTGCAGGAGGGTGAAAGGGTAAAATGAAAATTTTAAGCCACCTTTGAGGAAAGAGTGAGGGAAGAGCCTTTATTTCTTTTGAGAGACTGAAACAGTTATCAGATTTTTTTTTTTTTTTTAAATAAAGATGACTAGAATTTTTGTAGGACTTCACATTTTATAAAATGCTTTACATGAATTTTCTAGTATTTGGTTTCCTAAACTCAAAGGCCAAGCAGATGAGGAAAATACATGTAACTGGGTGAAAGACAGTAGTGGTGCCTATGAAGAACTGATAAGTGTATATACCCTTACCTAAGGGTAATCAAAATCAACTTAAAAACAAAAATATCCAAACTGTTGTACTAACCAAGCAACTTTATATATATGTATATTTTATGTAATCTTAAGTGCTCATCCCTGAGCTAAAGGTAATCCTATCTATTCATTGTTATTGGAAACTAAGTACAGGTTCAGTAAGTTATGTAAGGTCATGTAAAAGATGGAGTTTAGATTCAAACCAAGTGTATCAAGTCCATATTCTTTCCAGTAGACTCTACGTCCTCCATGACCGGTGATATGGTTTAGCTGTGTGTCCCCACCCAAATCTCATCTTGTAGCACCCATGATTCCCATGTGTTGTGGAGGAGACCCACTGTGAGATGATTGAATCATGGGGACAGGTCTTTCCCATGCTATTCTCATTATAGTGAATGGGTCTCACAAGATCTGATGGTTTTAGAAATGGGAGTTTCTCTACGCAAGCTCTCTTTCTTTGCCTGCTGCCATCCACTTAGGATATGACTTTTTCCTTCTTGCCTTCCGCCATCATTGTGAGACCTCCCCAGCCACGTGGAACTGCAAGTCCAGTTAAACTTCTTTCTTTTGTAAATTGCCCAGTCTCAGGTGTGTCTTTATCAGCAATGTGAAAACGGACTAATACCACCGGTTTCTTTTCTTTGAACTGTTTACTCCTTTCCAGTTTATCTTTTGGGGCTTTCTGTTTTTGCTTTTGTTTCAAATTTATTTATTTTTAAAATTGACACATAAAATATAAAATTCTAGGTTTTTTTTTTTTTTTTTTTTTTTTTTGCGTCAGAATGATTTTCCTGTCAGACAGCTATGATTGTGTTGCTTTTCTTTTGCTCAGTATTTTTTAGTTGTTCTGTACCTTTAAAAACAAACTTAAAAGTTCTTTAGTATAAAATAAACGTCTTCCAAGAAACTCACTCACCTTCTTGTACACTCATTTCCCGATCCTAGTGTGTTTATTTAATTCTGAACTACCAGTAGTTCTTTCTGTGTAGGATAACTTACTTTGTTATTTGCCTGTTGTCGTTTTTCAACTTTTAAGAGACGGGGGTCTTGCTCTGTTGCTCAGAATGGAGTGCAGTGGTGCAATCACAGCTCACTGCAGCCTCAACCTCCAGGCTCAAGTGATCCTCTCACATCAGTCTCCTGAGTAGCTGGGACCCCAGGCAGGTGCCATCATGCCTCTTTTTTGTTGTTTTTTTGTTTTGTTTTGTTTTTGAAACAAAGTCTTGCTTTGTCACTCAAGCTGGAGTGCAGTGGCACGATCTCAGCCCACGCAACCTCCACCTCCTGGGTTCAAGCTGTTCTTTCTCAGCCTCCTGAGTAGCTGGGATTACAAGTGCGTGCCACCACAGCTGGCTAATTTTTGTATATTTAGTAGAGACAAGGTTTCGCCATGTTGGCCAGGCTGGTCTTGAACTCCTGGATCAAGTGATTCTTCTGCCTTGGGCTCCGAAAGTCCTGGCATTACTGACATAAGCCACCATGCCTGGCCCATTCATCACTTCTAAAGATAGTCGTAATACCAGTTGTAATGCTGTTTCAGCCTTCTAAAGGATCTGTTGCCTTTGTTCAGTTAATTTTCTACTTTATCAAATTTGAGCTACCACAGACTTCTACATGATTGTGAGTTTATTTTCCTTACCTAAAAAGTTGATTTTGTCTTGTCAGGTTTTTGACATCTATCTGGTGTGTATGCGTGTGTCTGGGTACATATACACTTAAATGTCATGTTACTTTTTTCAGAAATGCGAGATAAAATGAGAAAATGGAGAGAAGAAAACTCACGAAATAGTGAGCAAATTGTAGAAGTTGGAGAAGAATTAATTAATGAATATGCTTCTAAGCTGGGAGATGATAGTAAGTTCTTTTATTACATTCAGGCTCAGTACATGTCTCATTTATGGGCCTTTTTTTTTTTTTTTTAACTGTTCTTTCATTTATGATTTTTCTACTTGTCATGTTAATCTTCTTTGTGACTTTTCGTCCCAAGACTTTTAATCATAGTTTATTTTGAGATGGATTTATAATTGCTTGGTAGTAGTAAGCTATCAAATAGGCATTTTGTTTTAAAGCTCAAAGGGCTGCCAAATGTCTGACCGAAATGTATTGTCTAAGGACTCTTGTAGAACAGTAAAAGTATTAAATCATTGGAGATTTTAATCTTATATTAACATATTTTACACTGCTGAAACATGTAAGAATGCGTTCTTTCCTTAGTTTCAGAGATAATACAATAAATCAATTTTCAGTTGTAAGTAATATTTTCTAGAAATATCAGAAACTAGAATTCATTAATTTCCATTTGTTTTATTTTTTAATATTAAATTTAGTTTTTTTCCCACCTCTGTGTATTTCTAGTTTGGATCATATATGAACAGGTGATGATTGCAGCACTAGACTATGGTCGGGATGACTTGGCATTGGTAGGTATTTAAATGAAGTATATATTTAATTTGCTTCATGAATTGTATACCGTAGTTAAGACTTAATGTATGGCTTATATGGAATGCTTTCTATAGCTGGTTTTGAGTGCTACTCTGAACAGTAAGTGGAACTAACTGGGTATTTTAGGACAAAGTATCTTAAATCTTTTTATTAGTCCTGAGAAGTAGCTGTTTAGTATCCTAGTTTTACTGAAAAGATTTAGTTACTGAAATTTGTCTGCTTAGTAGGTAACTTATCCTATTTTATAGAGTTTAAAGTAAGAAAGTTTAAAACAATTTTATCTTTTGTGTTATTGAATGACTTTCGTAGAATGTAATGTTCAATACTGTTACACAATATTATAAACATATCTGACATAAGAAAATCCTGATGTATAGAACATAACTTAAAATACTAATAATATTTGGCCAGGTGAGGTGGCTCACGCCTGTAATCCCAGCACTTTGGGAGGCCGAGGCAGGCGGACCACCTGAGGTCAGGAGTTCAAGACCAGCCTGACCAATGTGGTGAAACCCCCATCTCTACTAAAAATACAAAAAATTAGCTAGGTTTGGTGGAAC
This sequence comes from Mandrillus leucophaeus, assembly GCF_000951045.1. Classification (NCBI taxonomy): domain Eukaryota; kingdom Metazoa; phylum Chordata; class Mammalia; order Primates; family Cercopithecidae; genus Mandrillus; species Mandrillus leucophaeus. The sequence goes on along the minus strand of NW_012101683.1, from coordinate 132,445 downwards.
ATGCTTCTAGTCCCAGCTACTCTGGGGGCTGAGGCAGGAGAATCGCTTGAACCTGGAAGGCAGAGATTGCAGTGAGCTGAGATTGTGCCACTGCACTCCAGCCTGGGCAACAGAGCAAGACTCCGTTTCAAAACAAACAAACCTAATACTATAGTTTTTAAAATAACACTGTAATGATGGCTGTGTTTTTGGACTTGTGCTAGGAACGAAGCTAAATGCTTTACTTCATGCTTTTATTGAGCCTTCATAATTATTTATTGATTTGATTTGTGTTTGATGTTATTATTATATTTATTTTATAAATCAGAAAGTAGAGGCGTCTGTTCTGTTGTTCCTATCATCTTGAATTCTTAAGTACCACTTCATGCTGCCTCTGTATTTAAACTGAAAGAAAATATACAAAAACAAAAAATTGAAATACCTGAAAAAAATTCACATCTGAATTAGTATTATCCTTTTCAAGGTTGGGTTGGCCATACATGTAAATCTAGTGGAGCTGTTAGTGGTGAAAACATTCCACAAAACCTTTGTTGGATTACCTTCAGAACCTATGAGACATAGTCTTTTGAATATTCATAGAGGTGGCAGTTTTATATCTTGAGAGAAGTTTTTATTTTTATTTTTTTGAAATAGCCAAATATCACTTAATAAAGTAGGAAGTCAAATTAGAAAACACTGTTGATTAATAAAGCAGTATATCCAGTTAAACAGTAACTTTTTAATGGTTAAGATTATTTATACAGCTAGCTTGCTTGACTGACCAAGTAATATGATTTTGCTTGATATCAAAAAAATAAATGAACATATCTTCACTTTTGACTAACTTGAATATTTTTCTTACTGTGGCAAATTTCAGCCACAAACTTTGAAGCTGTATTTCCAATTCATATTAAAACTTATTTTATTACCAGTTAATAGTTTCATCGGTAGTTAATAGCATTATTTTGGTCACACATGCATTAATATGCTTCAGTGGACCATTTGTATAATCTTTAACATTTCTAGGACTTCCAAAACTTATAATCCTTCATATGTTGCAGAGAATGTACTCAGTAAATATTTGATTATTTAGTCAAGTTGATGAGTCAGTTATGGATACTTGTTCAAAAAAATTGGTATTCCATCCGTTTAGTGTCTGCATTTTCTGACCCCCAAATCAGGATATGTTGATTGAAAGGATGATTGATTGACTGGGTGCAGTGGCTCACGCCTGTAATCCTAGCACTTTGGGAGACTACCGCAGGTGGCCACTGCAGGTGGATCACCTGAGGTCAGGAGTTCGTGACCAGACTGGCCAACATGTTGAAACCCCGTCTCTACTAAAAATACAAAAATGAGCTGGGCGTGGTGGCAGGCGCCTGTAGTCCGAGCTACTTGGGAGGCCGAGGCAGGAGATTCGCTTGAATACGGGAGGTGGATTTTGTAGTAAGCCAGGGTCGTGCCACTGCACTCTAGCCTGGGTGACAGAGTGAGACTCCATCTCAAAACAAAAAAAAAGGAAGGTTGATGGATTAATATAAAATTTCAACAGGGCAAAATTAAGCACTTAATGTTATTTGCTAGGAACTTGAGATGACTACTAAAAAACTTAGTTCTTACCAGTAGAATGCTTATGCTGCAATTAGGAAGAAAATGCCAAGCGCTGTTATCATTTAAGTAGGAGCCTGACACATAGTAGTAGTTTTTAAGGAGGAATAATATGATATTAGTACTTGAAGAGTTATTAGCGATTCTCATAATCTGCTTATTTTCCTGGTTAAGAGCATGATCAGTTTCTAAACTGATTGTTGCCTTCACTGTAATGTCGTAGTTCTTCTTTCAATCCATTGTTACTGATTAATTTTACTTCATGTTATTAGATGACACTAATGAAATTATTCAAGAAAACACATTGAAGACTATATAGGCCATTCATTATAGCCCATTTAGTATAAATAATGTAATCACTACTCAACTCTTGTTTTTTTTCAGTTTTGTCTTCAAGAGCTAAGAAGACAGTTCCCTGGCAGTCACAGAGTCAAGCGATTAACAGGCATGAGATTTGAAGCCATGGAAAGGTAACCAAATCTTGTCAACAGTGTGATCCTATTAAAACTGGCAGGCATGGAGCTTATTAATCATGGTGGCGTTAATTTTTTTTTTTTATTTCAAACATTCTAGAGTGTGTGAAATACTGTCTCATGGCTTTAATTTACGTTTTTTGATAACTAATGACGTTGAAAACCTTGTCATGTCTGCTTAGATATTCAAATAACTTCTTTTTGAAGTATATTCTTTAGTCTTTACCCATTTGAAAAATTGGGTTGTTTCACCTTTTTTACTGCTGATTTGTGGGAGGTCTTTATATATTCTGGATAAAAACTTTGTCAGATATATGTGCTGTGAATATTTCTCCCTATTCTCCTGCTCGAATATTTTATTTTCTAAATGGTGCCTTGTGAAGTAGAGAAGTTTTTAATTCCGATGAAGTTTAGTTTATCATGTATTTTTAATCGTTAGTGATTCTTTTGTCCTGTCCAATAATTGTTTTCTAATATCTCAACAATATTCAGTAGTGTTTTCTAGACAGTAGGAACAGTTAAATTATGATTATTTTTAGTTCGTAAGAGTGCTTTCAGACTATTTTTCTTTTTGCTGTCTTTTAAAATTTTATTTTCAGTACTTCTGGATGATTGTGCTGTACAGTTCAACTGTGTCCTTATATTCTGCCTATTATGTCTATTACTAACAAAGGAGTATGGAAGTCTCCAACTTTAATAGTGGATTCATCTATTTCTCCTTGCAGTTCTATTAGTTTTTGCCCCACATATTTTGATGTTCTGTTGTTCGTCACATAACATTAAAGGTTGTTGCATTTTTCTTGAGAATGAGCCCTTTATATTATGTAATGCCCCTCTTATATCCCTACTTATTTTCCTTGTTCTGAAGTCTGCTTTGTGTGAAATTAATATAGCTCCTGAGCTTTCTTTTAGTTAGTGTTAACAGCATATCTTTCTCCTTCCCTTTATTTTTATTCTGTTGTATCTTTGTATTTTGAGGGTTTTGTGTAGACAGCATTTAGTTGGGTCATGTTTTTAAATCCACTTTGATAGTCTCTGTCTTTTCATTGGTATACTTAGACCATTTACATTTAAAGTGATTATTAATATAGTTGTTTCATTATCTGCCATATTCATAACTATTTTCTATTGATTGCTCTTATTTTTTCTTTTGTCATTTTTCTGCCTTCTCTGATTTAATTGAACATTTATAGAATTTCATATTTTCTCTCTCTCAGTATATCAGTTATACTTCTTTTTAAATTTTTTAAATAGCTGTCTGAGAGATTGCAATGTGTATTTAGAACTATCCAAGTCCACTTTTTAGTAACACTATACTGATACACAGTTAGGGCAAATCCCTTACAACAGAGTATTTTTAATTCCTCTCTTTTGTCATTTGTAGCACTGCTTTCATTCATTTCACTTATTCATAAATCATAATCACCAAATACATTGTTGCTGTTACTATTTTGAGAAAACTTATCTGATCAATTAAGAATAAGAAATAAATTTTATTTTACCTTTATGTATTCATTTTCTAATGATCTTTCTTTTTTCAAATATTAGAAACTTCCAAAGGTTCTAACCAATATTATTTTCCTTTTCTCTGAAGAGCTGCTTTTAACATTTCTTGAAAGGCAGGTCTGTTGACAGCAAATTGCTTTAATTTTTGTTTGTCTAGAGTATATTTCTCCGTCACAGTTAATGGACAGTTTCTCAGGATACAGAATTCTAAGTTGGTTTTCTCTCAGAACACTTTAAATATTTCCCTTTACTCTTTTCTTGTTTGCATGGTTTCTGAGGAGAAGTCTGATATAGTGCTTATCCTTGTACCTGTATAAGTAATGTGTTTTTTTCTTCTGGCATCTTTTAAGATTTTCTCTTTGTTTTTGATTTTCTGTAATTTGAATATGTGTAGGTGTAGATTTTTTGGTATTGTGCTTGATGATCTTAGAGCTTACTGGATCTGTAGTTTTGTGTCTATCATAAGTTTGGGAAAATTTTCAAATGTTTTCTATATTTCTTTCTTTTTTCCTTCTAGTATTCCATTACATATATGTTACATCTTTTGTAATCGTACACACTTCTTGGATATTGTGTTCTATTATTTTTCTCTTTTTATTTCAGTTTTGAAAGTTTGTATTGATAATTCTTCAACCTCCTGACCCTTTTGGGTTATGCCCAATCTACTGATAAGCCCAAGACCATCAAAGGCATTCATTATTTCCTTTGCATTGTTTTTGATTTTCCAGTATTACCTTTTGATTCTGTTTTAGAGTTTCCATCTCTGTTTACATTACCCATCTGTTTTTGCATCTTGTTTACTTTTTGCATTAGAGTCGTGAAAATACGTATCGTGGTTTAAATTCCTGGTCTGTTTATGCCAATACTTCTACCATATCTACATCTGGTCTCCTGGTGCTTGTTATGTCTCTTCATAGTTTGGCTATGTGTGGCTAGTTTTTACTTTTGTACTTTGGACAAATTGAGTCAGTATTTTTTTAAGGGAAATTTTCTGTAAGTACTATATACATGATCTGCTTTACTTAACAAAATAAAACTGCAGTAAACGTTTACTGTTATGTGAAGATGGAAGACTTTGGTAACGATATATAAATGCGTTTAAAGCAATTATAAATGCATTTAAATTAAAAGATTAAAGCCAGTTTAATTTTTTTCTGTATTTACTATTTATCACCATATTTTTAAGGTAATAATTGTAGATGTTTCTTTTTCTTTTTAAATAGATATGATGATGCTGTACAGCTATATGATAGGATTTTACAAGAAGATCCAACTAACACTGTAAGTTGGCAGATTGTCTTGAAAAAAATTTAAAGTTTAATTTAAAAGATAAAATTAATTAATTGAGGAAATAATGGAAAGATACATAAGGAACTAGGTTTTATATTTTTAATTTTTAATTGAAAGATATTTTTATTTTTAATTTTAGATAGTACGTGATGGGCCACATTTTATTTTATATAGATTTAAGACTCTCCAATAAAATTTGACTTCTCAGCCTGACCAACATGGTGAAACCCCATCTCTACTAAAAATACAAAAATTAGCCAGGCGTGGTGGCACGCGCCTGTAATCCCACCTACTCAGGAGGCTGAGGCAGGAGAATCCCTTGAACCTGGGAGGCGGAGGTTGCAGCGAGCTGAGATTGCGCCACTACACTCTAGCCTGGGCGACAGAGCAAGACTTCACCTCAAAAAAAAAAAAACTTCTAGAAGATATCTTATTAGAAAAGGGGCTAGTTATGATTTGGAAAGAGTAGACTATGTGTTTGCATAAAATACTTTGAAGTTTATGAAATACTAAATTGTTTAATTTGTGCAGTTACTTTTTAGTTGTCTTAATGAAAAATAAAAGAAGCCATTTCAGTAATTAGTATATGGAATTAATGAAGGCATTTTATTTTGTTTTTACTTTTTTCTGTCTTATACTTGAATAAGAAGAAACATACCCTTTTAATTTAGTGTACTTTTGAACAAGTATATTAGTTTATTGGATAAATTATTTGTTCTAAAGGTACCTATATAGTAGTATTTGTTTGAAAAATACCCTGGTGAATTCTGTTTTTAATGTTGAGAACATTATAGTTTATTGCCATAATAGCTTTCCTCAGACTTAACCTGTTAACTAAAAAGTTACAGAGAGACTTTAGATAATATGTCAGTCATTTTAATGTTTTATGTCATTATTTCCATGCACACATATGCCTGCTAAAAGAAAATAAGTATTTTTAAAATTTTTAAACAAAACCAGGTTGAGTTTTTTTTCTTTTATAGGAGGAGAAATTGTTATATTAATACAATAAAGATACATGAAGTTTTTCTCTTATTTGGCAAGTATTTCTTTAAAAATAGACATTAAAAAAACTTATATAATGTCTGACTGTAGATTTTAAAATGTAAAATGCTTAGTAATTGAACAACAGTAACTCGATGTCTGTAGTTTCTAGAGCACATTTATCTCAGGCATTGATCATAAATCCCCTATCTCTGCTTATTTCCTTTGATAGTCTGTAATAATACTTACGTATTACAGTAGTTGATATGTTTCTTAAATGATAGTTGCTTACTTTTAATCTTTTCCCACCCCAGGGAGATTTTCTGTGGAAATTTCTTAGGGTTTTGAGTGGGTGTGTGGGGGTTTGTGTAGGGATATGTGTGTGTGTGTTTGTGTGTGTAAGTTTTATTGAACTTACAGTTTCTCATGGCTGGGGAGGCCTCACAAACATAGCAAAAGGTGAGGAGAAACAAGTTACATCTTCTGTAGATGACAGCAGGCAAAGAGAGCTTGTGCAGGGAAACTCCCATTTTTAAAACCATCAACTCTCAGTATCAGAGACTCACTCACTATCACAAGAGCAGTGCAGGAAGCACCCACGCCCATAATTCCGTCACCTCCCACTGGGTTCCTCCCATGACGTGCAAATTGTGGAAGTTACAATTCAAGATGAGATTTGGGTGGGGACACAGTCAAACCATATCATTCTGCCCCGACCCCTCCCAAATCTCATGTCACATTTCAAAACCAATCATGCCTTCCCAACAGTCCCCCAAAGTCTTAACTCATTTCAGCATTAATTCAGAAGTCCACAGTCCAACATCTCATCTGAGATAAGGTAAGTCCCTTCCACCTATGAGCCTGTAAAATCAAAAGCAAGTTATTTCCTAGATACAATGGGGGTACAGGCATTGGATAAATACAGCCATTCCAAATGGGGGAAATTGGCCAAAACAAAGGGGCTACAGGCCCCATGCAAGTCCGAAATCGAGTGGGGCAGTCAAATCTTAAAGTTCCAGAATGATCTCCTTTGACTCCATGTCTCACATCCAGGTAATGCTGATGCAAGAGGTGGGTTCCTATGGTCTTGGGCGGCTCCACCCCTGTGGCTTTACAGGGTACATCCTCTGGCTGCTTTCACGGGCCAGTGTTGAGTGTAGAATTTCCAGGTGCACAGTGCAAGCTGTCGATGGATCTACCATTCTGGTGTCTGGAGGACGGTGGCCCTCTTCTCACAGCTCCACTAGGTGGTGCCCCAGTAGGGACTCTGTGTGGGAGCTCCTGCCCCACATTTCCCTTCCACACTGCCTTAGCAGAGGTTCTCCATGGGAGCCCTGCCCCTGCAGCAAACTTCTGTCTGGACATCCAGGCATTTCCATATACCCTCTGAAATCTAGACAGGGATTCCTAAACCTCAGTCTTGACTTCTGTGCACTCACAGGCTCAACACCACATGGAAGCTTCCAAGACCTGAGGCTTGCACTGTCTGAAGACATGGCTTGAGCTCTGTGTTGGCCCCTTTCAGCTACAGCTGCAGTGGCTGGGATGCAAGGCACCAAGTCCCTAGGTTGCACACAGCACAGAACCTTGGACCTGGCTCATGAAACTACCTTTTCCTTCTAGGACTCCAGGCCTATGATGGGAGGGGCTGCCATGAAGACCTCTGACATGCCCTGGAGACATTTTCCCTGTTGTCTGTGGAATTAACATTAGCTGCTTGTTACTTATGCAAATTTCTGCAGCTGGCTTGAATTTCTTCTCAGAAAATGGGATTTTCTTTTCTGTTGCATTGTCAGGCTGCAAATTTTCTGAACTTTTATGCCCTGTTTCCCTTTTAAAACTGAATGCCTTTAACAACACCCAAGTTACCTCTTGAATGCTTTGCTGCTTAGAAATTTCTTCCACCAGATACCCTAAATCATCCTTCTCAAGTTCAGAGTTCCACACATCTCTAGGGCAGGGGCAAAATGCCACCAGTCTTTTTGCTGAAACATAACAAGAGTCACTTTTGCTCCAGTTTCCAACAAGTTCCTCATCTCCATCTGAGACCACCTCAGCCTAAATTTCATTGTTTGTGTCATCAGCATTTTGGGCAAAGCCATTCAACAAGTCTCTAGGGAGTTACAAACTTTCCCACATTTTCCCATCTTATGGGCCCTCCAAACTGTTTCAGCTTCTGCCAGTACCCAGTTCCAAAGTTACTTCCACATTTTTGGGTACCTTCAGTAACGCCCCACTCTACTGGTACCAGTTTACTGTGTTAGTCTGTTTTCATTCTACTGATAAAGACATACCCTAGAAGACTGGGCAATTTACAAAGGAAAAGGTGACTTACAGTTCCACATGGCTGGGGAGGCCTCACAGTCATGGCAGAAGGCAAGGAGGAGCAAGTCACATCTTACATGGATGACAGCAGGCAAAGAGAGCTTGTGCAGGGAAACTCCCATTTAAAAACTATCAGATGTTGTGAGACTCATTCACTATCATGAGAACAGTGCAAGAAAGAGATGCCCCCATAATTCAGTTACCTCGCTGGGTTCTTCCCATGATCCATGGGAATTGTAGGATTTCCAATTCAAGATGAGATTTGATTGGGGACACAGCCAAACCATGTGAGTGTGTGTGTCTGTGTGTGTGTGTGTGAATGTGTATGTGTGTGATGTGTTTGTTTTGTTGTTTGATGTGTTTGTTTTGTTGCTGAGAACTTTCATTATTTTGTGAAGATTCTCAGAATATAGAAAGTTCAAGGAAAACTTTTGACAGCTGCAAACCTGTCTAATAAAAAATAAAAATAAGAAATAGCTTCTATAAGCTTATGTAGATACTGAGAATAAAAAGTTAAAATTGGAAAGTTTTTGAATAATTTCCTAATCTTACAATTCTAATAGCTTACCATCTATCTTAGTTCAACAGTTTCTTAGAAAAAGCACCCATTTTTTTTTTCTGAAGATTTTCTCATGTACTTATTCTTCACTTATAAGACTTCATTGTGGTTTCAAAGATACTCATTTTTCACTTAGCCATAGATTGAAAAACCTGAAATCAAGTTTTTGAAAACAGCTTCTGAATTTTATTTTTCTCATCCCAGGTTAAAAATCAATATAATTTAATTTTGGAATTAGGAATACAATATTTTAATTCTGTCTCAGTTTACACTGGAAATTTTTAATAAGTTATTTCACTTCTTCAGAATATAAGATAATATATAATTATTGCTCTGTCTTTGTAGTACCTTTCATATTTTATTGCTTTTTGTGACTTTTAAAACTGGCTGAAAGAGAAATCCAAATGTTTCCTCCCATAGAATATGTGTGAAGTGGTACAAATTGAACATCCTTATGCTGAAAATTTGTAATCCAAAATGCTTCAAAATTCAGCACTTTTTGAAGAATGAAGTAATGTCACAGGTGGAAAATTTCACCCCTGATCACATGTGATAAGTCACAGTCAAAACACAATGAAAACTTTGTGTTCTGCACAAAATTATTTAAAATATTGTATAAAATTGTTACCTTCAGGCTATGTGTATAAGGGGTATAGGAAATGTCAACCAATTTTGTGTTTAGAGTTGGATCCTTATCACTGTGATATCTCATGTATACAGAAATATTCCAAAATTTGAAAATATCTGAGATGTGGAACACTTCTAGTTTCAAGCATTTTGTGTAAGGGATACTCCCTGTAGTAACTAAATCCCCTACCGGTAGGTAAACATTTGAGAGCAAGGCGACTTAATTCAGCTTTGCTAAATGTATTATTTTTTTTAATCAAACATGATCTAGTCTTTTCTCAGTCCCTTCTTTCCTTCTGTAAACATGTATTGAATACCTCTCATGAACCATCAAGAGTTGCCCTTACTAAGAGTAGAGATACTGTTTTTGTTCCTGTGTCCTTAGGAAGCACTGTGCTAGACATTGAAGGAGAAAACATAGCTGTGAAAGACCTAGAACTAATAAAGTCTATAAGTAGGCTCACTAATATGCAACGGTTAAAGTTACTGTGTAGAAGACATCACCGTTTCTTTTTCCAAAGCAACTTAGTGTCTCAAAGGTGGGAAAGTCCAGTTTTATTCTCATTTACTGTTCTCTGCGTTGTCAAAAAGTGATCACGTGACCTTTTATTTGTCTTATGCCTCTGCGTTTCTGGATATCCAGTATAGAAATAAAGTTGTTCATTGAAGCTTTAAGCAGCTGTACTTCCTATTCACATGCATTCATTATTCTTTCAGAGAACATTTGTTATGCTTGCAGTGTGCATGGTAGTGGGTACAAACACAAGGATGAATAAGCCTTTTCTATGCTTCTGGTGAGGTAGCATGATGTAATGAACATGCTGTAGACTTTGAAACTGATTTATTCTCTTTCTTTGGTGACTTGCATGAATTTTGAGTCTGGAAGGCCTTAAAGGAATGAGTGTGACTTAAATGATAGAAAGACATTGTATCCCAAGTGAATGCATGAATAAGCCTTAGCATTATTAAAGTACAAGGCCTGCTTAGGAAAAAAAGAATAAGGTAATTAGAATGGAAGTTCCGAAATTTTTTATTTGAGAGAATGGTGGAATGGCATACCTTCTCCCCATCTTTTTGAAAGCTCTGAAATACTCTATTGAGAAAGTCATACGCATGTTAAAAATTGTGGACAATATAAAATGATATGGTAAAAAAAAATAAGTCTGTTCCTCTATCCCTGAGTTCAGGTTTCCTCTATCCCTGAGCTCAGGTACTCCTTCTCTTAGGGAAGCCCCGTTTTTTTTTTTGTTTGTTTGTTTTGTTTTTTTTTGAGAGTGAGTCTTGCTCTGTCTCCAGGCTGTGGCTTAATGCAACCTCCCGAGTACTTGTGACTACAGGTGCTTGCCACCACACCCAGCTAGTTTTTGTATTTTTAGTAGAGACGGGGTTTCACCATGTTGGCCAGGATGGTCTTGATCTCTTGACCTAGTGATCTGTCCGCTTTAGCCTCCCACAGTGCTGAGATTACAAGCGTGAGTCACCACGCCCAGCCAGGCAAGCACTGTTAATGATTTTTTTATGTGATCTTTCAGATATATTTTTTCATGCACAAATAGGTGTGCTTGTGTGTGTGTGTGTGTGTGTGTGTGTGTGTGTGTATTCCTCTGACGGGGAGAATGGCTAGAATTGCAAATGTGGTATAGTCTGTGTAACAGTATAGTTTAAAGATCATGGCATGTCATCACATCCTTTACATTATCCTGTTGAGTAGGATTGCTTTGCATGGATATATATTCCCTTGTCTTAATGAAAAAGTTTCTTTAACTAAGTCCCCTTGGTGAACCCTTAGGATGATTCTGGTATTTCCTCTCAGAAACAGTTTTTCCATGGATGTCATTGGTGGGATGAATCTTTAGAGGTGAAATGTCTGGGTCAGGAGTTCCATGGATTTTAAATTTTGATTGATGTTACCAAATTTCCTTCTGAAAAGGCTTTTTATTCATCTGGACCCACTTTCTGTGGCATATGAGAGTGCCACTTTCCCCATGTACTGCCACGTGGTATATTATCAGCTTTTTCCTTTTAATAGTTGCCTAAATTGTTAAAAATGTTACTTTGTTTTAATTTGCATTATGAGTACTGCTGAACATCCTTTAATATTCTTTTTTTTTTTTGGACGGAGTCTTGCTCTGTCTCCCGGGCTGGAGTGCAGTAGCGCGATCTTGGCTCACTGCAAGCTCCACCTCCTGGGTTCACGTCATTCTCCTGCCTCAGCCTCCCAAGTAGCTGGGACTACAGGCGCCTGCCACCTCGTCCGGCTAATTTTTTTTTTATTTTTTTAGTAGAGACAGGGCTTCACCGTGTTAGCCAGGATGATCTGGATCTCTGGACCTCGTGATCCACCCGCCTTGGCCTCCCAAAGTGCTGGGATTGCAGGAGTGAGAACATCTTTTAGTATTCTTAAACAGCCATGGGATTACAGGAGTGAGAACATCTTTTAATATTCTTAAACCACCATTTGTATTTTTCTTTCTGAGCTGTCTCCTTTTACACTTTTTTCAAATTTCATTTCTCTTCTGATAGAGAGAGGGCAAGGTTCTGGTACTCTGCCTAGTTAACCTTCTTCTCCTCCGCTGATTTACTTCTGAGGAAGATAGTATTTTATACCTCTGAGTTGATTCATTGTACAGAGTAGCTAGAAGTACAAAAAGAAGGTCTATATTTGTTAACAACTTGGTAATTTTTAATTTTTATTCTTAGAGAATGGAGTATGAAGTCAAATTTTGATTAGGTAAATACTATCAGTTAGTTTTAGAGATAATATGTCATCGAAATAGGATGTATTTTGAAGGAGATGAGAAGAGATAAGTAATTTGGAGGCTGTTCTTAGGCTAGAGATTATGGGAATCTAAAACTAAGACAGGTGGAATTGGAGGGGACTGGGCTACTGACAACTTTTGTTATTTATATTACTCCAGTACCAGTTTTGCACTTTTTTTTTTTTTCCGGCTTGCGTTTTGAAAATGATTGACTTTTCATACTTTGAATCTTCTTTAAGGGGAAAAATTTCTATCCATTGAGTGGGAGAGTGCCCAGCATTTGGTAGGCTTCCAGTGAATACTTGTTGAAGGAATGCCTTTCAGAAAGCAGAGTAATTATTGTTTTTTAGTTGATTTCATACCTCAGAAAGATCAGATTTTGTCCTGAATTGTGAACTCTGCATATTGTGATATATCAAATATTTGTAGTTTTATTTATGAATTAGATGTAATTTTCTCTGTGCCAAGGGTAAAGATTTTTTTTTTTTTTTTTTTTTTGTGAGGGGAGGTGGGGAAGGAGGTTGATTTTTATTCAGGCTTCTCACAGTTGTTAGAGCCGCTCTGTCTTCAGAACAGTCACAACACAGGAAATGCACCACTGAGACTGCCTAGAAAAGTCTGACCAGCTAAATCTTATTACTTAAAATACACATATTCACAAAAACTGATAAATGGTAACATGCCTCACACAGGAATGTATTTGAATTTGCAAATGTCCTGACTAGCTGTAGTACCAAACCCTCCACCAACCCCTCATTCACCTTGAAAACCAGTGTCAGTCACATCTCCCTGGCCCCCTAACTATTCCTTCAATTCCCTATTAAATCTCTTGTCTGAGAAGGGTAGCCTCCTGTAGCAGGAACCAGACTGTGACATGGGAATTAAGCCCAGCTCTGCAGGTTGCATTTTCATCTTTTTCGTCTTCTCGTGTCTTGAGGGTAAGATGGTGTAGTGAATCCCACAGTTAACACTCAGCCAGTTCCCCACTGTAACTAGGGAAAGAAACTTGAGAGGGTCCGAATACATCCATTTGATGAGTAGTTAACTGAAAAAGGGTTCATTTTGGTAAAACTTTTTCGCCTTTGAGTCATTTCAATGAGTCATTTGGGATTCTTTAAAAAAGGTAAAGGAAAGGCATCAGAGGGCTTTGACACACTCTGGCCATATGCCAGCCTGCTTGTGCCTATTGGATTCAGCAGAGGGAGGCGGGCCCTGCGTTACCTCCAGGGCCAGCAAAGCTTTCTCCTGGCAATTCTGGGCGGGGCCAGTGTCTGGGCCACAGCTAGTCCAAGTCTGTCATTGAAGATCCAATCAAGCTCCTGTCTGAAATTCCACCTTCTGTCCCAAGTGGTTGTGGACACCCCCAGAGGTTGGTATGGAGGACCAGGTGCAGCCGCGGGAGGCAGACAGGCTCAGAACATGTTTCCATTTACAGGGAACAGAACACAGGCCTCTGTGTGACTGTGGATCAATGTGCAGGTTGCAGTGATGAGTAGAGTAAAACCTCTTTTTTGAGCTCAGTATCTGTGGTGAACACAGGGAACTGCAGGCAACAATGCTGCTGAATACACCCGAGTACACAGTCAGACATTTGTTCCATAAACAATAAATGTGTAAGACCAGTTACCTTGAGAGGGTGTCTTGCTCTGGAAGATGGTTTTAAAATGCCACATTTTTCAGGCTTCTAGGTATAAACCTTGGAGGCAGGGAACCTGGATTCTGCTTTCCTTTTGCTGGTCAACTGTCCAGTTCCTTCTGGGTCACTGAGTCTGGAGTGAGGCAAGAGGGAGGTTCTAGATTGTATTTTGCCTTAATCCTTTAATCCTTTTCTAGGTAATATCTCTTCCCCCAGGTAGCCTATTTAAAATAAAAAAAAAAAAAAAAAGTATGTCTTTCAAAACAAATTGCTAACTAGCCCTATTCTGTGTAACATTATAGAAGGCATGTAGCCAATTGGATGAAGATTTATTCATGGTCTTTAAAAGTTTGAAACAAATTATATAGGTTTCCATTTATGGTTTGGCATTAGTGTATATATATATATATCTTCAGTTGGAAAAATCTTACAGGAGCATGACTCTTCCAATTCTAGTCTTTATTCAGGGTCTAGCTGTCCTGTAGCCACATCCCCTTTGATTGTTTTAGTAAACATCACAATAACCTTTATGCTCACTCCACAGTTTAAACAATACAGTACTTTTCAGTTGTTCCTTATCAGCTTTATTTATATTATATTTAACACATATTTCAGATAAAAGAATGTGAATTCTCTGAAGCCAGGGATTGAACCTTGTGTATTCAGTGCTCTTTGAAGAAAATAGAATAGGATCCATGTTGTTGGCCAGTTGATTTACTTTTGGATAATGGAGTACATTGCTTGTGATTCATGGTATTCTTTTAGTAGCATTTTTTTCACTGTCATACATGGGTTCTTCAGAACTCTTGTTGCGTTTCTTAATACCTCAAGATTGTTTATTCAGAACATCAATTAGGGCTGCAGACAAATTATTTGAATTGATATTGGCTAAAAATCTTCTAAACTTTGTGAGATCAAAGAATGTAATTATTAGCATTGATTAAGGGATGATATAATTTGTTTAGCGAGCTCTGATTTTGTGAATTTTTGAAAACATTTAAGTAAAGTATGTTCAGTTAAAAGAACAGCTTATATGATCATCCAGATTTATTTTCTACTTTACAACTGAGAAAAAGCTGCAGCTTTCTACAAAGCAGAGTATAAATATGAGGAAAATGGTGAAAGGGGGAGTGGTAGAATTGAAGAACATGATGACGTGATAATGAAGAAAGGTAATGTTTATCAAATATTTACTATGGGCCATCACTGAGCTAAACACCTTACATATATTATCTCATTATCATAATCCTTTCAGATATTGTCTTTATTCTATAGGCACACAAGATCATAGAGAAGTTAAGTGACTTGCCCGAGATTGTACAGTTAGTAAGAAACTCTGGATAGGTACTTTGATTTCAGAAATTAAGGCTCTTTATCATGAGGAAAGAAGCAATGGTAATAAATGGAATTGAGAGTAGGTAGTTAACACATGACAACCAGCTGTTACTCCTACAGAAATTTTATTATTTAAATTTAGTCATTTAACAAGACTGTACTTGCCACTATTGAAGAGTATGTGAAGATGAATAACTTGTTTTTATTTTTAAAAATCTAAGCATAATTTTTATTGTGTAGAATATTATGCTAAGGAAGCTATGATAGAATTATTATTTTTTTCTTGAGACAGGATCTCGCTCTGTTGCCCAGGCTGGATTGCAGTGAGGCGATTGTGGCTAACTGTAACCTCTGACTCCTGGGCTCAAGCAGTCTTCCCACTTCAGCTTCCTGATTAGCTAGTACTACAGGCGTATACCGCCATACCCAAGTAATCTTTTAAAATTTTTCATAGAGACAACATTTTGCTGTGTTGTCTAGGCTGTTCTGAAACTCCTGGGTTCAGGTGATCCTCCCGCCTTGGCCTTCTCAGAGTGTTGGGATTACAGGCATGAACCACTGTACCTGGCCAAAATTGGTTTTTGTTAAAATCGTTTTTTGTGTACTCTAAATGAGACTCAACAGCCACAAGAAGCCTTGTTGAGCCTCATTCTGGTTGCTTGATAATCACTCAAAACCTAGGGTTTTGTGTGGCTTTTGGGAGATACGCTGCTTGACTCTACTCACAGTTAGACATTATATGAATAAGGAGTTGTACAACTGAGTAGTAAGTGTCCAGAGAGCAAGAGACTATGGCGAAAAAGAGACATGAACAGATTCAGGAGCCCCAGGATTTGCAGTGTAAGACTGCGCTTTGGTTTTTGTCTACATAAAATGAAGAGATATAATTATCACTGCCTGCTCCTCATTTCTTTCCAGCTGTAAAATTTGTGATGTATTCATTTATTCTGCAGATAGCTACCAAACTGCAGTATATACTTCCTTCAGTGCCCATTACTGCTCTGTATGAATGCACAGAAACTAAGATGTGTGTTTCTATTTTTATCTTAGGTTTTTGAACCAGTGTTTTTGTTATTATAATTGCTTTTTTTATGTATGATACGTTGTATATTGTTGTTTAAAATTTTACATAAGCTTTGAATTATGTGACAAAACTTTAAGACTTGAAATGGCTTTTTTTTTTTTTTTTTGAGACTGAGTCTCACTCCGTCGCCCAGGGTAGAGTGCAGTGGTGCAATCTTGGCTCGCTGCAACCTCCACCTCCCGGGTTCAGGTGAGTCTCCTGCCTCAGCCTCCCAAGTAGCTGGGATTACAGGTGCACACCACCACACCCAGCTAATTTTTGTGTTTTTAGTAGAGATGGGATTTCACCATGTTGGCCAGACTGGTCTGAAACTCCTGACCTCAGGTGATCTGCCCGCCTTGGCCTCCCAAAGTGCTGGGATTACAGTCGTACAGGCATAAGCCCCACACTCAGCCTTAAATGGCTTTTAAAAAATAATTTATCCTATATCATACTGAGTACTTTTTGAAGTTTTGTACTTTATAATAGATTTTAACTCCAAATATTAGAATCACTTATGCAGAAGTTTTCATTTTTAGGACTCTAATTCACTTTTGTAAAGATAGATCCAAACCAAATATTTAGAAAAAATGAGAACTTTGGCAGGAGAAAAAGTAAAAGAAAGAAATGCAAAATCGGCCTGGTGTGGTGGCTCATGCCTATAACCCCAGCACCTTGGGAGGCCAAGGCGGGTGTATCACCTGAGGTCAGAATTCTCGAGCAGCCTGGCCAACATGGTGGAACCCCATCTTAACTAAAAAAATACAAAAATTATCCAGGCTTGGTGGCAGGCGCCTGTAATCCCAGCTACTTGGGGGGCCAAGGCAGGAGAATCGCTTGAACTGGAAGGCAGAGGTTGCAGTGAGCCGAGATAGCACCATTGCATTCCAGCCTGGGGGACAAAAGCGAAGCTTTGTCTCAAAAAAAAAAAGAAATGCAAAATCAAAGTTGTTAAATATTCAAGACTATTAACATGTAGTCTTCTTAGCACTAATTTTTAACTGCTTTCACATGTAATTGACATAGAATAAATGGCACATATTTAAAGTGTACAATTTAGTAAGTTTTGATGTTTGTGTACACCTGTGACACCATCACCACAATCAAGATAGTGAACAGAGCCATGCTTAAAGTGTGCTCTAAATGAGACTCAACAGCCATGTTTGCCTCTCTTTCCATGTTTGTATTCCTATAGAGCTTTCTTCTGGGCTGCAGTTAAGTTACTTGCAAATAGTTTGAACCTTTGAGTGTTTGCTAGACCTGGTCCAGAACAGTGTTTAGACCAGGGCTAATTATACCCCATTACTGAAGCAAGATCCTTCTGGATACTCTATTCAGTGCCCATGAATCATGACATTTTCCAGGCTGACTGGTAGAAGAGACTGTTTCCAGCCCTGTATCAGTGCTGTGCACTGTTCCCCTTAACCCTTTCTGGTGTTTGTTTCCCTGGCCTTGGGTAGTTTCCTCACCCGCATGCACTGATCAGTACAAAACTAAGTACTCAAGGGGACCACTGCAGAGCCCCAGAGTCCTTATTCTATATTTTTCTCTCTTTGGCACTGTGTCCTATGAAGTCCAGCCTCTTTGATCATCGTGAACTTTCAGCTCTTTCTCCTGAACTCCTGAACTTGGCTCAACCTGGTTTTCCCCTTCCTGCATAGCACCCTTGAAACTGTCAAAGCACTGAGCCAGGATAATAAAAATGGGACTCACCTGGTTTGTTTCCCCACCTCTCAGGAGTCACTGCCCTTCATTGCCTAATGTCCCATATCTTAAGGCAGGAGGAGTAAGTCTGGTCCTGTTGTGTCTTTTTGGCCAGGATGAAATTATCTGCTTAATTTAATACAATTATGATAAAGATTGGTTCTTATGTCAGGAAAGTATGATTTTCTTTAGAAGAACTAACCTGTAAAAGGCTGTTATTTAGTAAAAAGTTTGTGACTTAATAATATACCTTGGCTCATATGGTAATGATAGTTTAGTAGGGTTTTTTTTTAAGCTACCATGTATATTTTAATTAGGAAGACTGGCTTTGCATAGCTGAATGGTTACCACTTAAACGTTTGTTTAAAATTTTAGAATAGTAGGAGATAAAACGCTATATCTTAGATTTTACATGATTGAGAAATATATTGCTCATACACTAGGGATTTGGGGACGTGCTTCTCTAATTAATAAAGCATAGTATTTATTTATTTTTATTTTTATTTTCTTTTATTTTTGTTTTCGAGATGGAGTCTCACTCTGTCGCCCAGGTTGGAGTGCAGTGGCACAATCTCGGCTCACTGCAACCTCCGCTTCCCAGGTTCAAGCAATTCTCCTGCCTCAGCCTCCCGAGGAGCTGGGATTACAGGCACCCACCACCATTCCTGGTTACGTTTTTTATTTTTAGTAGAGATGGAGTTTCGCCATGTTGGCCATGCTAGTCTCGAACCTCTGACCTCAATTGATCCTCCTGCCTCAGCCTCCCAAAGTGCTGGGATTACAGACGTGAGTTACCGTGTCTGGCCAAGCCTAGTATTTAAAGTCTTCTATCTTCCTGAAGTTTTTGTCAGATGGAATTGGTTATTACAAAATTAATACTAAATTTCTTTTTTGCATAATTCTTAGAGTCATGCTAGCCACCACAAATGGACATAATTCAAAATAATAATGAATTATTTACTTTGTAAGAAATCTGCTTCTTTCTTTTAAGAAGTCTTTTTTTTTGAGACAGAGTATTGCTCTGTCGCCCAGGCAGGAGTACAGCAGTGCGATCTCTGCTCACTGCAGCCTCTACCTCCCAGGTTCCTTGATTCTCTTGCCTCAGCCACCCTAGTAGGTGGGATTATAGATGTGCGCCACAACACCTGGCTAATTTTTGTATTTTTAGTAGAGACCAGGTTTCATCGTGTTGGCCAGGCTGGTCTCGAACTCCTGACCTCAAGTGATCCACCTGCCTCAGCCTTGCAAAGTGCTGGGATTACAGGCGTGACCCACTGTGCACAGCCTCTTTTAGGAAGTCTTATAGAAGAATCTAGGATGAGAATCAGAAATTTCAGATACCCTAGTTCTCCCTCTTGACACATTTCAGTTGGATACACATCTATTTTCCATCATTTTCAAAAGAATTCTCTTTTAAAAGTTATTTTTAAAGATTAATGATCTTTGAAACAGTCTAAAATATTGCTTTACAAACTGTATTCTGCAGAAAGCTGCTGACCTGAAAACATTGTGTTTGTATGTGTTCAACAGTAAAGGAATGATTCTGTGGTCAAATAACTGAAACAGTGAGTCAAAGTTAGGTGTTTTCAGTCCACCTTCATGAAACTTATTGTACCTAAGTGTCCAGGACAGTGTTCATGCCACTTATTACTATAGATGTGTTAGTTGCTATCATATTTATACTTTGATTTTTTTGTTTGATTTGTGGCATTTGTATGCAATATTTTCTTTTTAAAAAAATGTTTATTTATTTTTATTTTTGTAGAGACAGGGTCTCACTATGTTGCCCAGACTGGTCTCTCACTCCTGGGCTCTAGTGATCTTCCCACCTCAGCCTCCCAAAGTGCTGAGATGACAGGCATGCACCACTGCTCCCAGGTGAATCCAATTGTTTTCAACAAGTTTTCACTGCATACAGTATCTCATCTCTCCTGTTACAAATCCTGTAAGGATTGGGACAAGATATAAATATCAAATAAAGCAAGTCTGTTCCAGTCCTTTAAATATTGTTTGGTTAGAATTTTGTGGCAAGATTTAACACATGAACATTAAGCCTGGAACCAAATGTTAAAAAAGGAAGATAACATTTATTTAATATTATTATATGCTGTGTTAGTTGTTTTATATTGATGCTTGAAGGTAGATGGTATTACTGAGGTTTGCAGAGGTTAAAAAAGCTAGTAAGTGATAAGAGTTGGGATTCAGTTTCTTGTCTTTTTGATTTCAAAACAGACTTTTTGCTCTGCATATTGTCTGTGGAAGAAGTAGTGTCATGAAAAATGAAAGATTAAATTAATGTTTCAAATTTTGGTGAAATCAGATATGGCCAAAAGAAAGTTTCTTGATTACATGTTAATTTATCCCTCATCTATTGGGAGGACTAGGGACAATGCTCCCATTTTAAGTCTAAAATTCTTAATGGTTTTAGGGTTTGAGTTACTTTCAGAGCTTTACTTTTACTTCTGAGTTCTTGAGACTTTTAAAACTTTTCATTTATTGTGGTACATTTTTGTTTTACTTAGTAAAATTCTAAAAATTAAAATATATTAAAATATTAAATAAATAATTTAATTAATTAATTAAAATAAATAAATTTAAAAATTAAAAATATTTGCCTGTGCCTACTGTGTGACAGGCATTGCACTAAGGCCTTTGGCATGACCTGATTAAGGATATAGATTCTTTTTTTATTTTTTTTTTACTCTCAGGATATGCTTAAGGATATATATTCTTAAGACATCATTTTTAATTACCCAAATATTACCACAATTATTATAAACATTGTTCTGACCCTTGTTTATTAGTCTCTTGATTTCTCTAAACTTTCACTTTCATTTCTTTAGAGCCAAATCGCTCACTCGCCACCCCATGATGAGTAGCTCTTGATACTCTAAAGAGGCCATATCCGTTTTACTTCTGTCTGCATCTTGTGGGATATTATATAAAACAATAAGAAATTTTATTCATAATTAATAAGTTTAGCTTGGCCTCAGTTATAGTATGTTTCATTGTTTATCCTTCTGTATTTGAAGCAAACAGAGGGGATGTAAATTTAATAATTTATACAGTGTGCTCCGGTCCCTGACTGTTTACCTCAGCCTCAAACTTGTAGTCTTGGATTACATACAGTACTGCTTTCTCCAAGGCCTTTGCTCGTGTGTTCTTCCCACTATGCACGCGAGTTTCCATAGATAACTTCCTATTTTGATTTTTAATGTCTACTTACTCTTTGTTTCAGTACGGGTATCACGTGTGGGACCGTCTTTGCTTTCTGTCTTTCCACTTTGTCCACTCTGCCACAGCATGTGTCAGGATCTCTTCCTTATTTTCATAACACCCTAGATATCTCTGTCATTGCTCTTACTGCATTAAATTTTTTATTTGATATGTTTTTGTCATGAGAATGAGCTTCTGCAAGGAATTATCATTTCTTTTTTATCTTTATATTTTCATTGTGTAGCACAATATTAGCAAACAGTAGAAGTCTCGTACATATTTGATGAATGCACAATAAATGGCACTGATTTTTATGTTTATCATTTTAAAAACTTTAGAATACAACTTTTAATTGTTTTACTTATTATACAATATTTATTTCAGGACTGTATTATTCTTGTGAAAGACTCATGGGTAGATTTTCTCTTAAAATTGTGGAAAAGTTGTCAGAAACCATATTTATATAATGATATTCAAAGGCCATGCCATGGTGAGATTTTTTTCCCCCTAATCTGCACCATTCCTCCACCTCTTAGGATACAGATCTTATGAATGAGACAGAGTAAAGGACTTTAAGTTGGATAAAGATTAGGATTCCCTGCTGGCTAGTAATTATCAGAATCTGGATGGTTATTTATTTGGATGAAACGGTGCATACATTGTGTGCATCAAAAGTAAAGCATATGTGATTGTTAGAGGAATGTTTGAATTCCCCAGTGGGATGTCATGGGGTATGTTTATAAACTCCCACTAAGCAGTAGTTCTACAATGGAATTTCTCTGGCATTGAGATAATAATTTGCACAGTCAAATTACCTTCTTTACAAAACCCCAAGGAATCATGAGGGCCTAATCCTTTATTAATGTCAACCCACAGGCTGCAAGAAAGCGTAAGATTGCCATTCGAAAAGCCCAGGGAAAAAATGTGGAGGCCATTCGGGAACTGAATGAGTATCTGGAACAGTGAGTGTTTTACAAGAGGATCGTGTTTTGTTATTCTGATAAATCTTTTTTAATTAAAATGGAATTTGCATTTGATTTTCCTGTTTATCTTCATGCTGTTCATTTGCAGAATATCTACACACTTTTTTTTTCTTTTCCTCTCACCAGATTTGTTGGAGACCAAGAAGCCTGGCATGAACTTGCAGAACTTTACATCAATGAACATGAGTAAGTTATTAAACACACTTAACATTTTGTTGAGTGCAGGTTTCATCACTGTAAGTTCAGAAAGCACTGTGGTTTCCAGAGGATTGGTGAGAAGGTGTGAATCATGTTGTTTGAAATGAAAAACAAAACAAATCAACAATTAAATGAAAATAAATCAATAATTTGCTGGTCATAATATGTGAATATCTTTAACTGGGTCATTTGTGTTTTGCCATATTGTTTATGTTTAGGAAATAAGTTTGTCTTTCAAATATAGATGACATTCTTTGGAAGTAAAAAGGCCTGCATTTGCTAAGCTAAATTTATTTTTGGTGAATCAAAAATGTGAATTTTTAGAGTTCAGATTGTTCTTATAATACAAAGAGTATTATGCTCCCTGCTGTTTAAAAATTCTGTTAATTGTATGCATGTATTAGCCTTAGTACTGAGAGAATGAACTCTTCCAAAGTAGAAGCATTCTGTTGCCTGGGTAAAAAACTGAGAATAATCAAGAATGTTGAATGCTGTAGGATCTTGCTTATTGGATGTTTAATGTTTTTGTTAGCTTTTTTATTGCTGTAGTGACAGGAGGAAATCCCAGTGTGAGAGGATTAGTCCAGAGTCTTAGTGCAAGTTTGCTAATATTACAGCATTAATGCTAACCTCCATCTAGAGGCATGTTTTTTATTTTTTTTCTTAGTTCTTCTGAATCTGAAGTATATGACATTGCCTCTTTTCCTTCTTTTTTGACAGAATAGAATCAGATTCTTATGCACGTTTTCTTGTGCATGAATATTTAACCTTGTTCCCATACTACAAACAACTGATGAGAAATAGAATGAAGACATTTGTCTGTTGTCTGTGGTCTATATATATAATGTGATAGAGAGGATTGAAGTCTATTTGCATAAGTCTAAGAAAAGTGGGAGCTAAAATAAAAGTAATAGCTGTGATTTAATGAATGTATACTATATTCTGGGAACATTTTTGAAATTCTCTGCTATACTCTGAAACAGATACTCTGGTTTTGATTAGGAAATTATTTCCTGAATCACATTCAGTATAGATGATATGCTTGTTTGTACGCATATGTAAACATACTTATGATTTCTTATGCATGTGAGACAGTGTATAATACTTATATTTAAATACATGAAATTGAATCTTTAGAATATTGTAAAAATAATTAGCATTAATTTTATTTTGTTTCGAAAACAGTTGACAGTCATTTCACGTTTTTTTGTACTTTTTAAAACTTTTCTAACTGAAAACATTTTTAAACATTTCAAATTAACAAGGATTTTTTTTTCAAGTTAAAGGAATACCTAATGCAGAAAATTTGAGAAACACAATAAAGCATAAAGACCAAGACAAAAATTACATGTAATTCCAGCATCCTAAGTTAACTATAGTTTGAATTTTGTCCTTCCTTACCTTTTAAAACAAAAGCCCAAAATAAAACTATCTTTCGTAGTTTATACTTTCCCTTATATTTTGTCAAAAATTTCTTGTCACTATAACAATCTGCAGTGTGTTTTGAATGGTTTTATATTATTTCATCTTACCAGTTTGCCCTAGTATTTTTAACCAGTTTCCTAGGGAGATATAAAGGTATTTTTATATTTTTATATATAATGCTGTAGTGATCATTTTTATTTTGTTTCCTTGGGTTAAATTCTTTGAACTAAAATTGCTTGATTAAATAAGATGTACGTTTTCTGTGGTTTTGATAATAGTTCCTGATTGTTCCCTAGAATGTTAACATCAGTTTACCAGCACACCAGCGTTTACTAGAGTCCCTTAACAATATTGGATATTGTGATTCTTTTTTAATCTTTACAAGTTTGATAGGTGAAATTGGTTCTACCTTTTTAGTTCATTTTTAAGAGCTCTTTTTGTAAAGGAGAGTAACCGTATGTCAAAAGTATATCCTTGTTATATGCTTTTTAAATACTGACTTCTTAAAATTATAGAAACTTTACATTTTTAGAAAATCAGATTCATCAGTTTTTAACATTATCATGTCTGCTATCCTTTAATAGCTTAAAAAATATATCACCTTTTTTCCCCTACTTCATTTGTAATTTTATTTTTTTGCATGTATTTCTAATATTTATTTCATCATCAAATTTAGGTTATACCTTATTTTTAACCTACCATTAAATTTATTTATTTGTTTCACCATGTGGCACCATGTTCAGTTTTGCTTTGTTTTGAATCTAAAGAGTTTATTAAAATAGAGGTGAATATACACTTAAGAGAAATGAACTGAGAAGTCTCAAAAAATCAAGAAATACAAAGATGTAGGAGCACCTGAAAAAAATTTTTTAGACGAAATGATAACTATGGTCAGCCTACCCTTTTATCTAGTATCACGAAAGTCTTTTTGGTCTTGAAGGTAGTTACAAAATGACCATTTATTTTTTCTAATTGAACACGTAGAAGGAATATTTATGTTTAGGTGAGTGGAAATACATATCTACAGATTTTTTGAAACTGAAAATTGCAGTCAATTCATATTCATTTGACATGTTTGAGCAAGTCATTATAGGAGGAGTTTTTTGGTGGAATGTTAAATTATCGTAGGATATCAGTTTTAGCACCAGTCTCGTGGACACAGTGGCAAAAATGTAGCAGTTTTCAAAATGTTAGATATATTTAACATTTGATATTCTTTTCTGCGTATGAACAGTTATAAGCTTTTTTAAGTATAATAGGTCACAGGCAGCTTTGGTAGCCTAGATCTAGAACTATTTTTTTTTCTTTAAGAGACAGAGTCTTACAACATTTCCCAGACTAAACTTGAGCTCCTGGGCTCAAGTGCTCTTCCCATCTCAGCCTCTTGTGTAACTGGCACTACGGGTGTGTCACTATGCCCAGCTCTGGAATTTTTAACTCCAAATAAATATCTGTAGTATAATTTTCATATAGCCCTATTTAATGTTTTTATAGAGAGAAAAAGGGATATAGAATTATGCCACATAACCGTTTTATATTTTTAAGTTACTTTTATAAGTTCGTTTCTGATTTATAAATTATAGTTTCTTTTTAGTTATTCCAGGGGTATATGTTACACCCATTGACCATATCGAGACTCTTGTTCTAAAGTTTTAAAACTACAGTTAATTTTTTGTGTGTCAGCACTACCAATATGTATTACAGGTTAAGTATCCATAACCTGAAAATCTGAAATCCACAATACTCCAAAATCTGAAACTTTTTGAGTGCCAACATGATGCTCAGAGGAAATGCTCATTGGAGCATTTTGGATTTGGGATTTTTGGGTTAGGAATGTTCAACCAGTAAGATAATGCAGATATTTTAAAATCTGAAAAATTCTGAAATCTGAAACATTTCTGGTCCCAAGCATTTTGGTTAAGGGATACTCAACCTTTGTGAGCAAAAATGCATTCACATTATGAAAGACAAAATGTTTTTACTCGATTTGTAATTGAAACTAGATACTATACAGCAAGGAACAGTTTAGTATAATACATTTATTATGATTGTGATTATAGTTCCTTTTCATAGGTCCAGCCTTTTAAAATTCCATATCAAAGGGAATTACCACAATTCTATAAGGAAAAATCGTGATGTTGGTAAAGTAACACACAGTACCAAATACTGTAACCTTTAGTTATATATACTTTTGTAAGGAAGAGAAGAAACTTTATTTAGTTCTAGTACTGACTCTAACATTGTAATAACAATTGTTATTCTGTTTTAAGTAGATTCAAATTATTTTCACTTCTCTATTCTTAGTCTTGTTGAGTCACTGTATATAATGAATTAACTTTTCTGTGCACCTAGAATAGTACTGGCTATGTATTATCCCTGACAAGATTGAGGAGATAGTCACTTTTTGTGTGGCCTAACAATGGCCTAGAAAAGCTGGACTAGACCATATCTTGAGCTCCTTCTAGCCCTAATTTTATTTAATTCTATATTTTATCCACAAAATTAGTTTGATACCATACTTTGTAAAATTGGGGGAAGGAATCCTTTTCTCATATGTGATGCTAATTGATTTTTGATAAGATATCTTGGTATTCATTTTACCCTAAGAGCTACTACTACCTGCCCATTTTATCTTGCTTTATGCACCAGTGTCACAGTTGTGCTCAACCCATTTAAAGCTCTACGAACTTTTATTCTTAGTCTCAACATGAATTTTTGGTATCATACTTTATAATTAAAGGAACACGTTTAGAAGAAAACTGTCTTTTGATAAAGTGTTTTAAGGTAGAGACAGATTCTCCCTTTTCTTTTAGAGTGATAAATAGATATTAAGTAGGTAGTCATAATACTTTTGTTTTAGACATTTATTTAGTCATTTGTTCAGTCTTACTAAATACCTATCATGTGTCAAGAACCAATGCTAGGTTTTGAATTTAAAAATGGAAAGGGCTAAATAGCTGCATGATCTTAGATGAGAGTATATATATATGGTCCTTCATAAATCTAAAATGCTGTAGTTATTAGGTAATCTGCAGGGTGTATTTTTCTCCTCAGTCCCTGTGGGTGTGACTGCTGTACACATTTTCATGTTACCATTGAGATCTTCAGTTTTTCAATGTTATGTGTAATGCATATAAACAGCATATGTAGTGGTTAAAGAGTACAGGCTGTCTGGAGTGGCACAGCCTGGGATTCAGTTTACAGCTCTGTGCCTCAGTATTCTCAGCTCTAGCATGGTGATAATAATTTCCTTCTTCCTAGGATTTTGGTAGGATTAAATGAGTTAATACATGTAACACACATAGAAAATGCATGACACCTAATAAACAATTAGTAAAACTTAGCTTATACTTGGGTGAAACAGGAAAATAATTTTAAAAGTATATCAGGCATTAGTGTCAAGGTAGATACTTTTGTATGTTGGTAACAAATGCCAAAAATAACTTTAGGTAACCTCTTTTTGTTGGGTAGTGTCATCAGTTCCTCACTGGAAAGAAATCTTGTAACACCTGTGTTCATTAGGATTTCCTATAGATAGTGAGGATAGTCACATGGCATTAAACATTTAAAATATATTTAGTGAATTATAGTCACATGCTTTAAAATGTTTTTCCAGAGCTCTTTCTGGCAGTTCTCTTTCCTTAGGTTTTCAGCAAGATTTTTGTTTTTTCTACCACAAGATTAAATAGTAGCACAGTGTATATCAAAACCAACTTGATCTATTTTTCATGAGCTTAGAAATTTATAACTTTATTATAATTTGGCATTTGACAGTAAACTTAAGTAATGAGAGAAATCTTTGTAATAGAATATGTTGGTAAATATATGCCTGTGAAGAATTTTTAGTGAGTAGAGAATATTTAATAAAGTATTTATTTTCTCCTTACACATTAGCTGTTTGAGTATTTTTTTAAATGATCAGTCAACTTCCAAAAGTTGTTCTATATACAACTTGATCCAAGGTCTTGAAGCCTTTCTTACTAGTAATGATGAGATGTAGTAGGAGTGACCAAATTTTTAAAATGCAGTATCTATTGATTGTTTACAGGCTGCTTTAAGATTTAAGCCTGTGTTTATTAATTTCATGATAAAATTTAATGTCATTGATATTTATGAATGTCAGATGACAAATATTTTATTAATAAAGCTATGTAAATTATTTTGTGAATAAATTGTTTAACATCACTAAAGTTGTTTTTAAATTATTTCAAGGTTTAACTAAAATAAAAATTTGTGACTTTTAAAATTAATTTCTCCTCTTGATGTGTTTTTAGCTATGCAAAAGCAGCCTTTTGTTTAGAGGAACTAATGATGACTAATCCACACAACCACTTATACTGTCAGCAGTATGCTGAAGTAAGTGTTTTCAGAACAATGGCATGTAATTTTATTTTGGTTGCTATTCGGTATTATTATGGAACTAAGAATATTTCCTTCATGTTAAGCAATTATATGTTTAAAACATCTGATGAACATTACATTGTGGGAATAAAAGTTTAAATTTTTTAACATTGCAGTGGTAATACTGACTTCAATTAAGACATACTTAAAACAGTGAAATTCCTTGTATTTTTATATTTGTGTACTATTTTCTTTCCTAATTATAAGTTATATCACATTTGCCACCACTTAATGGCTTCTGAGACATTTATAGTGATTATGATTGTTAAATCCATATTCTGGGAAATTTGTATTAAAACCAGTTGGGACATAGGAAGTATTTATTTAATTTGCGTACTGTTAAGAATAGCAGTACAATTGAATGCTATAAGGCTAGAAGGGATTCATTATTAAAGAATGTCCGTACAGATTATGAAAGGACAATTCAATATTTAAGTCCACATTTATAATGCCAGTAATAGAAAATACAATGTGAAGTGAAGCATTTGTGAGGCAGCTGAAATAGAAATTATTCTGGCTTTTTATTGTGGCAGCATTTTTGTTTTAAAAACTACTCAGTCATCTCAATGTTCGTAGAACAGAATAGCTTTTTGGGGGAAGGTTATGTTTGAAATTTTAGATTAGCTTTAAAAACCTTTAGGTGAATTCTTTTAACATCTTGTATTTGTTTTTAGAGAGAATATCTGTTTCGATTACTTAATGCCTGTGGTATGATGAAACCATGCTATATTTCAAAGTAGTAAAATAAACGGTTTTCAGCACTTTGCAATTTTTAACAGGTTAAATATACCCAAGGTGGACTTGAAAACCTCGAACTTTCAAGAAAGTATTTTGCACAGGCATTGAAACTGAACAACAGAAATATGAGAGCTTTGTTTGGGCTTTATATGGTGAGTTGCGGTGCATGTTTAATGTTATTTTTAAAAATCTGTCACTTAAAATCCATTCAACTATCCCCTCCAATCACTCCTCTCCTGTTTTTTGTATTTTATTGATAAGCATATAATATTTTTCTGTAATTAATTCTGAGCAATAGCTTGTAAGCCAGTTTTATTTTTCAATGTTACTACAGCCTGTTTGACTTTTTTTTTTTTGTAAACTATCTTTTATCGTATCAGAATTGAAATCTGCCCTTACAAAGTTAAATAGTAACAGGAAAAAAAACATGATTTCTTGTTTTGATATTCTTGGGTTTATGCCCAACATTATTGTATTTCTTCCCTAAATTATAGTTGTATGATGTATTTTTAAACTATGCCAATAAAATACATTAGAAATAAAATCCCTAATATATAAAATTAAAACATTTTTTATGGTGTAGAAAAACAGTTTGTAAATTGTGGGAAGTATATAATGATCTCTTGTTTAGGTATGCCAAATGCAGAGTTTAGAAAAGTCAATTAATAAGAGTATGGGAAATGGAGGAATAATTTGCTGACCTTTAAGACATGTATATAAAGTGAGCACCTCTCTAAAATAAGAAAAGCTGGGAAAAATAAACTTTAATATGTCAGTTAGTTCTTTGAATTTTTTATTTATCCTGTTCTTTTGACAGACTTCTTGATAAGTGTCTTCTAGTTGCAGCTCAATGAAAAAGAACTGATTGAAGAAATGGAGATAGGAAGAAATAAAAATGAAATAATTTTTAAAAAGGAATGGCAAAATATGATTAGAAAATGGTTCAAATGTATTTCAAGAAAATTTTCCTGGATTCTAGCAAAGCGAATTGCAATGGCTTGAAAATATACTATAGTAGAAGTATCTCTTTATCAAATACGTACTAATTTTAAAAACTATATGATATACAACATATTATTAATAATAGTTTATACATAGCACTTTATGTGCTGGGCCTTGTTCTGACCTGTTTTTTTTATTTTAAATCAATAAATCCTCACATCAAGTATTTGAGTAGGTGCTCTCAATACTATTTTCAGGTGGTGAAACTGAGACACGGATTTAATTAATTTGCCCAAAGATGGGCACAGAGCTCCTAAATGATTGAGTTGGGTTTCCAGCCCTGGAAGTTAACTCCATAGTTTTTCTCGTAATAAAAATTCATAAGAAGAAGGTAACATTAAAGTCATAGAGGTATAAAAGTGAGATTTGGGGATATAGATTCTTCACTGGCAGAGACGGAGACATAGGTGAAAGAGCCTATAGCACAGCCTGGCATAAAACAAAGGCTTAACCTTTTTCTGAATCACATGGTCAGATTCTTTTAAGAGTAAAATATATTTAAGAATAGGATTAAAGTTATATCTTACTCTTCACAGTAATATATACATTTAATAATTAGCATATGATTTTGGGGTTTTATGGATTCTTTCACAGATCCCAGATTAAGAACTGCTCATTTAAATACATTTTTAAAAAGGAGAGGGTGGATCAAATTGCAGGGACTAATTGATTCTCTGAAACACAGTTTGAAAACTCATGGTATAGTGAAAAGAGAAATGGATTAGAGATAAAGATCTTCTTTATTTCAAAGACCCATTATTTTGCTTTGGTCAAGTTAAATCTCTCCTACTGGACTTAAATTTCTTTTATCTATTAATGTAGAATGTCAGGCTAAATTATTTTTGAGTTTCCGTTTTCTATAAATATTCAATAATTATGTGATCCTGACCATAGACAAGCTTATGTAATTCAATAACAAGAAATAATACCAGTAATATCCTACAGTGGTAAAGTGCTTTTGGTTTATAAAGTGTTCTTCTATAGCTTCTTTATTTAAACGATACGGAGTTTTACCTTTAAGAGCTGTTACAGATACATAATTAAATAATTTTAGGTATTATTTAAAATATATTTTCCCTTTCCACTATTTTGGATTTATACTATATTTTAAAATGTATTTTCATTTTTAAGCACTAATATTCAATTTTATGTTTATATTAAAAATTATTTTGGTACAGTTTTTAAAAATTCTTTATTATCATCCCATTGCAACCATGTCCCTTATGTTTTTGATTGTCTTGACTAGCAAAAAAGGAATTTTGCTTTTGATGTTATTGTTTGTTTGTTTTTAGTCGGCAAGTCATATTGCTTCTAATCCAAAAGCAAGTGCAAAAACGAAAAAGGACAACATGAAATATGCTAGTTGGGCAGCTAGTCAAATAAACAGAGCTTATCAGGTTAGTATTTATTGATCATTTTGCTATGTAGGTCAGTTAATGTATTTCTTAGTTTTGTTTCTACAAACTACAAAGTCAGATGTCTGGCATTGGACTTATATGCCTTTGGGACTTTATGAAATGTATTTTGTGTAGAATTAATTTGTGGTTTTAAGACTACCTTTTTATCCCCTCAAGAGGAATCTGTTAGTATTATTATTTCATAATTGACCTTACAATCTGGAAATGTCAGTGGTTCTGCATTTGGCAAACGCAAACTAATTCTAAAAACTCAGGATAAATAAATATGTCGCATTTCAGAAGCAGATGGGGTATGTGAGTATATTTTTAATCATAAGTCTCAAGAAATAGAAAAGAAGGAAGAAAAGCCTTAAAGTAAACTAATCAAACTGCGTAACAAAGTTTGTGCAGTCTGCTTATACTTCAGATCTTTTACTGAAACTTCTCCATTTGTATCTTCATTTTCTAAAGCTCATCCTTAGCAGATTTTTGGGAAATTATTTTTCATGAGAAATTTACTCATGGGAAAACACATCTTCTTATATCTTTAGCCTTATTTGTCTATAGCCTTTATATTTAAAGGACAGTTTGGCTTTTTATATACCCGTTGATCCTTTACCTAAGTATCTTAAGCATATTGTTCAGTTGGGTTTTTTTTTGTTTGTTTTTAATATGGACGAGATCTTGCTACATTGCCCAGGCTGGCAGTGAACTCCTGGCTTCATGCGATCCTTTTACCCCAGCCTCCTAAGTAGCTGGAACTACAGGTGCAGGCATCACCATGCCCCACTGTTTCATTCTGTTTCAGAATAAAATGTTGCCGTCAAGAAGTATAATGCCATCTTGACTTGCTTTTTGTCATAAGTGACTTTTTGTCTGGTTACCCAACGGAATTTTTTCTTTATCTTTAAAATCCAGTAGTCTTACTACGATTTGTTTTATTGATTCTTCTTGGGTCAGTTTTCCCAAATACACAGTACACCCATTTAGTACATCAATTTAGCCCTTTTAGTTGAGAAAAGTTGCTTATAGAATTACAAGTATTTTTTTCTCTGCTTTGTTTTCTTTTTCAGGGTTTCAGTTACAAGTATATTAGACTTCATTTTTCTATGTCCTTTATTATTCATTTTCCTTCAAATTATTTTGTCATTTTCTGTATTTTATGTTTTCTCCATAATTTTTTATGAAGTTGATTCATATTTTTCTTGTCCTCCATGTTTAAATGAGGTAGTGTTCCTGGACTATTAGGAGGAGATGTTTATGGAATGGCAGGAAGTTGGAGATAGATTAGGGTAGCTTTCCCAGCTTAGCTATTCTATGGCTACCTCCTTTTTTTGCTAAAGAGAACTCAAATATGACCTCTTTGTGTAGCCAGTCTTTCTTAGAACTGAGTGTGAATGGAGAGTCTGTCTTAGAACTGAGTGTGACCCAGAAAGATTTTCTGGCTTCAGCCCACTGTTCTGTTTCTAGAGGCCTCAAGATCTTGAATTCTGAAGTGTTGCTGTCAGCTTTAAATGTTGCATATTGTTGTTACAGTTTGTGTTTCTTCCTTTTTGTTTTGTTTCCTTCTGGGATTGCTGCCTCTGGGCATCACTCCTTTTCTCACCTCTCCTTATCTGAACCATCTCTCCTTCTTGCCCTGGTGTTTCTGCCCTGTTAGGTTTGGTTTCAGTTTTTAATTGTTTTTCTTCAGGGTGTGAAGTTTTGTCCTTCTGGAAGAGGATGTTTGCTAGATATTTTAGAGATTTTAAGATAGTAGATGGTTAGACTTGTCTAATCTCACATTTGTGAATAGTTTTTTACACTTATCTTTGTTTTGGAGCTTATGAAGACTTCTAGGCCCTTGGCAGATGCATCATCTCAGGTTTTCTTGTTTCGTGGATTAAGAATTCATGGTTTGGTTGGTTTCTGGTTTCTTGTAGAGTAGTAGGTTGTCCTCTATTTCTATTTCTCCTACTACACAGTTGTTAATCTTCTGTAGGTCATGCTGCTCTTCATGCCATAGTCACATTCTAGGGTTTAGAAAATTGACACCTAGTTTTTTTGGAAATGTCGTCTGTGGGCTTGGGTTCTATTATGTTGGTTTTGGTGCTGGCTTTTTGTTGTTCGTTTTTGCCCTTCTGGTTGGAGAAAATTTAGGAGATTTAAAAAATGTAATGCCTCCATAATCACATCATCGAAAGTCACCTTTGTGTATTTTTATTGCCTGTTATAGAGCATGTTAGTTTTGTTGGCATATTGTAAGTCAGAGTATTTATAAATATTAGCGAGACTGTGCTGCTTCAAATGTAGTTTGGGATAGCTCAGATCTGTAATGGAGTTCCACACAGAGTAGACTTGGGAGTATGTGGGAGTGTGTGATTTAAAGGTTAGATTTGTATAATATAAAAGTAATGCTGTGCATACTACATAATCGTTTTTAAGACATTTATGAGAAACAGCTCTTCAGAGTGCTTTTTTGACATAACTATTTTAAAATCAATTTTTACTAAATTACAATATAGAAATAAGAATTATAACAGAAAAAAAGGATACAAGTAATAAATGTGCCTTTCAGTGACTAATATAAGGTAAATATATCCAGGCTAATAAATATAAACACTGCAGCATCCCAAAGCCCTCTTGGTAAGTCCTCTTCATTTCTCCTCTTGTTTTCCTTAAGAGTACTCACTTATAACCCTGTAGTTTATGGAATCAGCCAGTATGTATTCTTTTTTGTCTTGCATATTTCTATCATTATTCAGTTTATGGGATTTATCCTTATTTATGTCTGTAGTTCATTCATTTTCTTCTACTGTAGTTCATTGTATGAATGTTATACTTTGTCTAGTCAGTTATTGCTATGCATTTGGAATATTTTCTGTTTGGGCTATTTTGAATAAACTATACTGAATATCGCTGTACAGATCTTTTGGTGGACATGTATGTGCAGTTCTCACTGTATGTGCAGTTCTGTATATCTTTGAGTGAAAATACTGGGTCATAGAATATATGTATATTTAACTTTAGTAGTTAAAGGCAGTTTTCCAAGTTAGTTTGCTCCCACCAGCGGTAAGAGTTCTAATAGTCCCACATCTTCACCAACACTTGGTTCTGTCAGTCTTTGTAATTATAGCCATTCTGCTACATGTGTAGAGTGGTACTTCATGGTTTTATTTTGCATGTCCCTGATGATCAGTTCCATTTGGATATCCTCTTTCATGAAATATTTTTCTCATTAGTATTGGTATGACTTATTTCTTTAGTTTTTTGCTTTGAGCCCTTTTTTAGTTATATATATAAGCAAATATATATAACTTTTTACTTTTTTGCTCATATGATCTTGAGGAATAGAAGTTCTGAAATGAAATGTGTTCAAATGCCTCAGTCATTTGTTTGTGTTTTTTGTGTTCTGTTTAAGAAATCTTTTGCTACTCATGGTCATAAAGAATTCTGTGTGTCTTCGGAATTTCTATTTTACTTTTCATATTTAATCCACAACACATTTGGAATTGATTTATTTTTAATTTTTAATTTTTATTTTTTTGAGACAGAATCTGGTTCTGTCGCCCCAGCTGGAGTGCAGTGGCATGATCATGGCTCACTTTGCCCTCAACCACCCAGGTTGAGTTATCCTCCTGCCTCAGCCTTCCAACTCGCTGGGACTGTAGGCGCATGCTACTGTGCTCAGCTAATTTTTAAATTTTTTGTAGAGATGAGGTCCAGCTGTATTGTACAGGCTGGTCTCAAACTCCTGGCCTCAAGTAATCCTCCTGTCTCAGTCTCCCAGTGGAGTGCCAGGACTATAGGTATGAGTCACTGCATCTGGCCTGGAATTGATTTTTATGTATGATATGAAATAGGGAGTCAGTTACTCCCCATATGGATATCTAGTGTTTCTGTCCATCTTGTATTCTATCATGAGTTCTGTCCATGGAAGCTAGTTCAGTGTAGTTAAAGAGAAGATTACAGATGCTGGACACATGTCTGGGTTCAAATTTTGACTCTGATATAATTATTAGCTATGCAAACTTGAGTAAATTACCTAACATCTCTTGGCTTATCTTTTCTTCTGCAAGATGGCCATAATAAAATATTCTGAGAATTAAAGAAGTTAAAACATAAGTTATTTTGTTTTTCCTTGTCCTTGTCTCTTCAGTGTGACAAGACCCCCTTGAGGTGTGTTGAGGTATAATTTACATGTAATCAAATGCGTATATTTTAAGTATATAGTCTGAGTTTTAACAAATATGTATACCCCCTTACCAGCCCCCCACTCAAAATAGCATTTTCATCACCCAAGAAAGCTTTCTTCTGCCATTTTGCAGTCAACCTCATCCCCCACTGGGAGATAAACAAGCACTGATTTGATTTTTATCACCAAACATTAGTTTTGCCTGTACTATAACTTTGTATAAATGAGTTTATAGGCTATGTGCTCTTCTGTGTCTGGCTTCTTTCACTCAGCATGTTTTTGAGATTCATTCATTTACAATCCATTTCATTTTTCCTATTACTTTGTCTACCCATGTATTTTCCACAAATTATATAAAGATACCAAGCAAGGTATCTCAGTTATTACAATGCATGAATCACTGACCTCTGAATTTGATAAGCAAGTTTTTATTATTTGGTTGTGTTTGTGTTTTTTCTGGTGAGTTTTCTTATAGATCTTACAAAGAATTTTGAAAGATTTACTTAAGCAAAATCTAACTGTATGAAAACAAAAATACAGAATTTGTGAATCATGTAGAAGAGTATAACTTTCAGAGAATGACATTTTTGATAACTAGGTAAATCTTTGGGATCTCAGTGAGAATTTCTTAATCGTATCTAAACATGTAAACCAGTATAGAGTATATGATATTTAATATGTGATTTTTCTAGATATTTATGAATTAGGGAATATTAGGTTTCAAGAACTGCTTTTCTTTCTTTGTTTCCACTTAATGATGAAACAGAATATGGCTACTATTTGCTCTTCAATTAGGTAATTGGTTTAACATGTTCAGTAGAAGCAGACACATTTGATTAATGCACATGAAAAACTTTAATGTGAACTTACTCACAATGATTTTCCAGATAAATGCTTCTTTGGTGCACAGTTAAATCTGTGCTAGTGATTTATATGTTATTTATGATTGCAGCGGTGATTCTGTTACTGTCCTTTTGGGAAACAGAAAATTAAATCATGATTTGGGAGAAAAATGATTCTGACTTAATCAGTTAAATTGCCATACAATTCTGGAATAGACAGAATAATTGCATGTCACATTAAATTTGAAGTGATAGATTTATATTTCCAACTTTCTTTTATTTGTTCTGACACAAGTAAATTCATTTGGTTTTTTCCAAATTGTACTGGTTGTGAGTAATGTTGACACCATTTTAGGTGACTCTTTAAAATTAGCTAATTTTAAAAGATCACACTGTATTATTTTTATGTTTAAGTATAAACCCAGAAAAATACTGTATTTAAAAATACATGTTATGGTTTTAGCTCTACAGAATTTTTTTAATTTTTACTTTGCTATTTAAAAGCAATTAGAATAAATGTTATGTGGTAATGTTACTATGTGATGTCCTATTCTGTACCCCTAATTTTCTCAGAATCAGACCTTTAAGTATCTGATTAGGACCATTCCTATTTATATTTCATAAATGGTGGTAAAAGGAAAAGCTTTCTATTTCTGGTAAATCCTTGTGTATTGTGTAATTTATTGACTGGGTAGCAAAAGTAGTAAGCATGCCCCACAGCCTTTTGTCCTCAGGGAAAATTATAAAAGGACAAAGTTTTAAATGTGATATTGCTGTTACCGTATTTAACGTATGAATTCCTTAAATTCGTGATGCCTTTTGAAAGGCAAGGTGATATTGATTTTTATGAGAAGTTTTTTTTTTCCTCTGGCATTTCCACTAGAAACATCCTTTATTTACTTTTTCAAATCAGGATTCAACTACAGAAACTAATCTAATGGTTTAGAGTGTAGGAAGTGTGAGGGAATCATAATGTTAAGCTGTAGCCAGAGGGGTCGGAGACAGGTTACCAGTTCCTGAAGCCTGTTGCTTCTATGATGTTACCTGTGCTTGATCACTTAATCTTTCTGAACAGGTCATGAGAAGTTTTCCAAATTAAGGTAATTACAAAAGACAAGGAACACATCGTAAATCAAGTACTAAGTGCTTAAGACAGCATTGTTATTTGAAGAAATGATCAGTCACTTGAAAATGTATTGAGTGGTTTGATGTTAACTTGAAAACACTAGATGTTGCTAATACCAAGTATTTTAATCATATTTAACCAGGGGGAAAATGGGTAAAGTATATATATATAAAACAAACTTTCTCCCATCTCCAACAAGGAACACTTGCTTATCTAGTAAAGCTTTTGTTTTAAATCAGGCTATTAAATGATGGGAATTGTCAGTGGAGTTAACAAACTCATTTTAAAATCAGCATGTGGTATTCAACAGTGTTTCCCTCCAGCGATTATGTGTATGATACTGAATTTAATATGCCATGGATTTGCTTTTAAATACACAAATATAGGGTATATTTTGTGTATGTATTGATGTATTATATTTTGTTTTCATAGTAAAATCCAATCCCAATTAGTTTTATAATGTAAGTAAATTACAATTAATAAAGTAGAAATGCATACTTTAAAACATTTTTACGTTGTTTTAATGTGTAGCGTAGGTTTTTACTTGACAGCTGTTTGCAGAACCGTATCATTTAGTTAACTAATAAATCTGGAAACTTAAATTATGAGCTACTTTAAATAATTTTAGAGAGTACTTGCAACTTTAAAATGTTTAGTGAAATAACTTGTATTTATGTTGTACCTTTGTTTGAAATTGTAAAAATCTGTTTAGACATCAGATGAGTAGAAATGGTTCACATTCCTACATAAATGTAAGCTAAATTGCATTTTAAAATTATACTTTTTATTTCATGTTTTTTTGATCTGAGTAGGATAGTTTCAAATCTATGATTTTATAGGTTATTATACTACGTAAACATTTAAAACATTTAAACTGGCCAAGTGTGCAGTGAAATCTCTGTACACTTCTACTGAAGGTAAGACCTTAAAGGAAAATGTCCTTAATACTCAAATTTTATTCTTACTGAAAATAACAAAGAATATATTTGATTTCCTGCTAGTTATAAAATAGTCAATGTTAAGTTTCATTAGCAATATGAAGGTAAGATTGTCATTTTGAACCTGCCATTGAAATTGAGCCTAATTGAGCTTTTTTTTTTTAATTAGTTTGCAGGTCGAAGTAAGAAGGAAACCAAATATTCTCTTAAGGCTGTCGAAGACATGTTGGAAACATTGCAGATCACCCAGTCTTAAGGTTTCAAAAACTCTTTGACATTAGATTTCACAACTGCACAATTGAACTTATTGGCCTGTAACTTATTTACTAAATGCCCAGTGCTGTTTATATACTACAGTGATTTTCTGTTAAGAAGGCAGTTGTAAAGAATGTGTTTATATAAACCTAAAAATGCCTTTTACTGCTAAGTGGGAAGATGGGGGAAATCCATGGAAGAGAGATTTAAGACTTATTGATTGTACATCAGTCTCTTCATATCACACATATATATATATATATATATATATATATATAAAACTCTAATGTAGAATAACCTTGTTAAATAAACCATGATGATTTATTAAACTTGCGTATGAAGATTCTAACTTCATTTTATTATACTCACAGTGGATATATTGTTTAAGAACTCAGTTTCTAGTTAACTCCTTACTGGTGATGGCAAAGACACAGCATATGTAGCTGACAGAAGCAGATTATTTTGACTTTGTTTATATTGTTGAATTGGATTTTGCTGTACATTCCAGTGGACTATTTGAATTGTTTTATCTGCTGTAATATCCTTCTGATGAATCTTGCTTAAAACATGTCATTCTCCAAAGTTCAGCAATATTTCTTTGTAAAATTTTTGTTTTGATATAGGACATAATTGAGATTTTTACATATAAAATGCCTTAAGGTAAATATGTTATGACACTTAAATTTAACTTTTATGCAAGTTATATTTATTGAATCCTTTAATAGTAAATTATTTGAAAGAATATTCAAGAATCATATAGAGTAGGGATTAAGGGGTTTTAGTGGCTGAGTTATTTTTAATTTTGAAAAAATAAGAAAATTAAAACTATTCTTAGAAACGAAAATATTAAAATTTTCCTGTTCTATCATTACCTTAGTTAGAATTTTTTATTTTTCTCTTTTCATAATAAACAACCATTAGGCTACCTTCAACAGTATTTGACATGTTTCAGTAAAATAGAAGAGACTTTGAAAGTTAAATTTCATTTAGACACAAATCAGGTTTTAAAATAGCAACCGTTCATAGCAAATATTTATGGTATTTATAATAAATATATTTAAATTTATTTTTACTAAAAATATACAGAGGCATCTGCAGACTTGCCATTACCGCTTTGGGCAAGTGGGGATTGTAGAGGAATTGACAATCTAGAAGTGTTTAGAAAGAAAAGTATTGTCAATATCAGCTGCTTTTAACCTTTTGAATAGTTCTGCTAATAAATTATTCTCCATATCTAGTCTAATTTTTCATATTACAGTCATTTTTGTTTTAATCTGCCATGAGTAATAGGCAGCTAATTAATATCTTCCATGAAAGAACTCTTTTCATATGAAGGTAATTTTCTGCTAATCTTTGTTACAACAAAGATCTACTCTTTTTACACATGAAATTAGTAACTGCATTTTCAACATGATGAACCATTTGAAATTTACATTTTCTGTAAAGAAAATAGTGCCTGCACGTTGTCTCACTGCCTTTTCCCCTTCAAACCTCCTCCGCATCAGTCACTGGATTAGTGTTTACTCTAGCAATTATATTTGTGTAATAAGTAATTCCGTGCCTCTTATAG
The DNA here is from genome assembly GCF_000951045.1 of Mandrillus leucophaeus. Taxonomy (NCBI): domain Eukaryota; kingdom Metazoa; phylum Chordata; class Mammalia; order Primates; family Cercopithecidae; genus Mandrillus; species Mandrillus leucophaeus. Next base: position 92,332 of record NW_012101683.1, on the reverse strand, counting down.
CTGTCTGCCTTAGTTTCACTTTTTTTTTTTTTTTTTTGAGACAGTCTCGTTCTGTCGCCCAGGCTGGAATGCAGTGACGTGATCTCGGCTCACTGCAACCTCCACCTCCCAGGTTCAAGCGATTCTTGTGCCTCAGCCTCTGAGTAGCTGGCACTACAGGCATGTGCCACCATGCCTGGCTAATTTTTGTATTTTTAGTAGAGACGGGGTTTCACCTTGTTGGCCAGGCTGATCTCGAACTCGTGGCCTCAAGCGATCTACCCGCCTCAGCTTCCCGAAGTGCTGGGATTACAGGCATGAGCCACTGAGCCTGGCCAGTATCACTTTATTTTTTCAAAATTTTAATAACTTCTTGCCAAGATTTTATATTTGTTAAGCACATTGTCATTCCGTAGTAATTTATAAACTTCAACTTAAATGTACTGATAATCCCATTACAGTAGGCAGTTGCCTACAGCTGTTACCTTTATTTCTTCTTTAACTGTACCCTAATTTGATCCGATAGTGGCAAGGATCCCTTTTCCTCAAAGACATTAGGACCTTACCCGAACTCCAGAGGCTGCACCTTCATTGATCTGAACCAGAAGTGGTGGTTTTATTCCATATAGTCTGTTTAGTACAAGGCAGCACTTTTTGCAGTGAAGGAAATCAACCATCTGTTCTGTCTGTCTGTTGTGGTAGCTACTAACCATATGTGATATTGAGTACTTGATATGTGGCCAGTGCAATTGAGAAATTGAATGAAATGAACAGAACCCTACTGAGAAGGGCTTTCCTTTCAAATTAAAAAATCAGAGCTTTGTGTGAAAACAGTCTTTGCCTCTTTCTCCTCTTTCTGACCAACAACATGCCTAAAGGTGCAGCTGCCATCTTAAATAACCATGAAACAGCAAATATGAAAATGAAAGTTACATTTCAGAGATGGAACTGGAGGAGGATTAAGGGGATCCTGGGTCCCTTATAAGGCATTGTTGAACACCCAAACCAAGATGAGCAATTGCCAAACTCCGCTGGGTCCCTGATGGAATTGTTGAACACCCAAACCAAGATGAGCAATTGCCAGACTCCCCAGTTATTACATGAGAAATAATAAACTCCTGATTGTTTAAGACATTGTTTGATTTCCTGTTACTTCAGCCATGTATGTTTCTGACTAATATATCTGCTTATCCACTCTTCAACTTTTTTTAACGTGTAAAATTCTTATTTTAGGCATGTCAGGAATACTATTTCAGAATTGAATCATTTAAAGCAAGCAGATAATTGCATATAACAAAAGAAGTAATGTCTTATTGCAGCTCAGCACCTAGCATTCTGAGCCAACAGAGGTGAAAAAGGGACATGTTTACACCGCTTTAACCATAAAAATAATACTGATTTGGGGGCACAAGAGGATGTAGAGAAAAATATAAAGGGAAGACCAGTATTTTAATATGCTGCAAGCATATACTTCAACTTTTTATTGATAAATATTTCAAGTAATCTTTTTGTCTTATATATTGTAGCCCACTTACCGTCAAAGTAACTTCATTTTAATTCATTTCATAGAACCATAGGATTTTAGACAGGACTTTGGAGATGATTTTGTTGTACTTCATGTTAAGATTAGGAGATCTGAGGTTCAGATAAATTAACCTCTTGTGTTACAGAGCATGGACCAGACCCAGGATGTCGGCTTTCCAAGTCAGCATTTTTTCTGGTATCCTCTGCTGCATCTGGCTATCTTGTGATGTTCCAATTTTAGAGTGACAAAAATGAGAGCCAGTTATATGCAAGGGTCATAACTTGTTAGCAGATCAGGGATTATAATTCAGATGTTCTGATTTATAAAACAATTTTTAATTGAATAAGAAGGTAAATTATATTTTAATTTAAATTGTGTTTAAATTAAGATATTACTTCATTTACATTCAACATGAGAACTATTTTGAAATATTTAGAATATAATATAATGCCATTTTGCTCCCTCCCCCTCTGCCCCCACCATTAAAACTCTTGTTGTTTTCCATTTATTGGCCTTCAAGGATCTGTATAGTATCAGAATCAAGGGGAGAATTCAGATTTCTTTAATTGTAAACAATGTCCTTCCACTTTCCCACACTTTGAATTCAGCTACGCTTAAAGTGCATGAAGTTGTTATACTTCCTTCTTCCACAAACATTTAGCATCTACAAAATAATGTGATGAAAGACTAAATGCATTCCTCTTAAGATTAGGAACAAGATAAGGATATGCACACTCACCACTCCTATTCAATGTAGTGCTTGACATCCAGTGCAATAACGTAAGAAAAGGGGATAAAAGGCACAGAGATTGGAAATGAAAAAATTAAACTTTATATTTGCATTTAACATTATTTTCTACATACAAATTCCTCAGAAATCTCCAAGAACTTACAAGAACTAGTGAGTTTAGTAAGATCACAGAATACAAGATCGACCACACAAAAATTGTGTTTCTGTATGCTAACACCATTTAGAGTTTTGAAATGTAATACTAAGTATAAATCCAACAAAACACCTACAGGACCTTGTTGATGAAGAGTCAAACTCTAAAATATTTGAAGAGATTTATTTTGAGCCAAATGTGAGTGACTAATGGGCTGTGACACAGCCCACAGGAGATCCTGAAAGCATGTGCCCAAAGTAATTGGGTTACAACTTGGCTTTATACATTTTAAAGAGATGTAAGGCATCAGTCAATACAGGTAAGATGTACACTGATTTAGTTTAGGAGGGTGGGACAACTGAAAGCAGGGACTTCCAGGTCATAGACAAATCCAAATATTTTCTGATTGGCAGTTGGTTATTATCAGTAGAAAGGGATGTCTGGGATAGTGGGTTGTAGAGACCAAGGTTTTATGCAGATGAATCCTCCAGATAACATGCTTCAGAGAGATAATAGATTCAGAGAGATAATAGATTGTAAATGTCTAGACTTAAAGAGTCTGAAGCATAACCATTTATACGAATTGGAAGACAATATATTAACTAAGTTGCCCCCAAGTTGATTTATGGGTTTAATACAATTCCTATAAAAATCCCAGAAGGATTCTTTGTTGAATAATTCTGATTCTAAAGAATGTAAAATTTCCACCACAGGTTTAGCTACCTGGGAGGTAGAGGTTGCAGTGAGCTGAGATCACGCCACTGCACTCCAGCCTGGGCGACAGAATGAGACTGTCTCAAAAAAAAAAAAAAAAAAAGAGAAACTAAGGCAGACAGCTATAAGAGTTACTGAATTACTTATTACACAGGTTTTGCTACCCTGGAAATCAGTTTATCATACACTTTTATATTACAACTATCATGCACCTTTCATTTGGAGCATTTATCACTTTAATTATATTTTCAAGTAATTATCTGTCTCCCTCAGTAGATTCTTAAATTGCATGAGGGCAGAGACCCTGTATGTTTTTGGCCATGTTTACCTTATTAGTTTCTACCATGGTGCTTGCATATGGTATGTATTTGAATGAATTAAAAATACTATGCACATTTAAGTATAGTTTTAACAAACCTTACTTGCAGAAGTAGCTTAATTCTACGTCTGCACTTAGTTCTCTAGTAAAAGAAACTGCAATCAGGAAGTCACTTCAGAAATCTAATCTGCAGGCTGGGTGTGGTGGCTCAAGCTTGTAATCTCAGCACTTTTGGAGGCCGAGGTGGGTGTATTGCCTGAGGTCACGAGTTTGAGACCAGCCTGGCCAACATGGTGAAACCCTGTCTCTACTAAAAATACAAGGTGGCCCATGCCTGTAATCCCAGCTACTCAGGAGGCTGAGGCTGGAGAATTGCTTGAACCCGGGAGACGGAGGTTTCTGTGAGCCGAAATCACGCCACTGCACTCCAGCCTGGGTGGCAGAGCAAGACTCTGTCTCAAAACAAAACAAAACAAAATCTAATCTGCATATCATGAACAACACAGTAATACAACTAAGATGATCTTATATATAAAACACATAAAGAATAGGAAAAAATAATTCTTAGAAATTTGTTTAGTTTGAGAAATGCAAACTGGAGGCATTCTTAGCCCCCAATTTTTCCCGACTAAAGATTATGTGAATGCCGAGAGAGGTTGATGGACTGTAGAAAAGTCTAGTTAGTGGTTCTCAAAGTCTGGTCACTTGGAAACTTGTTAGAAATGAAAACTGCTGAGTCCCACCCTGTATCTACTGAATGAGAAACTTGAGTGGGGTCCTCTTTGTGTTTTAACAAGCCTGTCATATGTTTCTGAGGCCCGCTAAAATTTGAGAACCATTGGTGTCAAATAGACTGTATTTTGAAAACAATGATTGAAAGAAGCAAATGATTTCGTGGAGATCTGCATGTTACTTTGCTTCTTACATTATGATTGTGTGTGGCATTTTTTAAGTTATCCCCTATTCTTATTTGTATGTTTTTCCCCATCTCCTATTCTATTTTTTTTGGACGGGGGGAGGCAGCCATATTCTCCCTAGATGCTATAGTAAAGAACTGAGTTACACATGTTTGTTTTGTATATTGAATTGAATATCTTTCTCTTAATAATTTTAAAATTAGTACCAGAATTATACTATTGTTTTCTTTCTCAGAAGCCAAGCTGAATTCACTTGATTTGTATTGACTGCTTTCAACAGCTTTAAAAAAAAAAAAACTTAACAATTCTTAAGAGAAGGGAGTGAAGATGGGCCAGTGTTTTTTTTTTTTTTTTTTTTTTTTTTGGGAGACTGAATCTAGCTTTGTCACCCAGGCTGGAGTGCAAGTGGTGTGATCTCAGCTCACTGCTACCTCTGCCTCCCAGGTTCAAGCGATTCTCCTGCCTCAGCCTCCTAAGTAGCTGGGACTACAGGCATCCGCCACCACACCCAGCGAATTTTTGGTAGCGATGGGGTTTCACCATGTTGGTCAGGCTGGTCTTGAACACCTGACCTCACGTGATCCACCTGCCTTGGCCTCCCAAAGTGCTGGGATTACAGGTGTGAGGCACTGCACCCTGCCAGGCCTGTGGTCTTTAGAAAAAGCAATCATTTATCTATACACATATGTTCATATATGCATCTCTCTATGCATATATGCATATTTGTATGTATTTTAGAACCCAATTGTAATAACCACAGTGGAAACAGAAAGTATGAACTTTGTATTATAGTGAGCGTAGTAGAAGACAAGAATAATATAAAGACTTTTATTTGCTTGTTTTATTATTATACTTTAAGTCCTAGGGTACATGTGCACAACATGCAAGTTTGTTACATATGTATACATGTGCATGTTGGTGTGCTGCACCTGTTAACTCATCATTTACGTTAGGTATACCTCCTAATGCTGTCCCTCCCTCCTCCCCCTACCCCATGACACACCCTGGCGTATGATGTTCCCCTCCTGCGGTGTTTGGTTTTCTGTCCTTACAATAGTTTGCTCAAAATGATGGTTTCCAGCTTCATCCATGCCCCTATAAGGGACATGAACTCATCTTTTTTTATGGCTGCATGGTATTCCATGGTGTATATGTGCCACATTTTCTTAATCCAGTCTATCACTGATGGACATTTGGGTTGATTCCAAGTCTTTGCTATTGTGAATAGTGCTGCAATAAACATACGTGTGCATGTGTCTTAATATAAAGACTTTTATACAGATTGTTTTTTAATTAAAAAGCTGATTAATAATTAGATTTGGATGCCAATAAAAGTTAAATTAGAAGCATATTGCTATAAACCACTTGTAGCCACAAATAAATAGGTGAATTCCAGTAGGGTCATTACATCTCTCCTACTCCATATAAGAATGTGTAAACATTATAAGTAATACAATTTATATTCAAATCATGAGAACCCTGAAAAATGTTTCCAGCTCAACAAACTGCTGCCACCAACAATAAACTTGGAGACATTAATCTTGCAAGTAAGTCACTACTGGGGAAACATCTACCTGCAGTAGAGCAAGTAATGGTGAGTATTTCCAAACAGACAGAATGGATTCATAACTGAAGAAATCTGAGCTCATGCCTAACTAATTTGAGAGATATAATACTAAGAATTTTTGCCTAAAAGAGTTCCCTTTTAGGCAACTTAAATATTACATGAAAACATGGGTAAGAATTATGTGAAAACGTATGTGTATCATCTTTTGAAAACCCTAGGTAAAAATGTGTACAATCAGCATCATATCTGTTTGAAATGAAATTGGAGGTCTCCAGAGTGGTAACAATAGCCAGTGATTTCAAGAGTTGGACTCAAATGACAGCTGATTTTGGATTTAGTTTCACTATACTGATCGACCTGTCATACGTAGTATGCCAGAGAACATAGGAGACAACACAGCCCCATTGGCTGGTAATTTTCTAATGACCCACCTACTCTGACCAAAACCAAACTGCACAGATAAATATGTCTATAGTTCTTATGAGAGGAATAAAAGTTGAGTAGTTCCAAATAAAAGCATTTGGAAAGACTGTATAAGAATGTCTTACTAAAACGAACTTCAGATAGCACCACTGATACGATGATTTAAGAGAAGTTGCAGCCGCTGGGACATAGACATGGTACAAAACAAATGGTTACCTCTTAAATAATACCCAGGAGTCACAGCTGTACTTAGAAACAGGCCCTGTGGTATCAGCTGACTCTGGGGAGAGTAATCTGACGGTCACCTGGCAGATTTAATGTTGCTATCTTTTCATGTAAGCAGAATTGTTCTCAAATATTAAGGGCAATGAAATACATGTATTTGGAAAGGACTTCAGTGCCTACACAAATGCAGTCTTTCAAATATTAGAAAGAATTTCTGAAAATACAAACATTGAAGATGTAAAAATAGTTTAAGACAATATTGTTTCTTTTAACTTGGGGGTGCATACTGCTAAATATTTCATTGTTTTACTTTATTATTCTCTAAATAATAAAGATTTCCCCAGAAGGAAATATTTACTAGTCTAAAAAGACTCATAATTAGGTATTTTGTGGCTTAAATTATGGCCTAATTTTTTAGTTTAATGACTTTGAATCTGTACTTAATATTTTCTTTTTGTCTTTTTTTTTTGAGTCTTGCTCTATGACCCAAGCTGGAGTGCAGTGGTGCGATCTCGGCTCACTGCAAACTCCACCTCCCAGGTTCAAGTGATTATCCCATCTGAGCCTCCCAAGTAGTAGCTGGGCTTACAGGCGTGCACTACCACACCTGGCTAATTTTTAAATTTTTAGTAGAGATGGGGTTTCACCATGTTGGCCAGGCTGGTCTCAAACTCCTGACCTCAGGTAATCTGCTTGCCTCAGCCTCCCAAAGTGCTGGGATTACAGGTGTGAGCCGCTATGCCCGGCCATGAATTTGTACTTAATTTTTTCTATTAACAAACTTCAAATGTCAGTGGACAAGTTTTCAATTCAGTTTTAACAGTCATTGATTAGAAATAATAAAAAAGTTTGATTTTTCAATTGGGTAATTTTCCTCCTACAAGTTTGTAGTAGTACGCCACCTAGAGTTTTAAATTTTTTTAATTATAGAAACTGCAGGCTGGTGTTTCTTGGTTTTTTTTTTTTTTTTTTTTTTTTTTTTTTTTTTGGTTATTTTAAACTAGAAGTAGGCATATTTTAATCAAAATCAAGCCAAATATTATTATAATTGTGGAATCTTATCATAAATGTATTCTTAGTTTTTACATGTAACTTTCTCTAAATTGCTATATGGGGGATAGAATATTTTTGTTTAATACTTTCGGATCAAACAATTCACCTATATGCCCACATAAGATAGACAATAAATCATGCTCAGGAATTATAATTTGTCAAGTCTGATTCAATGATATTGGGACTAATTTTAATATGTTGTCTGTACCAATTGAAATATTATAAATACTTGAAAGATATAAATAGTGCATTGTATGTGTGTATATATATGTATATATATAAATACAATCACAGTGTATGTTAACCTTGTTGTTTTCGATGGATTTTTAAGAAGTTTAATTGCAGATGACATAGCCATTGAGTAAACTTTAATACTGGAGATCCGAACATACCGGTAACGTTTTTCAAATGCTAATAAATTGTGGATGAAAATAACTTTTTATTTGGCTTCTTATGGTTTTCAGGTGGACATGATACATGCATATTTCTTAGGAAAAAATCTAGAAAGAACTGGTTTTATAATTTATCCATAGACCTAAATATCTTTATTGAGAAGATAATGCATAAGATGTTGAAGGCTACAGGCTTCTTCAACTAGGCAGTGTCAAAAAGTATTGAGATGTTATAGTGATTATGATGGAGAAAGATATTTAAAAAATTGTGAAACTTTGTTTGGATTTAAAACCAAAGCTATTTGCAGAGGTAAACAGCCTTTATCTTGTTCCTGCTTTAAAAGATTCTGTTCTCTTCTGGTTTTTATATCTGTTGATATGTAATGCTTGAAATTTTTACTTTTAGATGTTCAGACTTTAGAACAGTTATAGGCAAATGTTTCCTGCAAGATGGGCCACAAGAGATCAGATTCTCTAAGGAAGTACTGCTTTGATTTATTAGTGTCCTGAGTTAATAATTTCTAAAAGCTAGAAGAAAAATTCCTGTACACGAGGGGAACTTGTCTTCAATTTCCTTTCCCCTACAACATCTAACATATATTGAGCCCACAGTGAATGCTTATGAATATTTGTTGATTTCATATTTTGTCTCCAAGCCAGCTAATGGTAAGGAGTGTCATTCAGTTGCTAAACTTTAACACTCAAATTAGGTTATCAGACTATGAATTTGGTTAGTAAAGTTGGAAAGTTGTTTGTGGTTTTTTTTTTAAATTGAATGTGGCCAATTTTATTTAAGGCTCAGCAGGAACTTTGTGATAGCAGTTATCTATTGCAGCAGTTCAGAATGAAAGACATAGGAAATTTCTCAATCCATTAAGAATATGAACCAGACAGAAAAATTACCCATTGGGTAACAGTAAATATCAGTGTTAAACAAAAAACAAAAAATGTTTTTTTCAGTTATAAGGGATGCATAAATTTTATTTATAGTATAGCCTCAAGACTGAATATGATGCCTAGAATGTCTTCCAGTTGCTATGGGGAGTTCTGTTGTTTGTCAATGTAGGGTTTCCTACTTGGCAGCATTATATATTTATGATGGCATCTGTGTTTTCTGGTTGTTGCATTTGCAGTGGAACTTGTATTTTGGCCAGTTGAAGAGAGAGGGGAAAAGAAACCAAATTAAACTTCTTGGTAACGAAGCAGTAGCTTCTTGTTACTTGCATCATTATATTTCAAGAACACCAAATGCAACTGCAGTTGTGTGCCATACTTACTCTACATATAACTGACTACATTTGCAGTATAATAAAATTTTATAATAATATTAAAACCCAAAAGTTAAAAAGAGTATTATGTTTTGTCAGTTTACATGGCATGTTTTCCAGTGGAATTTTAATATGAGAAATTAAACTATGTAGAATGATGTTTTTTGTTTTCTTTTTAGTTAAAGAAAAACTATCATCACCTATGCCATCATGTAAGTTTTATTAGAATAAGTGAAAATCTAAATGAACTAATTTAAAAATTGTTTCCCTTCAACTTTTATGAGAGAAACAGAATAAAAAGTAAACTCATAAGTATCTGGTATTTCTTCCTAAAAATTTTTACAGTATATGTTTTAGATTTCGTTTTACTGCACATTTAGCTCAAGCCTGTCTTGTAAATTAATCTGCATCTACTACATTGACCTATAATGCTTGATGATGTTCATAAAGATTATCCTCAGTCATCCTGAGAAGTGCCTTTTTAATATTGAGGACATAGAAGCACCTTCTTAGTATTGGTTCTAAATATGAGGAATGAACTCCCAAATGCTCACATATTAAATTATATTCTCCATAATTTGTAGATTTGCAGGTTATGTTCATTGTAATTTGTGTATTTCTTTTTATCTTTTGAACAATGGCAGTCTCAGAGGCAAAGTTTAGTTTAAATATCTACTAACAATGTAGAGCACTGTATATGCTCTAACTATGGTACACAATTATATTCCCTGGCTTCTGGAAGCTTCTAAAATGAATATACCAGTGGTCCTGGTATGTATAAAACAGAAGGCTGCATGGAGACAAAAATCTAATACTTAGAGCTTGCCTTCAAGGACCTTGTAATTTAGTTTGTAGACAAGGCATAAGAATGAAAATTATTTCAGTATAATCAGCCTATAGCTTTCCAGTAAGTAGGTCAGTATAAAAGTGATTTTTTTTTTTTTTTTTTTTTGAGATGGGGTCCAGCCAGGCTGGAGTGAAGTGGCACAGTCTCGGCTTACTGCAACCTCTGCCTCCTGGGCTCACGTGATCCTCCCATCTCAGCCTCCTGAGTAGCTGGAACAACAGGTGCGTGCTACCATGCCCAGCTAATTTTTGTATTTTTTGTAGAAACGGGATTTTGCCATGTCACCCAGGCTGGAAGAGTGACTTTTAATTGCCTAGTGAATTAATATGTTTGTGATATTTATCTTCAGATGAAGATGCCACTAAAGATTGGAGGATTCTGTAAAGACAAGGGAGGAGAAGGGGCTTGGTCTTGATATTGAAAGTTGGATAGTATTTATTTATTTATTGAGACAGGGTCTCGTTCTGTCACCCAGGCTAGAGTGCAGTGGCCCGATCTCCCTTCACTGCAACCTCTGCCTCCTGGGTCCGAGCGATTCTCCTGTCTCAGCCTCCCAAGTAGCTGGGACTACAGGCACGCGCCACCACACCAGGCTAATTTTTTGTATTTTAGTAGAGACGGAGTTTCACCATGTTGCCCTGGCTGGTCTCGAACTCCTGAGCTCAAGCAATCTTCCCTTCTCAGCCTCACAGAGTGCTAGGATTACAGGCGTGAGCCACTGCACCCGACCAAAAGTCAGATACTTTTAGATAAGAGTGTTGGCATTCTCAGTGGAGGGAGCAACTTATGCATCAGTCTTAAAGATGAGAAAACAATAATTTTTAGAGGCACACTGAGTAGATTTTTCTTACTAGGATGAAGAATTTTAAAAAGCAAGTAGAGAGAAAGAAGGGTGGGAGATATTACTATATTAGAGCAAATATTTATCTAGCACTTTACAGTTTATAAGAGATTTCTATATAATTCCCATTTAATCGAAATACCTGTTATCTAGTATTTTTATTACTCCTATGTAAAAAATATAGCGCTGAAGCAATAGGGAACTATTGTTATAAAATATAAATGAGCAAAACATAAATTTAACCTTTGATGAGCTAAAGAGAAAAATATAACAAAAATTAGGGTGGGGCAGAGGGTAGGTACAAGGTAGAGTGTGATAATCTTTCATTACAAAGAGACTGATTAAAGTTAAAACACATGGTTTCAAAAGTGACATCAAAGACTCTTAACATTTTTTTCTTAGCCTTAGAAAGATTCTTTATTTAGCAACCATATCTCCTGTGGAGGTGAAACTTTATCTGAATTTCAGTATTGTTTTCCTTTTATTTTTAAATTTTATTTTTACAATAATCATGATGATTCAATTTTTCTTAAATTATATCTGCTTTTCTGAGGTTTCTTTTTACAAACTATGTATTTGTAAAGATGCTTAGTAAAAGTTGGCAATGGCTATATTTAGGTGATGGGATATTTGTAGATTGTTAGAGTTTTTTTCTTGGCACTTTTTAGTGTACTTTCTAACCTGAATGTGCATCAGTTTTTCCTAAAATAATAAAGGCATTATTCTTAAAATAAGAACTTCATGCAACTGATGTTCTGAGGAATATACTTTGGGGACCACTGCTATTTATCATTATTTTCCAACCTTTTTGGATGAATGATCTCTTTCTCAATAATGTATGACCCTGCCAAATAAAAATTATTTTCCAATTTTTATATGGCATATAATAAAGTGATTTAGGAAAAAAACTTTTTATACTTATTATACTTTACTCTCATATGATGACATATGAGAGAAGGTTGCTACTTATTAGTATATCTTCACAAATAACACACAGTAGATATTAGTAGCTTTTACTCCCAGTTAAAATTAGATCATATTGGGTATTATTGTCACTATAGTTTATCTTATTAATATTGTTTTCCGGGGGGAGTACAGGAAATATTGATACACTTTTAAAGAATTATAATCGGATAAATTAAGCTAATGGGCCCAAGGAAGATCATTTTGTGGCAAATTTGCACATTTATCCTATTTCTACCCCTCATTATCATATATTTCAACATTTTCTCGTATTATCTTTCTTCAGTCATTGACTGCTTATGGATATAAATTATGTCTTAAGGGACCAGAAATAGATGATTTAAAACGAAGTAATGATGAATGCCATTGTCGTGACCAGCAGTGCTCTGTTGAGTCTGGCAGTGACTGCACTTGGAGCACCTTCCTTTGATTTCTGATGATTACTGTTATTTTCACTGTGCTTCCACTCCCAGGCTCTCCAAATGCTCCATTTGAGGTGAGTATTTTAAAAATAATTTTTATTTACATTAAAAAGTAAGTACTGAAACAGATACTATTATTAACTTTAACATCGTGATCCTCTAGGAGAACTTCGTGAGCCCTTAAGGATTACTATTTGGAAAATGTCTAAATAGGAGCTGATGAAGGCATTGGTTTCCATGTAATTCTTAAGGAAAAGAGGGAATGTAGAGAGAGAAGAGCAGGTTAAGGGGCTAAAGTATCAGGCTTCTTATCCCAGGATTTTGGGAGGCCAAGGCTGGTGGATCACCTAAGGTCAGGAGTTCGAGACCAGCCTGACCAACATGATGAAACCTCATCTCTGCTAAAACTACAAAAATTAGCCGGACATGG
>NW_012101683.1:3508-79433 GCF_000951045.1 Mandrillus leucophaeus | reverse complement strand
AAAAAAAAAAAAAAAAAAAAAAAGTTGGAAGCAGAAGTAAAAAACATGGTAAAGGAATGAGAACTAACTAAATAAATATAATAATTGAGAGCTCTGCATTAGATGTGACCGGGAGAACAAGCAAAAAGATATTTCAGAGAAGATCACTGGAATTGGCAAAGGCCTTGAAGGGCAGAGTCTAGCATACAGGAGAGGTAAAGCCACATTCTTTGAAGGTAAGTAGATGTGTTTACCTCTTTCTCACTGTACTGGTGCATTATGGTTGGAAAATAAACCATTTGGATTGGCCTCTGGAGTCCAAGAAGAATGTAATTCCTTCTACCACTCCCTTACTCTGGCTCTTCCTATTGTAGCCACGTGGGTCAGTAATGCCATTGAAAAACACAATTTTAGACTAAGTGGGGTCACAGAAATTTTGGTCTATCTTAAATTGATGACATCTTATTAATCTTAAATAATTTATTGTATAAAATGTGCTTATTCCGGCATTTTTTTCAATGAAGAAAAAGTCTTTTAGTGTAATTCAGTGTACATTTATGAATTTCAAAAGATCAATAAAAATGGGCAAAGTATATGACTGCATAATCCATAGAAGAAGTTATCTGGCAAATGCAGTTCAATAAATATTTTTCAAAATAAAAATTAGCCTGTTTTTAAGAATTGAAATGGAGAAGCAGAACATAGCCAGGTTACCAACAGCTTTGTATATTACACTATAGAGCTAGGACTTTATTCCATAGATGAGGTAAGTCTGCTAAAGTGCTATCTACATTGAACCCATTATCTTACTAGCATTGTAGTTGACGTACCTAAAACAGACTTGAGCCAGTAGAGAAAGTAGGTAGGCAGACTTGTCCAAGTGAGAAAAAAATGAAACTATGGTGAGGATAAAGAGAGAAGAGAAAAGGAGCAGATTTAAGAAATATTAGGACTAAGACTTGATGATGAACTAGATGTGTTAGATAAGAGATAGCATGGAGTCTAGTAAAAATTCTGTTTTTCTCTCTCATGTGACTGCCTCGATGACACAAAGCTTGATAGGAAATAAACATGAGATAGCACATGGATCTACTACAAGTTTTTGAAATTGAGCTTCAAAAGCTACTTTAAAAAATAAATTCTGGGCCAGGTGTGGTGGCTCATGCCTGTAATCCCAGCACTTTGCGAGGCCAAGGTGGGAGAACTTGAGCCTAGGAGTTTGATACCAGCCTGGCCAACACAGTGAGACCTCCATCTCTACAAAAAATAAAAATAAAAAATGAGCCAGATGTGGCGGCTCAGATAGGAGGATCACTTGACTTTGGAGGTTGAGGCTGCAGTGAGCTATGATCATGTCTCTTTCTGTCACACAGGCTGGAGTGTAGGGGCACAGTCATAGTTCGCTGCAGCCTCGTCCTCCCAGGCTCAAGCAGTCCTCACACCTTGGCCTCCTGAGTAGCACAGCGCCACCATGCCTGGCGCGTGTGTGTGTGTGTGTGTGTGTGTGTGTGTGTGTGTGTGTGTGGAGTTTTGCCATGTTGCCCGGACTAGTCTTGGTCTCAACTCCTGAGCTCAAGTGGTCCATCTACCTCGGACTCCCAAAGTGCTGGGATTACAGGTGTGAGCCACGGCACTTGATTTAAAAAAAAAAAAAAGTGAAAACGTATTTGTTTTTCAAATTGGTGCTACGTGGAGTTAAGAAGTTTTGTATTAGTCAATTAGTTGTATATGGAATGCCATCCATCCTCCAAACTGAAATCACAAAATAAAATTTGGAGACAATTTAAAAAATAGCTCAAGAGTAAATGTTGATTAATTATCTATAGTAATAATAGACATGGTAAAATATTTTCCTTAAATGTGGTTAAAAAATACAGTTATTGTAAGGGTCTGGCCATTATATTAAGTTCCAGTTGGTGTCTAAAATAAGAAAAATACTTATTTATATTTTACTTAGAGAACTTAGAAGGGGTACATATCCCATTGAACATTTCCATTTTGTATTAGTAAACACAGTTTTAAATTTAGAGATTCTAATAAAGAAGCTCATTTCAGATATGTAAATGTTATCCTATGTGAAAACGTTCTAACATTTAGTTTTTGTGGCATATGGAAATGCTCTTTCAGAAAACTATGTAAAACATTTTGAAAAATCCATTTAATAACATGTAAATGTATGCTGAAAAGTGATTGATGTCTTCTACTTTGGCACTGTCGCTTACTCAGAGTCGATAGAAAGGTAATTGATAGAAATTCTATCTGTGAATATTCACGTTTAACTTCATTTAGAATACTATCAAATAGATTAGACTGAATAAAAGGTAGGCAACAACACCAATGTGCAATGCCAGTGTCACATCTGTAAATGATGACATTCTATTACAAGCTTAATAAACAGTTTCATTTCATTTTAGCTTTTAGATGCAATACTTAATATGGCTCAAAGTAAATTATTGAATCCTGGTAACAAGGAAATGAATAAGATTATTAGCATTGCAACAAAGCTCTGAAACGAAATATAATTGGGAAAATACAAAGCTGATTATATGCAGGGTAAGGAAAAAAATTAGACACACTTTGTTCAATCAGAGCCTTGCTTTTGAAAATGAAAAAAATGAGTCAATATATTACTATATAAAATATTATGAGACCATCATTTCTAAAGAACAAAGGATAACATAAGATCTGTGTTTTTATAGAGTGGGAGTAGGAGCTAGTGCCCCGTTTGCATGTGCCTTCTCTTAATACTTTAATCCAGACTGATTCTTTTCGCATTAAAATACAGGTAGACTAAAGGAACAAATTACATCTAAGGGAATCTGGAACAGATAAATGTCTTTTAGGACCCGAGTTACATATTACATGTTCCAAAATACTTGCCTTCCACTTTTACGTAAACCAAGAGCCTCATGTTTTTCATAAGCAACAGGGCAGAAAACTTTTGTAAGTTAGAACGGCAGAGTAAATGAAGTAAAGTAAAACACTGAAATTATGCACAACCTCACTTTCCCATATGGCAAAATAAAATATATTGTTCTGTAACAAATTGTAGTGCTTATAGAAAATATTCTATACCACAAAGCATTATAATTTTAATAATGTTAATTCCCAATGAACAAAGATATTAGTAGAAAAGGAATTCCAAAATTCTTTTCCTCCTAAAATTCTTTAGGGTTCCAAAATTCTTTGAACCTGAAATATGAAGTAGAATCTGATTTGTACCTATGGTGAAAGATGACCTCCTTAGCTTACCAAGTGTTTTAAGTGTTACTGATCATTTCCTCTTCCTAAATCTCTAAGTACATCTCCGATTAGCTATGGTGTTTACTGAATTCTTAGCATTATTCAGCTTCCCTTTAATCAAGTGGAGCCTTGTTACAAATCCAGTCAATTTTTTCTTTGAAATGAGTCAGTAACTAGTTCTTGCATCTGTGAAGCTAAAAATCCTATTCTTCTGCCATTTGCTTGCCTGGCAGTTTAGTACTGAGTATGATTTAGTTAGAAGGATGTTTAAAGTTAGGGATGATTTGGATTGCATGAAATAAGATAGTCAGCTGGTGGAAGCCAACTCAGGCCGCACATATTTAAGACTGAAGTGCTGAACCTGCGTAGTGCATGTAGCTGATTGGGAAGTTACCAAAAAGGAGTCACACAGCCTATGTGCAGCAGACTGGGTGTGGTCTAAAATGACCTGAGGTTTCCAAATCTGGCTTTTTTCCTCTTTGGATATCACCAAAACAATTTTCTTCATTATTGAAGCATCTAGCTAGCTCTACATTTTCTTTTTAATATTAACTCAGGGAGAAAAATTTATTCAGGGGGAAGAAAGTTACGGCCTAATCCAAAGTTTTTGCAGAAGATAAAGCTTAGTGATACTAGGGTGCACAAGTCTGTGTTTGTGTAGCTCTAAGATGAGCAAAATAACAGTATCTTATTGTGTTCAGAAAGTAGAGAAATTTGAGTGTAGTAAATCCATCAATCTCTCCAATATTTTCAGTAGAGGCTGAGTTCTTGCTTCAATTGCATTGCTGCTACATTTCTTTAGCACCCGTGAATTTACTAGCTTCTATCAAATCTAATTTTACTTTGAATGCAGTATATAAGTAGTAGTAAGTTTTCCTTTGTAAAGCCTGAGCTACTCAACAAAAGTGTATTCTTTTACTTCTCAGGCAGTTGATCCGAGCTGTTAGCTCATGTTTCTGTAGATTGAACATAAAAAAAAAGTTATTCCCTAATTCCACACTACTATTTTATTTATCTCACAGTATGAGTGAGGAGACCTATCTATTAGCTGGATTTTTAAAGTAATTCTTTACTCCATATATGGGAAAATCATCCCACCTTACTCTGTGTGAAAAATAAAGCTTCTCCATGCCCATGTTGATAGAGTTATTACCACACTGTAGGTGAATTACTGCTGCTTTTGGTGTGAAGAACCACATCCTATTTCTCAAGTGGCAGGTGTCTCCTTACTTTTCCTCTTTCCAATTTTTATTTCCCTTCCAGATGTGTATCCCTCCTAATCTGTAACCTTGCCTTAATTATAAGAATTAAAAATATGTTTGTTGACTGAACTTAGTTCCTTTAGTTAAATAACAGTCGTCAGAAATTGACGCATCCCTTTGGACATATATAGGTGTATTTACTGATGAACATCAGTTATTATTAAACTGATGCAACTGCTTTCAAATAAAGAAGCTATTTTAGGATAACTATATACAGAACCCCAGTTTTTGAAATTATTTATGTGCAATGTTTTTTTTTTTAATCCCAAACCAGCCTTCTAACAACATCGAGCATCTGAATAAACGCTGTCTCAGGAAATAATGAAAGGCATTGTATACTTCAAAGGTTCCTGAAAGTTCTTTTGTTCCACACTAGATATAGCAATGCTTGGTTTCTTAGAGGTTTTTTACTGTATTTTTACTGAATTCTTTTTCCAGAAACCTAAAACAATACTGCTGTACACATGAAAAGTCAGATTAGCCATGTAGGTCTAGTTTAGCTATATGTATTTAATGAGATAAGTTTTTCCTTTCACTGTAGAAAAGAAGCCCAGTAGAGAACTGGAGACTCTACATCAGAGACCCATGAGCAATAGAACAGAGTTAAAACAAGAAGGTATTGTACAATATGGGAAGAAAGAAAATTGAGTTGACAACTAAAGAAAGCTGGACATCGGGATGTATATTTTTGGAGATTAGGTACCCAAAGTTACCGTTTAAAATGGATTTTAAATATGCTACATAAAATAAAACATTTACATATTTTTAAATGGCATTGATGAGTTGGAAAAAAAAAAAAGGAGCCATGTCTAAAAAGAAAGCAGGAACCATAAAAGATAATGTCATATGTACTTTTTGTTCTGAGAATTTCTGCTGAATCCTGAAATACTGGGTTTGCATTTTGACAGCTTCTTGGGACATGGAGAATACTAATGAAAACTCAGGGTCCATCCATGGTAGGAAGCCTAACAGGATACCCCCACGCAAAGCTGAGGATGTGTAAGGGTGAAACAAAGAAGGAAACAACAGGGAAATTTACCTGCATTAGCAATAATGCTAGATAAGGCTGGGTGCAGTGGCTCATGTCTGTAATTCCAGCACTTTGGGAGGCCAAGGTGAGCTGATCAATTAAACTCAGGAGTGTTAGACCAGCCTGGGCAATATGGTGTAAACTTCCTCTACAAAAAATGTAAAAATTAGCTGGGCATGGTGGTGTGCACCTGTAGTCCCAGCTACTTGGAGGGAGGCCTGCTGAGGCGAGACGATGGCTTGAGCCAGGGAGGTCAAGGCTGCTGTAATTGTGCCACTGCACTACAGCCTGGGTGACAGACAGCCTGTCTCTAAGTAAATAAATAACAGCAATGCTAGATAAGTGGTGGAAGAAAGTAAAAACTTCCTTGAAAATGTAACAGTAATGCTAGATCAGTGGCAGAAAAAAGTAAAAACTTCCTTGAAAATATATAAGCAGAAGTTGGCCCTCAATGGGTCTGAAAAACACTTGAGAATTTAGCCTAGAATGTTCCTGGCTAATTGTGCACCCCGGCAACTGGCAGAAACAAGGAATTTAGTTTCCATCTAGGCCTCAACCACATTCTATCTACAGATATAATCCCAAGGAAGATGAACATTTGCAATCAAAAATCAAAGAACACCCAAAGATGTCATAAGTAAGAAAGCAGTAGACCCCAAAACCATAAACATTGGGATTATCAGACAGAATATACAACCATATTTAATGTGATTAAAGAAATAAAAGAGAACCTTGAAAGCACAGGTAACGATTTTAAAAATAACTATTATAAATAGAACTTATAGAAACTATTAATTTAATAATTAAAATTCAAAACTCTATGGGAAGATTAACCAGAAGACTAGATGTGGCAGAAGACAGAACTGGTGAAGTAATTTCTGAAGAAAATGTAAAACACAGTCCAGAGAAACAAATGAAGACTATGATACAGAAGTTAATAGTTGTGGAGAATGGTGGGAGAAGGTCTAAAATACTTCTAGTTAGAGTTCTAAAAGGAAACTATAGAACCAATAGGGAAGAGGGAGTAGAATTCACAAAGAACCCCCTAAATTGTTGAAAAACATTAGTCTTCAGATCAGGAAAGCTAAATAATGGCCAGGTGTGGTGACATGCACCTGTAGTTCTAGCTATATGGGAAGCTGAGGCAGGAGGATTCCTGGAGCTTGGGAGTTCAAGGTTACAGTGAGCTATGATTGTGCCACTGCACTCCAGCCTAGGTGAAAGAACAAGACCCTGTATCCAAAAAAAAGAAAAAGAAAGCCAAATAAATTCTAAGATTAAGATTAAGAAATTCCCTTCATCAAAAATCACCATAAAGTGAAAAACCACTGGGAGATGACACTTGCAATATATATAACCAACAAGTAACTAGTATCTCTCTAGAATATATATGCATAATGTGTACAATATATATACATACATAAAATATATAATTATACATAAATGTAATATATATAACTGGCAATATATATAACCAAGGTATTAGTGTCTCTCCACAATGAATATATACATATTTAATGTATATAATGTATATATGCACATAATATAATTATACATAAAAATGTTATATACTCATATGTAACATTTTTTTGTTATGAATTAAAACAGAGAAATGGACAAATTCAACTTATTTCAAACTGAACTTCTTATCTTCTTCCAGAGAACAGCTCCACCTACTAACTCAGTTGGAAAAAACCTCCAAATTATCTTAAACATCCTTCTAAATTCTCTTAAACATCTTCCTTTGCATGCCTATAGCCAATTCATCTCCTTGTTTTGGTGATTCTCTATCTGAAATGTTTTCTAAATTGTCCCCTTTTCTTCTAGTTCCGCTGACACTAACTTGGTTCAAATCTTCAGGATACATATT
Source organism: Mandrillus leucophaeus (assembly GCF_000951045.1). Classification (NCBI taxonomy): domain Eukaryota; kingdom Metazoa; phylum Chordata; class Mammalia; order Primates; family Cercopithecidae; genus Mandrillus; species Mandrillus leucophaeus. Next base: position 72,049 of record NW_012101683.1, on the reverse strand, counting down.
CCCTTTAGCCTAGGGAAATACAGTTCTAATTGATTTCCCTCTCCTTCCTTCATTATTTGTTCTTTCTGCAGTGCCAACAGAAAGCTTTTGTTTTTTAACACAGTTAGAACAAGCATTCTTCTATTCAAAAATTCACCATGGGTCGGGCGCGGTGGCTCAAGCCTGTAATCCCAGCACTCTGGGAGACCGAGGCGGGCAGATCACGAAGTCAGGAGATCGAGACCATCCTGCCTAACACAGTGAAACCCCGTCTCTACAAAAAAATACAAAAAAATTAGCCGGGCGTGGTGGCGGGCGCCTGTAGTCCCAGCTACTCGGGAGGCTGAGGCAGGAGAATGGCGTGAACCAGGTAGGCGGAGCTTGCAGTGAGCCGAAGCTTGCGGTGAACCGAGATCGCGCCACTGCACTCCAGCCTGGGAGACAGAGCGAGACTCCGCCTCAAAAAAAAAACAAAAAACAAAAAACAAAAAAACATTCACTATGGTCTATAAATTATGACTGTTCATTTTTCAGTTTTATCAAATTATGCATACACATAGCTTAAAGAATCACTGCCACTACCATTACTACTGCTATAACCATTTGGGTTCTCATAATGAATTTCCTTAGGGGTTTCCAGTGACTTCTGATTAAACGAAAGAGGTAAAGATTTTCAATGTCCATTTTAAAATTTTTCATGAGAATTCCCGTGTCTGTTTATCTTGGCCTACTATTTGAAAGACTTAGGATGCCTTTCCTCGTCTTCTCTGTTCTGCCTCAGGGACAACTTAAGTCCTATGTAATTAGTTTTGATAATACTTTGTATCAAAGCATATAACTATATGACTTAACTTATTACATACTTGGCTTTATTTAACTATTTCATATTTATTATTATTATCTCTTCAGTGACTTCCTAGGCCTATAAAATGCCAACTGAAGTAACTGCTTTCAAAATTTTCTTTCTGAATATTTTTATCATGTCCAGCAACATGGGTTAATCCAGTACCATGAATTACAGATACTTAAATAACATATTAATTGGTCTAAATTTTAGGTGAATACATAAAGGAAGGAAGAAACTTAATCTTCCAGTAATATATATGGTTTTTGGAAACAAATAGTTTTTATTCTTAAATGCTACCTGGCTGATGATGCTATTTTTCTACTCATCCCTTCTTCCCTTCTCAACACGTTTTCTCCAGAAAGTCTTTTTCAAAATTTTGCTTTATGGGAGTTTTGGAAAAAATAAAATAAAGCAGGTAGATGCAGGGGTGGTAGAAAAGAAACCTTTAGCCAGCAGCAACAACAACAACAACAAAACCTCCCTCAGCAGAATTGGAGTCCCAAACAGTCACAAATGAACAACACTTAACGAGGCTGTTCTTACCACTAATAGTGCTTTACATGCAGGGATTTCTGCTGAATCATTTGTCATTTTCATTTCATTGACAAGCTCAGAAGGAATTTAAAGTCAGATAAAAGATGTTTCTATTACTTTAGACGTCTTGGAAATCTCAAGTGAAAAAGTACCATCATGGCACATGGAGTAAAACTAAATCTCTCCCTTTCCTAGTTTAGCTAATTTTTGTTGTTGTTTTTGTTTCAACTTCAGATATAGTTGGGAAAATATGTGTTTATTTTAAAATCAGCATTATGTGTTTATTTTAAAATTTGAAACAATTACTTTAAATATGGATTATTTAAAAGTTTTGCTAATTAAAATAATGTATCAATGCAGTGAAATTTCAGTATTTAAAAAATATTTATTTTTAAAGTATTAACTGACATTCAAGATAAAAAAGGAAGAGATTCTGCTAAAATGTAGAATTTTGACTGATGGATGAAAACATCAGAAAACACTCTGGAATAAAATTCTGTTCATAGGCTGTGGTTACAACTGCCTATTTTTAAACTACTTTATTGAGATATAAGTGATACACAAAAAAACTGCACATATTTAATGTACACAATTTAATGAGTTTGGACAAATGCATATACCCTTGAAACCATCACTACAGTCAAAGTAGTTATCATACCCATCACCTCCAAAAGTTTCCCTATGCTCTTGTTTGTGTAGTAAGCACCCTTAACCTGTGATCTACCCTGTTAACAAAATTTTTACGTGCACAACACAGTATTGTTAGTCGTAGGCACTATGTTGTAGAGCACATCTCTATAACTTATTCATCTTGCATAACTGAAACTTCATACCCATTGACAACTCCCAAATTCCCCCTTACCCCATCCCCTGTCAACTACCATTCTACTCTCTTTCTTTGAGATTGATTATTTTAGAAACCTTATATAAGTGGAATCATATAGTATTTGTCCTTCCATGGCTGACTTCTTTCACTTATCATAGTGTCCTCAAAGTTATCTAAATTTGTTGCATTTGGCAGATTTCCTTCTTTTTAAAGGCTGAATTGTATTCCATTGTATATATTAAATATATACCACAATTTCTTTTTTAATTTTTTTTAAATGTTTTAAGTTCAGCAGTACAGGTACAGGTTTGTTACATAGATAAATTTGTGTCATGGGGGTTTGTTTACAGATTATTTCATCACCCAGGTATTAAGCCTAGTAAACATTAGTTATTTTTCCTGATCCTCCCTCTCCTCCCAACCTCCACCCTCTGGTGGGCCTCAGTGTGCGTTGTTCTCCTCTATGTGTCCATATATTCTCATCATTTAGCTACCACTTACAAGTGAGAACAGGTGGTATTTTATATGCCATATTTTCTTTATCCATTCATCTATCAGTTTACATTTAGGTTGTTTCCACATCTATGCTATTGTGAATAATGATGCAGTGAACATAGGAGTGCAGATAATCTGTCTGAGATCCTGACTTTGTGTGTGCATAAATTTCCACTAGTGGAAATTTCTGGGTCGTATAGCAGTTCAATTTTTAATTTTTTGAGGCATTTCTATATTGTTTTCTATAGTATCTACACTGTTTTGTATTCCCACCAACAGTGTAAAAGGGTTTTGACTTTTCCCTGATGATTAGTGATGTTGAGCATACCTATTGCTAATTTGTATGTCTTCTTTAAATAAATGATTATTCAAGTCCTTTGCCCAGTTGTTAATCAGGATACTTGTTTTTGAATTTGATTTGTTTTTGTAAGTTCCTTATGTATTTTGTATATTAACTCTCTATCAGATATATGGTTTCCAAATACTTTCTTCATTCCATAGGGAGCTTTTTAATTCTGTTGCTTTATTTGCTGCACAGAAATCTTTTTCATTTGATGTAGTCCCACTTGTCTATTTTTCCCTTTGTTTCTGTGCTTTAGGTGTCATATCCAAGATGTCATTTCCAAGACCAATGTCAAGAAGATTTTCCTTTATGTTTTCTTCTAGGGGTTTTACAGTTTTGGGTCTTAGATTTAGCCTTTAAATCCATTTTGAATTTATTTGTGTGTGTGGTGTAAAGTAGGGGTCCAATTTCATTCCTTTGCATTTACATATCCAGTTTTCTCTCCACCATTTGTTGAAGAAGTTATTGTTTCCCCATTGTGTATTCTTGGCACCATTGTCAAAGATTAGTTGACCATATATGTATGAGTTTATTTCATCACTCTCCATTATGTCCCACTGGTCTATATATCTGTCTTTATGCTGGCACCATACTGTTTTAATTATTGTAGCTTTGTAATATATTTTGAAATCAAAACATGTGTGATGCCTTCAACTTTGTTCTGCTTTCTCAAGACTTTGACTATCAAGGTCTTTTGTAGTTCCATATGAATTTTAAGATTGTTTATCCTATTTCTGGGAAAAAGAAGTCTTTGGAATTTTGATTGGGATAGCATTGAATTCATAGATCATTTGGGGGTAGTATAGACATTTTAACAACATTAAAACTTCCAATTCATTAATGTGGGGTGTCTTTCCATTTATTTGTGTCTTCTTTAATTTATTTCATCAATGTTTTGTGGTTTTCAGTGTACAAGTCTTTTACCTCCTTGGTTAGGTTTAATTCCTAAGCAAATTATTCTTTTTGATACTATTATAAATGGAATTTTTTTCTTAATTTCCTTTTTACATAGTTTGTTGTTCACATATAAAAATGCAACTAAGGTCAGGTGCAGTGGTTCACATTTGTAATTCCAACACTTTGGGAGGCTGCGGTGAGAGGATCAGTTGAGCCTAGGAGATCAAGACCAGCCTGGGCAACATAGGGAGACCTTGTCTCAAAAAAAGTTTAAAAACTAGCTAGGCATGCTTGCACATGCTTGTGGTCTCATCTACTTGGGAGGCTGAGTTGGGAAGATCGCTTGAGCCTGAAGGTCAAGGCTGCAGTGAGCCATGATCATGCCACTCCAGCCTGGGTGACGGAGTGAGACTTTGTCTCCAAAAAAAAAAAAAAAAAAGTAACAATTTTTACATGTTGATTTCATGTCCGGCAACTTTACTGAATTCACTTATTAGTTTTAGCAGTTTGATGATTCTCGTGTGTGTGTGTGTGTGTGTGTGTGTGTGTAGTTTTTAGGGTTTTCTACATATAAGATCATGTCATTGGCAAACAGAGATAGTTTTACTTCATCTTTCCTGATTTGAATGCCTTTTATTTCTTTTTCTTGCCTAATTGCTCTGGCTAGGACTTCCAGTAGTATATTGAATAGAAGTGGTGAGAAAGAGCACCCTTGTCTTATTCCTGATCTTACAAGAAAAGCTTTCAGTTTTCCACTTTTGAATATGAAGCTGTAAACTTGTCATATGCAACTTTTATTATTTTGAAGTAAATTCCTTCTATACCTAGTTCTTTGAGAGGTTTTTTTTTTTTTAATCATGAAAGGCTATAAAATTTTGTTCATTTCATTTTCTAACTATTGAGATTAATATGTGATTTTTACCCTAATTTCTTTTAATGTGGTCTATCACATTTATTGATTTGCATATACTGAATCATCCTTGACATATCAAAGATAAATCCCATTTGTTCATGGTGTATGATCCTTTTAACATCTCGTTGAATTCAGTTTTCTGGTATTTTACTGAGAATTTTTGAATCTATGTGCATCAAGAGTATTGGACTGTGTTTTTTTTAGTTGTAATGTCTTTAACTTTGGTATCAGGGTAATACTGACTTCATAAATGAGTTGAAAGTGTTCCCTTCTCTTCAGTTTTTGGTAAGAGTTTGAGAAGGATTGGCATTCATTCTTTATATATTTGGCAGACTTCACCAGAGAAGCCATTTGGTTCTGGACTTTTCTTTTTTGGGAGATTTGTGATCACTGATTTAATTTCCTTAGTTGTTATTTGTTCAAATTTTCTATTTCTTCATGATTCAGTCTTGGTAGGTTGTATATTTCTAGGAATTTCTTCGCTTCTTGTAGGTTTTACAATTTGTCGGCATATAATGGCTCATAATAGTCTCTTAGGGTCCTTTGTATTTCTTGGCTTTAGTTATAATTTTCCCCTTCATTTCTAATTTTATTTATATGAGTCTTATCTCCTTTTTTTGGGTAACCTAGCTAAAGGTTTATCAGTTTTGCTTATCTTTTCAACAAACAAACTCAGTTTTATTAAGTTTTAAAAATATTCTCTATTTAACTTATTTCTGCTCTAATCTATTATTTTCTTGCTCTGCTAACTTGCTAACTTTGGGCTTAGTTTGTTCTTCTTTTTCTAGTTCATACTTTGTGGTTGGAAAAGATACATGATATGATTTCACTTTAAAAAAATTTGTTCAGACTTGTTTCCTAATCTAACATGTGATCTATCCTGGAACATGTTCCATGTGCGTCTGATAAGCATGTGTATTCTGCTGCTGTTGGCTGAAATACTATGTGTGTGCCCTTTAGATCCATTTGGTCTATAGTATTATTCAGGTCCATTATTCACTTATTGATTTGCTGTCTGGCTGTTCTACCTGTTATTGATAGTAGGGTTTTGAAGCCTCATACTATTATTGTATTGCTGTCTATTTCTCCTTCAGTTATGTCAGTGTTGGCCTCATATATTTATGTACTCCAATGTTGGTGCATATATATTTATAATTTATATATAATCCTGATGAATTGATCCTTTTACTATAATATAACGTCCTTCTTTTTCTCTTGTAAAAGTTTTTGACTGAAAGTCTGTTTTGTCTGATACAAGTTTAGCCATTCCAGCTTCCCGATCAAATTCATCATTTTTTTCCATCATATCTGTGTTCTGTTTCTTGGTTAATTGATTTACTAGTCTTTTAGTCACCAAAGTATAAACCTTGGACTATTTTCTCTCCTTCATGGTCATGAGTTCTGCAATTCTGTCTCTGAAAAGCCTCTTGAATTTCCTTTCTCCATTCATTTTTCATTTTCTTGATTCAGAGCTTTACTAGCCTATTGTATTATGCTCCTAATTGGTCTTCTACTCTCTCTAGCTTCTCAATGTGCCTTTCAGTAACTTTGATTATTTTGCATTAAGAACTTTGATTATTTTGCACTTGTTATGGCATTAACTCTAACTTTATTAATAGAGCAATTAATGTTCTTTCTAGCCTCAGTATTGTTATTGTTGGTGGTCAAGGGTAGGTCTTTAAAGCACACAGACCTGGATGAAAATTCCATTTTCAAGACTTCCTGTGTAACTTACTTAGGCAGATTTCCTAACTTTAGTAAGACTAGTTTCCATATCCACAAAGTGGTAATGATGAGAGCAATAATAATTTCCATTTCCTAGAATTTACTTAGGGATTAAAGGAGCTATAATCCACTTAAAGTGCTCAACATGTAGCATACACTTAATAAGTTAGCTTTCATTTTTGTTTTCTACCATTTCATCCACCATTCCTATTGCCTAATATGCTATGAGTTTTTCCCATTTCATCAGTCTTCCTATGTTTCCCTTTCTCTATCTGATACACTTGTTTACTTGTTTTCAAAGTCCTACTTAAATGCCACTTTTTCAGTGAAGGTTTCCTGGGCTGAACTGACTTAATTAATCATTGTTTCTTCTGAGTTTCTCCGTGCATATTCATACTAACAATTGGGTTCATAACACTGTAACATAGCTATATGTTTGAAAAGGCTCTTTCCCTTATACATTGTATACACCCTTAAAGGTTGAGACCATATCTGGTCCATCCTTATATCCTCAGTACCTAACAAAGTGTTGAATGAAAGAAAATGTAAATACTTCCATTTCTATCCTGGTTTTGTTCACCTTGAACTAGTTACCTGAAAATATAGACAGCTGAAGGTCTTTCTCAAGGATAATTTAAGAAATAGTAAATTGACAGCACATTACTAATTTAGCAGTACTTTAGAAAGTTTGGAAAATAAAAGTAAAAATTTACCCACAATCATGCAGTCAGCACAGAATTTCTATTATTTTTTGGTGTTTTTCTTTTAATAGTTTAGCTGTACATTTGCATAGCTATAGTTCCAGTACATATTTAATTTTTTGTTATGCTTTTTAAAAAAACCATTATGTTTTAGGTACTTCATATGCTTTTATGGAGCATTTATAGCCATTGTTTTAAAAAGCTACTTAAATCTTCACGTGAGTATTGAACAATTTGAAATTTATTGTTGTATATTCCCATCTACCATTTTTCCTCTTTTTCTAGTGTACATAATGCTGTAGTAAAAAATTGCATGACAGTAGCATTTTGTATATGGTGGATTAATTCTCTGATATACATTTCTCAAAGTGAGATTAATGGTTTAAAAATGATTCACTTCAGTTATATGCCATGCTAAGATTGTAACTACAGTGTTTAAACAGGCCACTAATGAAATTGGAATATATTGGGGTGGAAGGATGAGGAGGGAAATATATTTTCAATAAAATTATATATTCTTTAAGAAAAGATACTCTGCCTTACAGTTTTTTGCTATCTCCTCTTGTAAAAAAGCAATGTTTATTTATTAATATTTATTTACAATTTATTTATTGAGTACTTTAAGTGCTGGGCATATGCAAAAGGATAAAGCCAGCTCTCAAAAAGCTTACAGTTGACTGGGAGGAACAGACATGTAAACAGGCAACTAGACTATACAGAAGTAAAGACTTCAATGAGTGTAAGTACATCCACTTATTAAGAAACACACAGAAAGAACAACCAAACATATTGCAGGGTTCAGAGAATTCATTCAGAAAATCCTGTGTTAGTCACCAGAGATAGAGTACTGAAGTTCAGGGAGCTCCAAGTCTGGGAGAGAAGACTGACATATATTTCTGGTGGAAACTTATTTTTGTAATGACATTCTTGAAGTACTTAGAAAATACTTTCCAAATCACTAAAAAAATAATGAGCTACTAGCAAGTACTTATTGATCATCTATAATGTCCCAACAACCAAGTAAACTTGGTATGTTTAGCTCTATTTTAGAGAGGAGAGAACTCCAGTGCAGTACATTTCAGGAACGTGCTCACGATCACACAACTAGTAAATGATGAAGGAAGTAGTTGTACCAAAGTTTGGAAAGTTTAGAAAGTTTGGAAAATAAAAGTAAAAATTTTTTTTTCTTTTTTTTTTTTTTTTTAACTCAAAGTTTAACTTTTTTCAAGGAGTTGACAATCTGGATGGGAGGATGACTAATACATTTTAAAAATAGAGAATAATTAAACCCAAAATGGTACAGTAGGGACTATGGGTATGATATTCAGAGGATAGTTTAATGGAGGTACTAATAATTAGACTTCAAGCAGAGTGGTAAATTTGAGTTAGGTCCTGAGGAAATTTCATAGACAAAGTGGAGAGAAAATGCTTGGTCATGGAGTAGCAGAGCAAAATAATGCAGGGATAAAAAGCAGAATGGTAAGTTCAGGGTATTTTCAATGTTGCATATATTTAACTGCTTCGAATTTAGTAACCCACTTCCAACCATTATGAACAAAAAGACTTTATTATGAAAATCTATTTTAGATTTTTAGAGACTTAAAAAAAAATCTGTCCTGAGAATTTGGGCACAGTGAGGGTATGCAATTGATAGAAAGTTCTGGAATCCAATATGCTTTCTCTACTACCACACTGCTCTGGGCAGGTGAGGTAAGGGTAATGGATGGGGGTGGGAGGAGAGAAAGCCTAGAGTACTGGGTATTCTCAAACTGTCTCCTGTCCAAGCATGAAGCAGACCCAATTCTGCTTAGTTTCCCAGATTGCAGAGCTGTCAGAAGGAAAGGAAAAAGTATATGAAGTTTCTTTTAAGGTACACACGTGTGGATTGGTGTTTCCTTTCTTGGCTGTGGGCAGGCGCCTTCATCACAGTACAAAGAAATGTTCTTGATACTGTGGGGATTTGCTAGCACAAGTTACAATGTGCCACAGAGGCACCTTTCTTCTCTTTGCAGAGTTCTGTAGGATAGGTGACAGGGCAAACACACAATAGGCTTCTGAGATATGGTGTACAGAGCCTGAAAAGGAAGGGAGATAAATTTGCTCTTTTACCTCAATCATGCTCTTATAATGAAATCATATTGTAAAAAAGAAAAAGCAGTTTATAGTTCATAGACATTAGCTTTTTGACTAGGAGATGAGGGCTGCTCTTTTAGCAGACAGGTAGGCCAGAAGGTGTAGAAAATGAAGCTTAAAGAACTGCTTGATTCTAAGAGGATTCTTGGAAGGTCATTCAGTAAATGTCCTTAAAATCTATTTGGCAGGCCTTTAAAAATAGCAGTGATAAATTTGTATATTCTTTGACACTTTTTCACATGTTTCTGCCTACAAATGGATGCAGAGAACTAGATTAGATAACTTATACTCCAGCCCTGCAAATCTATGCTTACATTCATATTGTTTAGCCTAGGGGCGTCTAATCTTTTGGCTTCCCTGGGCCACACTGAAAGAAGAATTGTCTTAGGCCACAGATAAACTACACTAACACTAACGATAACTGATGAGCTAAAAATAAAATTGCAATAAAATATAATGTGTTTTAAGAAAGTTTACAAATTTGTGCTGGGCTGCATTCAAAACAAACCTGATCCACGTGTGGCCCGTAGGCCACAGGTTGGACAAACTTGTTTTAGCCCAAAGGAACTGGCCTTTAGATATTTACAAGTATTTAGTAGAAAAACATTACAAAGTCTGCCTTGTAAAAATAAAATTTCACAATTATTAACATGTTTAAAAATTGGATTCCTAGGATGGGAGTTTTAGAAAGAAATTCATGAAGGGTTTGTTGATTGATACAAGCATACTTAAATAATCTTGTTTCTTTGCAGTAGAGGGGGTGCCTTGAGATATTCTGTACTTGACACCTACATATAAAGAAAAAAGTCTACCAATGAGGGCTATGTTCCTTATTATGCCTCTGCCTTGTTTTTGTATTTTGGGCTCGCATCCCTAAATAAATGAGCAACTAATTTTCACGAAACTTGAGTCTTCTGCCAAGTATAGATGTTATATGTAAGTATAGGTGTTATACTTAAAGAGGCATTGCATGCTACTACAATGTTTATGAAGCCTTTACATTCTCTGGTTATGGTTTCTAAATGTCCCTGGTTAAAGTGCAAGCAAATAGGAAATTGTTACTTCCATATGGGTCTCTTGGGCTCCATTCATTAAGTAAACACCTAGTATGTGCCAGTCATAATTCAAAGTATTAAGAATACAATGAGAAGGCCTGGCACGGTGCCTCACACCTGTAATACCAGCTACTCAGGAGTCTGAGGTAGGAGAATTGCTTGAATCCGGGAGGCAGAGGTTTTGGTGCTTGGGCAACAAGCGTGAAACTCCGTCTTGAAAAAAAAAAAAAAAGAATACTATGAGAATATGATAGACATTGTCCTTGTCACTAAGTATTTATTATCTGAACTCCTAAGCTCTTTAGACAATCCAGTAATAATTTAACATAATTAGAAGAAGTTCCCTCTGTAAAAAGCTAAATTGTTTTCAGAATTATTGTAATACAATAGAAAATTTGGGAATTGGAAAGGACCAGTGAATGTTTCCTTTTGAGTCAAAAATACATTTTAAAATGACTGGTAGTTCTAGATAAATCAGAGTTTCCAAGTTATTCATGTGGTAGAATATAGTATATTTTCATAGATCTGCAACAGCAGCTTTGGTAAGGGAGGTATGCAACTAAAACCAATTTCAAATTTTGTTTCTGATTTCCAGAATCGTTTTCTGTCATAACTCTGGAAAACCAGCACCATGAATTTTCAAAATTATCATTAGGCAGCTCTGGCATAATTTATGTTAAGAGGTTTTGGCCTGTTTATGTACCCTGGAATTTGCCAAAATTAGTAATGTCATATTTCACAAACCTATAGAGCACTATAAATAAGGACACATGCCTATTGGGGAGCACTGTTTGTTTAAATTCTTTTTTTGTGGTATTCATGAAATGCAGGGGACTTCCAACTCAAATTCTGCAATATTAGGCAGCAAGTTGTATTATGAACCAAACCAGATGGTGGTCAGCTCTCTTCCTATTATCTATTCAATACAGCGATGATTACCAGATCTTACTTGTGACGTTAACATTTGGAACAGATTAGCAGCAGTTAGCCTGAAATAAGAAACCTCCATTTCTCTAAAAGGCTCAGAACATATCATGTTGTAAAATCAGAAAGACTGGTAAGAAAACTTATCAGGGAAAGAGTTCACTGCCTACCTTGGTTTTTCCCTGCAGGACGTGTCATTTCCCTTTTATGAGTGTCTATTCAATGGAATTTTAATGTGGGTTATTGTGAGGATTAGGGTCTGTTAGTCTATCACCCTCCTGAGGTGTCCTGTCCCACAGCTTGTCGAATTTCTCTCACTGTAGCCATGATCAGTCTAGGCCTTGGGACAAGAGGGATTGTCTGCATTTTCGGAGGTTTCCTACACAAGAAGTTTATGCACACACGTACATAAACACAGCCCTTACAAGTTCAGACTTTCATCCAGCCTCTGAAATTCATGAAACATTTGAGCTGCCTAGATCTGGCGTGTGGATTTGTATGTAACTGGCTAACTGCTTTGCTTGATCTGTCAATGCCATGTGCTTTCTACTTCTTACAAATTTTTTTTCTCTTGGCATCTCTTGGTCAAGTCAATTCCCACGGTTTTTATAGGACCAGGAAAAACTAGGGTGTGTCCAGCATTTCCAATTTTGTACACAGGTGAAAGCAAGTCAAGGTGAACACTAAAGGGCAGCAAGTTTTAGAGTACAGCTGTCAGAAAGAAATGTTGAAATCGACATATGACTGAGTTCGATTTCTATTTTACAGTATAGAAAACTGAGGTACTGAGAGGTTAAAGGATTTTCCCCAAAACACACAGATGATGTGAGTGGTAGAGGTGATGGGAAAAGGCTGTGAATGTTGCCAATATATCAGCATTCTTTTATGACCACAATTCAGAGACAGATAGGAAAAGGTAGATCCTCTACTTTATATACCCAAATGGTGGCAACCCTGCTCTTGTTCTGGTAAGCCAAACAGCCTACCAAAGAAACCATTCAGTGAGACCAGCTACCTCTGTGCATTTCTGTTTATTCTTTAGCCAAGACCTTGCTTCAGGGTTGATTGAAAAGCCTTTTGCCTGCTTCTAGGTGTGATAGGAAATGCAAATTCCTCTTTAGGGTTGGAGTTTTGGAACCTCTTGCACTGTGCAGAGTTAGGGAGGACAAAAACAATGCCTATTTCCAAGAGGATAAGAATACCTCACCTGGTCTACTTGAAGTGAATTTTAGGATGCAGTTGTTAGGAATGCAGATAATGAAGTTAAGAGATCTGGAGGAGAGTGACAAGAAGGGGTGGGGGCCGGGGGGGAGAGAGAGAGAGAGAACCAGGCAGGGAAAAAGTACTGCAAGAAGGAGATTGTTCTTTATTATAAAAGTAGAAGAAACATTTTTAAGCACTTCTAACTAGGAATAAATACGTGATAGGATTTACATTTTGGAACTATGTGGCTGCAGTCTAGAAGAAGGATTCTTCAAGAGTAGGCTGGGCATGGTGGCTCACGCCTGTAATGCCAGCACTTTGGGAGGCTGAGGCGGGTGGATCACTTGAACACAGGAGTTCAAGATCAGTCTGGCCAGCATGGCACAACCCTGTCTACCAAAAAATACAAAAGTAAGCCAGGTGTGATGGTGTGCACCTGTGGTCCCAGCTACTCAGGACGCTGAGGTGGGAGGATTGCTTGAGTCCAGGAGGTTGAGGTTGCAGTGAGCTGAGATGGCGCCACTTCCCTCCATCCAGTCTGGGCAGAGAGCGAGATCCTATCTCAAACAAACAAACCAACAAACACACAAACAATCTGTCAGGAGTAGATGAAGACTAGTTAGGAGGTTAACACAGTTAGGAGGAAATTACATACTTCAGATGAATGAAAACTTTGAATGGGCTGCTCCTTCAAGTCTTTATTCTGCTCATTATCTATATCTACTCATTTCTAAGCTATATTTTTAAAAGAAAATTTGTTATACCATATATATTAAACTTTGAATTTTTTAACTTAACAATTTTTTTGTGAACATTTTCATCATTTTTTTCTATGTTATGATACAGAAATATTATTTCCTCACATGAGAACATCATAATTTATTGAATCATCCCCTATTGATGGATATTGAAATTTTTAATTTTTCAATAAACACTACTGTAATGACTATCATTGTAAATATATCTTGCCTATGTTCACGATTATTTCACTGGAATAACTTCTAGAAATAAAATTTCTGGGACAAAGAGCAATCAAAAGTCTTAAATTTGCTGGACATTGCCACATTTTATAACACATGGCAGCAATTCAAGTTCCTCTGGCAGTACCCAAGAGGCTGCATGTGAGTTGTACCCAAAAGCTGATACCCAAGAAGCTACATGTGAGTTGTAGCCAAGAGCTGATACCCAAGAGGCTGCATGTGAGTTGTATGCAAGATCTCCACACTGTATGTGTTAGTTGTGATTCTTATTATGTGACGTACCCTTTAAATAATCAATACACCAGTTACTTCTCTTGTACCAGATATTAAAGTTAAAATTTGGAATTGGAAATGAATTGTAAAATTTGAATTAAAAACCTATTTTTTAAATTAGTGGTAGATCTAGACTTATCAGATTCTCCAACTAATTAATAATGTGATAGAATAGGTAAAAGTTTATCTATCCATCTCCAACAAATACATTTTCTAGCTATGAATAAACATAATCCCTGCCTGCAAGCATTAAAAAAACAGACTTTTAAAGAGCAGTTTTGGTTTCATAGCATAATACAGGCATTTTATAATTTAAAAAAACAAAAAAAATCAGGGACATAAATAGATACATACTTTTGAAGTGAAAAAATATTTTTCTTTAAACTTTTGATAAGGTAATATTATAATTGGTTAATAATTGGAAGTATCTACAATAAGGAACTATTATTTTGTAGTAGCCACAAACATGGTGAAGGTAAATGAACTTATTTAGGTCTAATGACAGATTTAAAATAAAACATAAGCGGCTGGACGCAGTGGCTCACGTCTGTAATCCCAGCATTTTGGGAGGCTGAGGCAGGCGGATCACCTGAGGTCAAGAGTTTGGGACCAGCCTGGCCATCATGGTGAAGCCCCATCTCTACTAAAAATACAAAAGTTAGCCAGTCGTGGTGGCAGGCGCCTGTAGTCCCAGCTACTTGGGAGGCTGAGGCAGAAGAATTGCTTGAACCTGGGAGGCAGAGGTTGCGGTGAGCCGAGATTGTGCCACTGCACTCCAGCCTGGGCAATACAGTGAGATTCCATCTCAAAAAACAAAACAAAACAAAACAAAACAAAACAAAGAAACCATAAGCAAAACAGACGATATGTTTATTACATTTTTCTTTCTTTTCCCTAGTCAATATTCATGAGAATTTTCCCTGATGGAGAAAAGATTTTCAGTGTATTGAGAACTTTTATTCTCACTGTGGCATTTATGTTTCTAATAAGATGAACATATGGCAGACTGGAAAGAAAATAATTTGTATTTAATACAATTACTTGTTACATGTTTACATGCCACAAACTTACTTTTCAATTAAAATAATACCTAACTCTGATTCTTTTTTTTTCTAACTTCAAACACTATTCTGTTAAATACTAGATACATAGTAGGTGCTGGGATTACAGGTTTGAGTTACTGTGCCCACCTGGAGGCTTATTTCTTTGAGGCTTCAGAGATCCTCATTTAATAGGCCCTTTCCTTTTTCCTATTTGCCAAACACCAAGACGCCTTTGGTGTCTCATTAGACAACATTTTCTTTGTTAAATCATTGTCAACTAACACTTCAGAGGGAGAGTTTAAGATATTACTGTTTTCAGGAATAATTGCATTTTATTAAGAAGTTCCTTGAAAAGAAAAAAATAACTTTATGACTTAAAATAGCAATGTATAGCAGGAGGAATTTTAGATAATAAACTATGGGTGCCATGTGGAAAGTTCTTTCTACCGCTGGCAGTGTTTTCCAGCATATCTCAAATCATACCTGATAAGCTGATGCCAAGTTGATTGACATTGTCTGCCCTTTTTGTCAAGATTTTAAAAGTTATTTTTTCATAATCTGCCTTTTGTATCTACTATTCTCCTTTCTCTCCTAAATAAAGAAGAAGCTGGCTTTTTTTCTGTGATCTGCCTTCTGATCATACTGTTTTCTTGAGATTTGTGATGTCCCAAAGGCCAAATCCAATGGGTACTTTTTAGTTCCCATCCAGTTTAACAACTCCTTGCTAATGACTTTCCCTTTTGAATTTCTTTTTTTCATTGCACTGTATCATTCTCTTAGTTCCCTTTCCCCCTCTTCCAATATATTTGTTTCCAAGCACGTTCATTAGCTTTTTCTCTTCTTCCTACATGGCATGTGGGTACTTCCCATATATTGGCAAGTCTCTTCTCATTTTGTCCTAGACTTTCTCCTTGGGTGATTTCTTTCACTCTCTTGTCTTTAGCTCTTCTCTCAATGCCCACTGCTCGCTGACAGCCTACCCTCTCTCTGGAGCTCCTGAACATTGCCATTTGTATCCTTTTAAGATGTAAATGAAACAAACTCAACATCAAACTCATTATCTCCTATTTTTATCTTCTTTTGCATTTTCTATCTCAATTAGTGGCATCACCATTTGTGCAACAACTCTCCCCTCCCCAAACTGCTAGATAATTCATATTTATCCTTGAACTCCCACTTCTACATCCAGTTGACCACTAGATTATTTTGTTGGTCCTTCTCAATTTGTTTAACAGCTTCTCTCAATCTTCAGTGCTCATCTTTTAGTTTTTTAGACTTTCACCTCCCCTAACCTGTCTTACTACAAGAGTCTACTAACTGTAGGCAGAGTACCTACATTGTTCTCTTTCAACAGTAGAGTTTTGTCACTGCTGCTGGATATGTTCGTTAAACGCCTCTTTATTGAAAATTTTGATAGCTTCCTATGCTTACAAGCAAATCTTTCCTTCTTTCATTCATTCAATTAAAATAATGAATACCTACCAAAAGGTTGAGGCTGGGTAAATATTGGTGAACAATGACTAATACTCTGTATTGTTTTCTTTATTCAATGATCTAATTCCAACTTAATTCTATGATACCCCTTCTCCATACCCCTCCTCACTGCCTCCACCTCACACTACTTCATTCTTTAAAAGGTATTCTTTACTTCAACTATTCAGATGTATTATACATTCTGCTAAGATATGCTCTACCATCCTGAGGGCAATCTTTCAACCCCTTCTTGCTTCATAAGAACAGATCTTGGACCTAGAATACGATTTTACCAAGAGATAAAGAGTTTTCACAGCCTGTACTGGTCTTGTCATCTTGTGGGGGAATAACCTTCCTGTTTCAGGCTTCATGTGCATTCCTTTGTTCTGCTTAAGTATGTGTGTTGTATGGCATCTCGCCAACCCCACAAGTATATATCTGTCCACTGTGGGAAGGCGATGAGGTCTTTCTGCAACAGCACAAGAGGGGTGCATTAGGCCAATTGCTTTGCATCAGCTGCTAGGAGGGACCAGCTGGCCATGGGATACTGACACCCACTACTGAAGCTGATCTTGCTCTGTGTCATCTCTGTGGAAGGAAAGTAGTATTCCATCCAGTGCTTGACAACTGCAATACCAAGACACAGTGAGCAGAAGTGCTTGGATTTCTACTCTTGATAATAGGCAACAGATGCCACTTGCTCAACACATACCAGGTTCCAGTTACCTGGTAGCATTTCTGGAATGCACATGACAGTATTCAGTTAACATTGAGAACTTAATGAATGCAGTTCTCCTTTTCCTGACTTCCTTCCAGTCAGCCTCATCTTCTTTCTAATATCTGAAGTGTGAAGGAATTTTTTTAAATTTCCCTTTTAAAGCACATCTACTGTTAAAAACTATCCTCATTGTAGTCTCACTCTATAACCAATGGAAGAGATGACTTCCTCTACTTGCTCTAGCCCAGTCAGAAATGTCCCCACCATGGAACTGTATGCCTGTTTGTATTGCTGTCTTATTTTTGATGTATGGCAAAATTTTCATGAATATAGAAATTATTTTGTTATTGAACATCTGTAGTTCTAACATTTTATATAAAAGTGGCTTTATCATATTGTATATATCCTTGTACCTAAATGAAATCGTACTGTTAAAACATTTGCAATTGTCTTTTAAACCCTTAAGATATAAACCCCAGCTTGGCATTGACTGAATGAATGTGTTCTTGTCTAATTTGTGATATGGAGAATCACACTGTTTTAGTTGATGCTGTTAATAATTATTGATTGGACTGGTTTAGTTGATGCTGTTAACTGTTCTTTGAGCTTTCCACCATTCAGACTTTATTATTCAGGTCAACTTTTCTACAATACCAGCTATTATCCAATTACCTTTTAGAACTAGACATAAAAAGAGTAAGAAAACCATATTTAGGGGAGTGGTGGAGAAGACAGAAACAAGTTTGAGTATTACTCAATATAGAACAAGCCTATGCTTCACAGCAAACAAACCTCCAGATCTCTTTGGCTTAACTCAGTGGGCCCAGGTGACTCTCCAGGAAAGTTTCTTCCATATATTAACTTGACCATTGAGGTCACTTGGGTCCTGTGGTTTCACTGTCTCTTCACAACAGTAAGACACCTTGGTAGAAGAATAGAGTGAATGGAGGGTTCATAACCTTGAAATCCTACTGGTCAGAGCTTATAAGGCCCCACCAAATTGCAAAGGCTGAGAATAGTAGTCAGTATTGCCAGTGAGAACATAGCTAGATTTGTCTAAATTTTGAGGAAGAGGGTCAATCATGAGAAAGAACGCGAAGTCTAAGAGGAAACTAACATTTATTGGGTAGCTTTCTGCAGAAGTTCCCAACCCTTTTTTATTTAAGGCATTAAATATCTCAGTATGTTTTTGAATTGATTCCTCGGCTGAAATAACTAACAGTGCCATGAATTGAATGATTAGGTCCAAACAACTTAAAATGTATTTATACACTGACTTAGTAGCCGTTTGAAAATAATACACATACATTGAAAGAAAGATAATAATTTTTATTTCAGCCTTAACCACAGATACTTATTCACTAATGAGATGTGTGGGTTTCTTGGACACTGTGCACCTCTCAGACCTTGGAATCATACTAGATCCCACCACCTTCATTTCCTGTTTCGAAATGATTTTCATGTTTACTGGCTTTTTATCCAGCCACCACCACAACTTAGCTCAGTGGAGATACGACATCAATGAAAGAAATGTAGTATGATCTAATGTTGAAACTGTACACTACCTTGAGCTAGTAGTTCACACAGTGGCTGACAGGATTTGAGCATTGCAGTATTTTCCTCAACACTGTGAAATATCCCATGGCTCCCATGTAAGCATGCTGTAGTGCCCTCGGGTGCTTCAGTGCCTGGTTTGGGAAGCCTACGTCTGTTGGCCTAGGTATTATATATAAATCACCTACTTCTTAACAACAGTTTGGAAGGTAGGTGCTATGATTTTCAAGTTGGATGTGAAAACTAAAGTTTGAAAGGGGGCATGCGTTCTACCCTAAACCTCCTAGTTAGTAATTAGCAGAGCAGAGGCTTGAACCCAAACCTTCTGGCTTTAAACCCCATTGCATCATGCCATGTGTCATGAGATTTGCAGGATTAAGGTTTTCACAGCTTCCTCTCCCCATGACCTTTGCCTGGTTTCAAGCAACATTGAAATTACTATTTTCTAAAACATGTGGAAATGCTTGAAACTCATGGAAATGATTTTAAGTCATGTCTACTTTTTAGCTTTAAGGCACACCTGCTAGAAAATAAATTTTCCTGAGCAGAGATTAAATAACTTTACAATGGCCTTAAAATGGCTCCAAGAAAGATTGTTTAAGATCTGAAATCAAGACAGCAAATTTCTAATTAACTTGTAATTATTTTACTGCTAATTTTTAATGTGACATTTAGTAAGAACCACATATCACTTTTCTCCAGCTGTCAGGACAGTTCCTATAAACTAAACCTTCTTCACCAGCTGTTGCCTAATTCAGTATGGTCCATGTTGGAATTTTTCCAACTCTGCCTGAACATTATTGCTAAGTCTCAGCAGACCTATGCAAAAGTGAACCATAACTATAATCTTTCATGTTACTCATAGTTCTATTTAATTATCTGAAATACTACCTGATAAATAGTGCAATCAGAAGAATTTCAGTTTAACAGTAACTACTTCCACATCACTTTTCTGCTCTCATCTGATTTGAAACAGGTTTTGGATTACTACCTCTAAATTATGTAAACTCCTAATCAATGATTAATTTAAGAGTCTTAGAGCTGCTGGTTTGTGTGTGTGTGTGTGTGTGTGTGTGTGTGTGTGTGTGTGTGTGGTTCTTATGTGTTAATAAATTCAGCCTTAAGAAAACACACTTTTTTTTCTTCCCTAGAGTTTTTAGGCCTTTATTTTCTCCCAAGCTTGTTGAAGGGATAAAGGATAAGTAGCTGGAACCAAGGAAGAGTAAATCCTTGCAAAAGAAATTTGTTTTCAAAGAAATTTCACTTCACATAGAACTAAATGTGTATTTGCATTAAATGCCCCTAACACAGGTTATAATTCAGAGAAACATCTGAATAGTGGAAAAACTGTTCTCTACTTAAAAACAAATTCATCATCAAATGGAAATAGACTAACATTTATTAAGCACCATGTAAGTGCCAGGCATTTTACATCTATTACTTTGTTTGAACCTAAATATAACACTGGGAGCTCAATTTTATGCCCTTCATTTTGCAGAGGAGGAAATCGAAGGTTGAGAGTTTTAGGAGATCTTCCAAGTTTATAAGTGAATAAATGTTAGTGCTTGCGCTCAAAGTCAGGTGGGTCTCACTTCACAGCCATGGCTTTTGCCTACAGGATTGCACTGCCTTCAGATCATTTATGTTTTGTGATGGTGATTATATGTGAAAACATGGTATTAATTTTTTGTTGATCAAATATTTATTTGGTAAATAAAATGTGACCAGCACATTTATAGGAGTGAATTAATGGAAATTATGATTATTGACATTTATTAAAGCTGTATATTTGTATTTTCTAAAAGTCAGTGATTTATTTTCAGCCTTTCTGTAATTTTTCATTAAGGATCTCAGAAAATCCCGGTGTGTTGGTGAGGATCTGCAATGTTGAAAAAATGTTGGACTGGATCCCAGGAGACCTGTGTTTGCCTCTTCCACTTGCTATCTCTGTGGTCAAAAGAGTCAGTTTCTATATCTGTGGCTCAGTTTCTTTATTTGTATAATGAGAGGACTGGAATATACAATCTCTGAGATTCTTCTGAGTACTGCAATTCTATGATTTTACTAAACACACTCAACTTTTTCATTCCCAAAAATCCATGTGAGTAAACTGAAATGCTGGGGGTGTATATAATTCAGAGCTGACAAAATGCCTTCAGATTTGGCTTTGGAAAGTATAAATGAAGTACAGGGAATGAAACTTTTAAAACACGATACCTATTATATTAGTTTTTTACTGCTTAGAGCACATTACCACTCATTTTGTGTCTTAAAACATTACACTTTTGTTATCTCCCATCCATGGTTTAGATGGGTCCTCTATTGAGGGTCTCACAAGGGTACAATTAAAGTGATATTACTTGGCTATGTCCCTACCCAAATCTCAACTTGAATTGTAATAACCCCATATGTCAAGGGCAGGGCCAGGTGGAGATAATTGAATCTTGGGGGGCGGTTCCCCCATACTGTTCCTGTGGTAGTGAATATGTCTCATAAGATCTGATGGTTTTATAAATGGGAGTTCTCCTGCACAAGCTCTGTTGCCTGTTGCCATGTAAGATGTGACTTTGCTCCTCATTCCACCATGATTGTGAGGCCTCCCCAGCGATGTGGAACTGTGAGTCAATTAAACCTCTTTCCTTTATAAATTACCCAGTCTTGGGTATGTTTTTATTAGCAGCATGAGAACAGACTAGTACACAAGGTGTCAGTGGACTGAATTTATTTCTGGAGCTTGGTTTTTTCCAAGCTCAGGTCAATGGCAGAATCCATTGTTTTGTGGTTGTAGAATGGAGGTCCCTGTTTGTTGTTGTTGTTGTTGTTGTTAGCTGTCATCCAGGAGCAGACAGTGTTCAGCTCTTAGAGGTTGCCTGCAATTTTTTGCTGTGTAGCCCCCTCACAAACCTTCTCTCAAAGTCAAGATATTTACTTTTTCAAGCTCAATAATGGATAGTCTCTCCCTCTGCCTGTTAAGACAGAGCCTTATATAACTGTCCTGGGTTGAATACTGTCTCCCCAAATTCATGTCCACCTGGAACCTCACAATGTGATTATATCTGGAAATAAGGTCTTTGCAGATATAATTGGTTAAGGTAAGATGAGGTTATACTGGAGTATGTAGGCTTGATCCAGTGACTGATGTCCTTATAAAAGAAAACAGATACACACAGACACACAGAGAGAAGATGGCCATATGACAATGGAGGCGGAGATTGGAGTTACGCTGGTACAAACCAAGGAACACTAAGGATTGTTGGCAACCACCAAAAGCTGGAAGAGGCAAGGAAGGATTCTTTCCCTAGACCCTTCAGGAAGAGCGTAGGGCCTATATGCACTTTGACTTGAAGTTTTGTGCCTCCAGAACTGTGAGAGAATAAATTTGTATTGTTTTAAGAGGCCAAATCTGTGTTAACTTTGTTTCAGCAGCCTGAGGAACCTGATGTAATAATGTAATGTAATCATGAGAATAACATTCTATTACCTTTCACAGAAAACAGTAAACAAATCAAGAGAGAATTTGTCATATTCTGTCCATGGAAAGCAAGTCACAGGTTCCTTCACCCTATAGGGGAAAGGACTGACTGGGGATCACCTTGGGATATGTCTGCCACAACAATGCAAGGTTATAGTGTTTTATCTTATGAAAGTGGGCCTCTTTATTGTGTAGGAATTCAGCAGCTCTATCTAATTCCCTTCACAATCTCAAGTTATTTCAAAGTTATATACAGAGGTATTTGTTTTATTAAAAAGTTTCAGCATAACTGTTATCTTCTTAAATGATTGCTCTGTTCTTCAGGGTCCATCTATCTTGACATTTAATTGTGCTCTTGTCTTTTAAAAAATTGATTTGATGATATATTAGCTGTAGGTTGTTTTAAATATGAAAGTTAGCTGATCATTTGAAAATATAAAGCAGAGAAACAGAGAAGTTTATTAGCTAAACTCTGCCCTCTTAAAAGCATCATTAGCCCTCCAAGAGATGTTGGTCAATTGACTCAATTTCATTAAGGACCGGCCATATATTCAGCATTGTACAAGCTTATTAAGTGTATTTTAGTACATCCTCCCTATTTTAAATGATAAAATGATATGGTTAAAGGAAAGTCGAGACTTGTCAGCCAGCAAAATCACTGCCTTCAGATTACTCTAGGATATGCTTACACAAAACATTAGTAGATTCCACCCACATTCTTAGATTTCACAGAGCTGCAAGCCAGGGTTAGCGAGGACCAACAAAGCAAAGCAGTGGCTCTATTTAACTATAGATATCCTGTAGTTTTTATATTGATTCGTGAATCCAAATGTTTACTGATACTATAAACTGCAGTCAGATTTGTAAACTGATGTTCCCGACTCATCTTTCATAATTTCAGATGGATTTCTTTGTGGGATGTCAGACAACGTGTGTTTTTCTTTGGGTACTGCCGTAGAGCTCCCTTATGGGATAAATTTCAGCCCTTAGCCTTGGAGAAAAATAAATGTTTCCCAATATATGAAATTAGTGCATATCACATTGCATAACTATTCTGGGTGCACAGTGCCTCTATATTTTGAATATTCTCACAGGTTCAAACTTTCCATTCAGAGGTAGTTTGTTTGAAACTCTATTCAGTTTTGTCAGAGATAGAGGTTTACATACTTTCTTATATAATGTGGTCAAAATCCAGTCCCTAAACTATACTTGGTTTTATAGAGACCACAACTAAAAGCCTTTCATCTTGCCAAATTCCCAATCTTTAACACTGCATGAGTAATCCTTTAGGGTAATGGTATTTAATACTGTTAGAAAGAGGTATAAAATGCTGTAATTTCAGAAAGATTATTTGCGCAGTATCAAACTGAAAAAATAAGCACATTTTGGGTCCCTAAAGTTAGAATTGCCATGTAATGTGAAAAGAAGTTCATATGGCCAAGTTTCCCGGCTCTGGATTTTAGCAAACTGAAGTAGTGTTCTATAGGCCCCTGATGAAATTTAGATGATCAAAGGCAGCATTTCTCATCTGCACTTTCTGGATTGGGTCTCTCAATGAGAGAGATCAAAATCTATAGATAAAATTACAAGCTCCGGAGTGAGTTGGCCTGTGTTCAAAACCTGAGCTAAATTTATAGTATTTAGCTGTAAAATGGGATAGTATAATAGAGAATTTGCAGTGATTAAATAATGAATGTAAATTCATAGCATGAAGCTAACGGATAGGAATTGCTACCTATATGTTAGCTAAGAAGAAGCAACAAAATAAAATTTTCACTCAACACTCACTTCCAAGTGTCTGTGAAACAAACTTAAACTATGGTTAAATTTACAAATGATCTTGGGGTTTTCTTTGGCATAGAATACTTTGGCATCCTCATATATGTAGGAAGAAAAAAAACATTCATTGGCTACTTGCTGTATGTCAGATGATATGCTAGACTCTGCATAAAATTCATCAAATTCTCAAAATAAATTTATGAGATGTCTTCATTTTAAAATAAAATGAGGCTAAAACAATAATAATAATAATTACAGACCTGTGATTTCAGTCCACATTGGTATGACTCCTTAATCTGAGCTCTTTTTGCTCTACTATACTGTTCTCAAAAGGTGAAGTCCCCTGTAGTTCATGACTTCTGTGAACTATACAGAGATAAAAATAAGAATGGAAAGTGATGAGATTTCTATCATATAAATGACATTTTCTGTGAAAAGGCAAAGATGATTTCAAATAGTGAACAAGCCTAGAAACTTTGTAAGGGGCTTTGGAACATAATAGAGACACATAATCAGACACTTTCTCAGACTAATGCATGTAGGTCTCTCCTTTGTCCTCCCTCCCACACAGACATGCAGGCACAGTCACCTAGACCAGTTTGTGTCTATTGGCAATCTTGGGCTCATCTAGATGGGATGAAGGTAGCTGGGAATGGTGGATTGGAAATAATTACACTTGCATTTTGAAAAAAATCACATGAACTGCAGCACAAAGAACAGATTAGAGAAAGGCCAGAGAGATGAACATGGGGAGATAGGTTAGGAGGCTATTGTCATAGTCCAGGTGAAAAATTGTTATTCTTAGAGTAGACCCGAAATAAGAGGATGAGAAGTTAATGGATTTGAGTTAGAGGTTAATTAGTGGGACTTTGTGATGGACTGAGTATGCATGATGAAGTTAGGAAGGTTCAAAAGAACTCTCAGTTCTGCAAGGTTTACTGAGATAGGGGAAACGGAAGTAGAATCACATTTTAGGGGATAGATCAATACACTAGTTTTTGTATATGATCAATTTGAATAGGCTGAGTTTGCATATGCTGAGTTTGAGACTTCCAAATGGAGATGTAGGACAGGACATTGAAAATAAAGATGTAAAGCTCAGAGAATAGTTCTGGCTAGAGACATGCATTTGGGAGGGTGATCATAGTGTATGTATGGTGACGGAAGCTATGGACATGGATGCTATTTTCTCAAAAAAAGCATAGAGTATGAGACAGAAAGATTTTCTATCAACTAGGCTTGTGGAAGTCCAATCCTGTGATGTTGGTTGGATGAGGAAGAACCTGCAGAGGAAATAGAGGATCAGAGATAGAGAAGCAAAAACCGAGTGACTGGGGTGAGAAGTATTGCAAAAGAAGAGATGATTAAGACATGTGGCAGTAGATGAGGACTGGAACATGTTCATAGGTTTCGTAACATGGAATGAATTAGTGACCTTAGCAAGAGCTCTTTTGGTGAAGTGATGAAGGAATTTTAGAGGTTAGAGGAGTAAACAGTAGATAAAGAATTGAAACGATGTACAGAAAAAACCCAACCAACCAACCAAACAAAAAACCTTTTGAGAAGAAGTTTAGTTGGGCTTTTAGAACCCAGGAAAAGCAGTTAGGCTTTTTCTTTCTTAGGTCAACTTCTTTCTTGTACCCTAAAAAAAAAAGAAAAAAAAGAAAAGAAAAAAAAAGAAAAAAAAAAAAAGGAAAAAAGAGAGAGAGAGAGAAATTTCAAGCCAAGGGAAAATATTCATAACTTTTTAAAGTAGCCTGATTCTTCCACCTAGCGATTGGGAACTAAAGTGTGGAATGTGGATCTATTCCAGGCCAATACAGAGGAACCTTCTTACTTGAGGAGGAGCAGACAGGCGGCAGGGCACAGTTATGCTGGTGGTGGGTATTCTAGTTGGATGAGATAAAAATCCAGTTTAGCTAAACTATCCTAGAAATTCCCTCATTGTCAGAGCTTGAGCTCTTGATGTTCCCAAACCAGAGGAGAAAAATCCCTGGTATAAAACAGAGCAACATAAAAATTCTATTTCTTAGGAGAGTGAGAATAAGTAATTTTGTTTGAGTCAAATACATGTATAATATGTTTCTCCTTGATTAGTTTTTGAGTACCAACTTGGTAGAAAGCATGTTACCAGTGTTTTGGTTACTCTTCAACATATTTCTGCCCATAAGCTTTTTGAGGTGAAAGAGCTTATTCTTTTTGTTTTTTTCCTTTGGATACAGAGTGTCACTGTGTCTCCCAGGATGAGTGCAGCGGTATGATCATGGCTCATTTCAGTCTCAAACTCCGAGGCTCAGGTGATCCTCCCACCTCAGCCTCCTGAGTAGCTGGGACCACAGGCATGTACCGCCACACCTGGCTAATTTTTTATTTGTAGAGATGTAGGTCTTGCTATGTTGCCCGGGCTAGTCTCAAATTCCTGGACTCAAGTGATCTGTTCACCTCAGCCTCCCAAAGTGCTGAGATTACAGGCGTGAACCACCTTGCCTGCCCATAATTTTATTCTCAATTCTTAAAAATTATATTTTGAAACTTAACATACAGTAATGTTGGCTTTCTTTTGGTATGCAAGTCTGTGAAGTTTAACACATGCATAGATTCTTAAGCTATCACTGCAACCAGAGTACAAAATCATTCTATAATCCCAAGAATCTTCCTCAAGCCCGTTGTAACCTCTTCTCACCATCATAACTATTGATCTATTCTCTGACACTATAGTTTTACCCTTTTGAGATTGCCTCAGCTACTATGGAGAACAGTATGGAGGCTCCTCAAAAAAACAAAAAATAAAACTACCATAAGATCTAGAAATCCTACTGCTGGGTATATGTCTAAAAGAAAGGAAGTTAGTATATTAAAGAGATAACTGCACTCTTATGTTTATTACAGAAGTATTCACAATAGCCAGGATATGAAAGCAACTTAAGTGTCCATCAACAGATGAATGGGTAAATAAAATGTGGTACATGTATACAATGGAGTACTATTTGGCCATAAAAAAGAATAAAATTCTGTCATTTGCAATAACATGGATGGAACCGGAGGACATTATGTTAAATGAAATTAATCAGGCACAGAAAGACAAATATTGCATGTTCTGATTCATATGTGGGAACTAAAGAAACTAAACTTATGGAGATAGTGGAATGATGGTTGCCAGAAACTGAGAAAGGTGGCAGGGAGAGAGGGATAAGGTGGTGTGGTTAATGAGTACAAAAACACAGTTAGATGAATGAATAAGATCTAGTATTTGGTAGCACATTAAAGTGACTATAGCTAATATTAATTCTATGTATATTTTTTGAATAACCAAAAGAGTTGAATTGGAATATTCCTAACACAAAGAAGTGATAAAGGCTTGAGGTGATGGATACCTCAATTATCCTGATTTGATCATTACACATTGTATGCCTGTATCAAAATATCACCAGTACTCCCTAAGTATATATAACTAGTAGGTACCCACAATAATTAAAAATTTTAGAAAGTGGAATCATAGAGTATGTAACTTTTTAAAGAGACTGGCTTCTTTTACTGAGACTAGCACCTTTAACATTCATTCATGTCGTTGTGTATATAAATAATTCATTCCTTTTATTGCTGAATAATATTCCACTTTATAAATGTACCACAATTTGTTTACCCATTCACTTGCTCAAGGACCACAGTTGTTTCCAATTTTAGCAACTATAAACATTTTTGTACAGGTTTTTGCATGAACATAAGTTTCCTTTCTCTAAAGCAAATAGGAGTAGAATTTCCAGACCTTATTCTAAGTGTGTGTTTAATTTTATAAAACACTGTCAAACTTTTCCAGAGCAGCTATACTTTGTATCTTTGTTTTAAAATTAAAATGAGATATACGTCTATGATAATGGCTACAATTAAAATGCTGACAATTTCAAGTGTTGACAAAGATATGGAGCAACCAGAACTCTCATATATTGTGAGTGAGAATACAAAATGACACAGCTGGGTGAAAAAAAAGGGAATCTCAATTCAATTAATTATAGAGACAAGGTCTTGCTCGGTCGCTCAGGCTGGAGTGCAGTGGTGCAGTCATAGATCACTGAAGCCTCAAACTCTTGGACTCAAGTGATCCTCCTGCCTCAACCTCTCAAAGCAATGGAATTACAGGCATCAGCCACTGCCTCCAGCCTTTAAAATTCTTTTTGAGACAAGGTCTTGCTATGTTGCTCAGGCTGGTTTCAAATTACTGGGCTCAAGCAATCCTCCCACCTTATCCTTCCAAGTATCTGGGATGGCAAGCATGCACCACCACTCCCAGAGTTACAATCTTTGATAACTTAATCACGGAAGTGAATTTCTTCATTTTGCCATGCTCTACAAGTTGAGCATCCCTTATCTGAAATGTTTGGGATCAGAAGTGTTTCAAATTTTAGTATATTTTTTGATTTTGGAATATTTGCCTATACATAATGAGATATTATGGAGACGGCACCGGAGTCTAAACACGAAATAATTTTGTTCATGAAACAAAGTTTTGACTGCAACCTATCACATCAGATGTGGAATTTTCCACTTGTGGCATCATGTTGGCACTCAAAATTTCAAATTATGAAGAATTTCAGATTTTGAATTTTCAGATTAGGGATGCTCCAGCTGTGTTGGTTAGAATCATTAGGCTTAGTTATTAGGTTTAGTTCACACTCAAGGAAAGGGATCTACACAAGGGCATGAATATCAGGAAGGATGGATCACATTGGGAGCCACTTAAGAAGGCTGCCTACAATAATAATGTAAAGAACATGAGAGGAAAAAATAATATATTCACATAGAATAATATGTTTGCATAGATATTTATCATTTCTATTGCTCTTCCTTTATTCCTGATGTTCAAAATTTCCTTCTCCTATCATTTCACTTTCTGTCAGTGAAATATCTGTTATCAATTATTTCAGAACAGATATGCTGATAATGTATTCCCTTAATTTTTCTTCTGTTGGGAAAGTATTTTCTTCACCTTTATTTCTGAAGGCTATTTCACTGCACACAGTAGAGCATTCTGGGTTAACAGTGCTTTTCAGTTCTTTAAAATGTATTCAATTGTGTCTGACCTCCATGGTTTGCAATTAATCTGAAGAGTTTTCTTATGTATAATAAGTCATTTACTCTGATTACTTTCAAATTTTTGTCTTAATTTTTAGCGGTTTAATTATGATAGATTTCTTTGAGTTTCTCTTGTTTGGGATTCCTGAGCTTCTTGAATGTGTACATCTACATATTTCACCATATTTCCAAAGTTACAGCCATCATACCTTCAAAAAAATTTTAACACTGGACTCTTTTTCTTCTTTGGTATTCTAATGGCACAAGTATTAGATATTTTGACATATTACTATAAAATGAGGCTCTGTTATCTTTCTCCCAGTATCTTCTTCCCTTTTTTGTTGTTGAGAATTGTAATCTTTTCTTTAATTTCTAGAGTGCACTCCTTTATTTATTATAAGGTCTTTGTAAGATAATTTCAACATCTGTGTCACTTCAGTGTTGCTGTCTATTGGTTGTCTTTTTCCATACAGATTGAGATTGCCTAGTTCTTTATATGACAAATAATTTTATATTGTAGCCTGGATATTTTGAATGTTACGTTATGCAACTCTTGGTTTTGTTTAAATCCTATGGAGAATGTTAATATTTTTTGTTTTAGCAGGCAATTGGCCCTTGCAGTTCCAATGTAAGCTTCATTCTCAAAGCCTTTGTAAGTGCTTTTCTGATCTGTCCAATGTACACACAACCCGATGGCCGTTCTGGGACCTATCTCTTAGTTCAGTTCTCATAGTGTTTGTTAAGCTGTTTAGGATCCAATCGATGCATATACAACTTCAGAGAAAGCCTAGGAGTTCATAAATAATTTTATGGGGTTTCTGTCCCAAGATCCTTCCTGTTCCTAGCACTTTCTAGTTTCCTGATGTTCCCATAGCTGGTCTTCTGGCTAGGATGATGGAACTTTATTTAACCTGCTTTGCTTCCCACTTGTCATAAATGCACCTTCAATAGGACCCCTTGGTGGGAGGAGAGATAGAGAAAAGGGCAATGGGATTTCATCCCACCCTAACTGAATCTGAGTTTCCTTACTCACGAAGCATTAAAACACATTTTCTTGTTAGCATTATATTATTTTTAAACTTCTTTGAAATGAGTTTGGAAGGGAAAGTCATTTGCTGAAAGCTTGCACCTTTCTCATTTGAATCAAAGGACTATACTTTATCTGTTACCAAGCATCAGAAACACATGGTGGGACCAGCTGTCTGAGGTAAGTGCCATGTACTAAGGGAATTCTTTGCAGAAGAAGAGATCTGAAATCCACTGCCAGATGAGGAATCAGAAAACAGGGAGAAAACAGAGAGAGAGAGAGAGAGAGAGAGAGAGAAGAGTACAAGAAAGAAATGGTTAGGGCATCTAATAGGTATTGGTTTTGGTGCGATGACCTGATGTTGAAGTTAAAACACCACCACCAGCCCTAAAGTTAGGTTCATGCAATTTTTAGTTGTGTTCAGTCTTTAGGAGACATAAATTCCAAGTCCTACAATGGCTTCACTTTGATAGGCCTTTTGTCTGTTCAAACCATATTTCTTTCTACTATAGGTTAATGTTATTGAAAGATCATATTTTGATGTTTCTGGTTTCTGGAAGGTTTGTGGAATCAAAGTAAATGAAAACCAGGACTTTTAGAGATGTTCTTACCACCTTTTCAAGGTAAGGACACAAAGGAATTCTATTCATAGACAAATAAATACTTCAAAGATTTAGTTTTATGTGACTAAAATCTTTAATAAGTATTGTCCATTTTAGACTCTGAACTGGGCACTTAAAACCATGTGATTCGTTATTAGAATAAAAATAAAATGATTTTTTAAAATAAATAAAACCTCCTAAGTGGGGCATAAAAATGATGTCATCGAAATCTGAAAACTCTCTTTAACAGTTTATGTTTATACAATGATATCCTGCTGATGCCTGATGTAAAAGAAAAAGAAAAAAAAACTTCTTAGAGAAAATTAGCTACTTGAACTGAGGCTGCTGAATGCATTTAAATCCTGCAATTTTGGCAGAATATCACATCATCTAAATGGGAGGAGAGATAAACTCGAGGTGTAAAGGATATGAAATGCAGTTTGCATTCTTGACTTCCCAGACAGTAGATTGCAGAAGGTGATAAGTTAAAGCTTCTGAGGAAAAAGGTAAACTAATTCTGGAGCTGCTAGTGATATATCCTGGCTGGACTAAAATCAAGGCATTTTTCATTAGCCTAGGCAGCCTAAAAGACATAGTGTTATTTTATTTTTTAAAATATAATTTCCACCTTGTAATTACAGCATGAATATTTCTTATTGGAGAACTTGCACTTGGGTATAATTTTTAAATGGCTCATGTTTTCAGCAATGAGGAAAAAATAACCTTGAGCATAAATAACATGAACATTAATGGTTTTTAACTAAAGAATGAGGAGTTACATCTTAAAATAATTCCTGTACTCTCTTCATAATCATGCATTATGTATGAGAGGCAAAGTGCTCTGAGCATCTCTGAGGATAAAAAGTGATTTGTTATGTGAAAAATACTAAAGTTCTTTTGCCAATCTAGGTACAGGTAGATTGTTGGGGAGAAAGGACATTGTACTATTATTACTAACTGCAAGAATGTATCATAGTCATTTAGTCTGTGCTAAATTTTGTCATGTAGATATCTTTAGGGCATCCTGGGGTAGTGGATAAGGGCTTAACCCCCACTGTTAGCCTCTCTAGGTGCCAATCCTGGCTTCACCATTTGCTTTAGGCCATTGTCTGTTTTCTCTTCAGCTTCATGTACCCCATCACAAAATGGGGCTATTAGTGTCTATTTTATTGATTTATTGTGAGCATTAAATCATCTCATGTAAAATGCTTAGCTCAAGAATCTTGCACTCACTAAACATACCATAAATGTTAGCTACTACAATGAATGACAGAAAGATTCTATAGAACAAATCATTGAGTAAAAACTCTTTCCATGAGAAAAAAAAGTCCTATGAAAGAATTCTACCTTGGATAACATTTGGTCCAGCATGTTTAGGATTGCTGAACACTGGTGTTTCAAAATCTGGCATACAATCGATGGATTTTTTACTATAATTTAAAAAGTTATTTAAATTATATTTATAAAATTAAGTTCTATTTAAACATTTACAGAAACTGGGAAATCTGCCCATGGACTCTTGGGTTTCTTAAAAGCTCAGCTTAAAAATCGTGAGTTATTTTTGCTCTCTTCCCCTTTCCCTATATATAGGAGAGATTCATGTACAAAATTTAGTAACATTTCACTGCCTACTCCAGAATCTGGATATTTATCTTATTCCAATGAGACTGTTGTCTCAGATGGAAGAGTTAAAATCTTTTTGAATATTTTGAATTAACTTTTTATTCTTGCCATCGAATCTAATAATCAGCATGTCAGTTATGCACTTTTTTTGTATACCAAGATGGTATAGTAGAACACATAGTTTAAATAAGAGCTGCATATTTAAATGTGAAAGTCATCAAGAAGGGATTGAGCATTGGCTTCCTCTGACAAACTCTTAGGATTAAAAAAGAATAGGTTGTTCTCCCTGCTTCATACTCCCATAATGCCTGGCCATAATGGTGGTCAGTACATATTTTATAATAATTGAATTCAATTCAGTTTTGCCTGTACTTGCCTTTATTTTTCCTCTCACTGATAACATAGGCTCTTCTTCTGTGTATTCTTCAAGGCTCAGCTCAGTTCCTTTCTCTTTTCCTGGGAAACTTGCTACAGTGTTGATCTTTATAGTATCCATGGCTCCTTCTATGTAAGTATGGTATCCTTTATAGTAGTTCTATATGTCTTTCCAACTAGGTGAGGGCATATAATGCATCACTGATTCTTTTTTCCCTGGGCTCACACTACTGAATATGTTATATGATTTCACTAAGCATTTATTTGTTTATTCATTATATATGAGTGATTCAAATGTGTGACTCTAAGCCTAGATTTCTGCAGATACTTTGTTAGTTGTGAATCGGGACTGATATTTCTGGAAGTTTATAGATGAGATACTTTGAATATAAAGATGCAATAGATTTGTTCCATCAAGTTTAGCCAAGCTTTCATAAGCATGGCTTAAGGCTTCATGGAAGTCTGGGATTTGTGTATCTGCAGCTGTTACTAGGGCGTTATTTTCATCTTGGAATGAGTAGCAGAAATGCTATTTTACTTCAATAACTCTGAAATACAGAGGGTTTAGTCTATGTTTACTAAAAGTTTTTCAATGCCAATTGGAGGCCATAAGAGGTTCTTGGGCTCTGTTTTCCATAATTAACTAATTCTGTGCCTCGCCTCTCTGTTTTCTTTTATAGGAATTACAGCTATTGTTCAACTCGCTGGAACTTGGTACAAGTTGGAAGGGTTTACATCTCATAGTAATCTACAATTCAATAAAAGTAATAATTGCATGACAAGAACTGCTTCCTCAACAGTGAGGTAAAAACGAGGCATAAACGAGGCCAAGAAGACCACCCTGGTGAAGCATGAAAGTAAAGGAGATTTTTAGCAATGAAGACAGAGTGTCCTGAGGTTTTATTCTTATGCATGAGACCCAGATTTCCTGGAAGAGTCCCTCCTAAAGGTTTGGCTCTGCATAAGCTACAATATCCCTCCTAAATTGTATCACAGTAGCAGAGACTGGAAGATTGTTTGGATCTCATTGAGTGAGTTGCTTCTATTGCCCATCCCACAAATTATCTGCTTCCTGCTAATCCTCTCATTTGCAGATTCTGCAAACAAACACGGCTTCTGTGTGGATTTCCAAAAAAGTAAGCAGAAGAAAAAAGAGTAGGACTCATGACAGAGCTGTTACATTCCAGCAAACACATGAAGCATTGGATCCCAAAGAGGCCACAGACTAAGCCTTAGTAATAAGGCATCCAAACTCTGTTACAAACATGTGAAGAGCTTTCTGGACCTTTGCTTCTGAAGTAAAATCTCACGGTTACTTGGTCTCCACAAACAGAAGGCAAACTATTTAGTTTGCTTTGAATGTGAAATGGAAATTGTAAAAAAAAACCCAGGACCAGATGAATTCACAGTTGACTTCTACCGCATATACAAAGAAGGGCTGGTGCCATTTCTACTGAAACTGTTTCAAAAAATTGAGAAGGGATTCCTCCAACTCATTCTGTGAGGCCAGCATCATCCTGATATTAAAACCTGGCAGAGACACAACAAGAAAAAAATTCAGGCCAATATCCTTGATGAATATTGATGTAAAAATCTTCAATAAAATACTAACAAACTAAATCTAGCAGCACATCAAAAAACTAATCCACCATGATCAAGTAGGCTTTATTCCTGGGATGCAATGTTGGTTTAACATGCAAATCAATAAACGTGGTTCATCACATAAACAGAACTAAAGACAAAAACAACACAATTACCTCAACAGATGCAGAAAAGGCTTTTGGTAAAATTCAACATGTTAAAACTTCATGTTAAAAACGCTCAATAAACTAAGTATTCAAGGAAGATGCCTCAAAACAATAACACCCATCCATGACAAGCCCACAGCCAACATCATATGGAATGAGCAAAAGGTGGAAGCATTCCCCTTGAAAACTGGCACAAGTCAAAGATGCCCTCTCTTGCCACTCCAATTCAGCATAGTATTGGAAGTGCTGCCATGGTCATCAGGAAAGAGAAAGAAAGAAAGTGCATCCAAATAGGAAAAGAGGAAGTCAAACTATCCCTGTTTGCAGACAATGTGATTGTATTTCTAGAAAACCCTATAATTTCAGCCCAAAAGATCCTTCAGCTGATGAACAACATCAGCAAAGTTTTAGGACACAAAATCAGTGTACAAAAGTCACCAGCTTTCCTATATGCCACCAACAGCCAAGCCAAGAGCCAAATCAGGAAGGCAATCCCATTCACAATTGCTACAGAAAGAATAAAATACCTAGGAATGTACCTAACCAGGGAGGTGAAAGATCTTTATAGTGAGAATTATAAAACACTGCTCAAAGAAATCAAAGAAGACACAAGCATGGAAAAAACATTCGATGCTCATGGATCAGAAGAATCAATATCATTAAAACAGCCATACTGCCCAAAGCAATTTATAGATCCAATGCTATTCCTATCAAACTAACAATGATATTCTTTACAGAATGAGAAAAAAAACTATTTTAAAATTCATATTGAACCAAAATAGAGCCCAAATAGCCAAGCAAAAAGAACAAAGCTGGAGGTATCATACTACCTGACTTCAAACTATACTCAGTGCTACGGTAACCAAAACAGCATGGCATTGGTACAAAAACAGCCACATAAACCAATGAAACAGAACAGAGAGCCTAGAAACAAGGCTTCACACCTATAGCCAACTGATTTTTGACCAAGCTGACAAAAACAAGCAATGGAGAAAGGATTTCCCATTTAATTAATGGTCCTGGGATAGCTGGTTAGCAATAAGCAGAAGATCGAAATTGGACCTCTTCCTTATACCACATTAAAAAATCAAGTCAAGATGGATTAAAGACTTAAATATAAAACCCAAAACTATAAAAATGCCCTGGAAGACAACCTGGGCAATACCATTCTGGATATAGGAACTGGCAAAGATTTCATGAGGCAGACATAAAAAGCAATTGCAACGAAAGTAAAAATTGGCAAATGGGATATAATTAAACTAAAGAGCTTCTGCCCAGCAAAAGAAAGTATCAACAGAGTAAACAGAAATCCCATATAATGAGAGGAAGTATTTGCAAACTATGCATCTGACAAAGACCTAATATCCAGCATCTATAAGAAACTTAAACAGATTTACAAGAAAAAGCAAATAACCTTCTTAAAAAATGAGCAAAAGACATGAACAGACACTTTTCAAAGTAAGACACACATGTAGCCAAAAACCGTATAAAAAGAAAGTTCAGTATCTGATCAGTAGAGAAATGCGAATCAAAACCACAATAAGATACCATCTCACACAAGTAAAAATGGCTACTATTAAAAAGTCAAAAAATAACAGATGTTGGTGAGATTGCAGAGAAAAAGGAGCACTTATACACTGCTGGCGGGAGTATGAATTAGTTCAGTCATTGTAGAAAGCAGTGTGGTGATTCCTCAAAGAACTAAAAACAGAACTACTGGTCGATCCAGCAATCCCATTACTGGTTATATAACCAAAGCAATATAAATTGTTCCATCATAAAGACACATGCACACATATGTTTATTGCAGCACTATTCACAATAACAAAGACATGGAATCAACCTAAATGCCCATCAACGGTAGACTGAATAATGAAAATATGGTACATATACACCATGGAATATTATGTAGCCATAAGAAAAGAATGAAATCATGTCCTTTGCAGCAACATGGATCGAGCTGGAGGTCATTATAGTTAACAAGTTAATGCAGGAACAGAAAGCCAGATACCACATGTTCTCACTTGTAAGTGGGAGCTAAATGATGAGAACTCATGAACATGAACTGGGGAACAACAGACACTGGGGCCTATCAGAGGATGAAGGTTAGGGGGAGGGAGAGGATTAAAAAAAAATAACTATGGTATACTACATGACAAAATTATTTGTACACCAAACCCCCATGACACGCAGTTTACCTATTTAACAAACCTGCACATATACCTCTGAATCTAAAATAAAAGTTTGTTGTGTTTTGTTTTGTTTAAAGAAAAAAAAAACTGGAAATTGTAGTTGGTTTTGCCTCTGGCTGTCACAATGATCAAGGTCTGAGTTTTGTAGCATTTTCTTCCCAGATATTGCAAGCATTCTGTCTACTTCTCTAAAATAAACTCATTTATTTAATTTTGATATAAAAATCCCTAGGATATTGTTTTTACCACTATCATCCTATGTGCAAGGCACTTTTATCTCTCTTTGGGTACAAGCACTACCAAAACCAAACAGTCTTGCTCTTTTCCTTTGTGCCAACAAACTCATGAGGGTTAAAAATCCTCAGCCTATTTGGAGCCTGATACTTCTTAGAGGTAGCATAGTACACTGCTGGGAGTAAGCCAGGTGCAATGTGTGCAGAGCAGCACTCCCCACAAACTGATTATATCATCTCTGTGTAACCACACACATTTATTAGAAACTTACACGAGAATGCTAATGAACACACCACTGCACAGTCTCCACATTCAAATAGGTTTCCATCTCCTGTTACTTCTTAGTAACCAGAGAGGGAAAAAGGTAAGGATTAAACTGTTACCCACTTGCAAAGACTCTGGAAGAATTTGCAAAGACTTCAGTAGGTTGGGGAAACCCTTACTCTTTTTCTTATTTTTCTTCTCTTTCTCTCATTTACACACACACGTAACAAAAAAACTCAACTCTGAATCCACAATCATATGAAAACTCCCTTTAATAATATGCTTCTAGTAAAATACATGAAACAGAAACCTCTCCACCCAACCACACAAACTAGAGATACAGAACCACAGAAGTGAAGATCTAGTCATCAATAATTCTTTCCTATAGCTTACCTGCTTCAAATGTGCTGCAATTTGAGTGCAATTTCTTTTATTTTGTCATGAGATAGCATAGAAGCCACAGTTCTCTGAAACAGTTACTTTACACCATGAGTGCACAGAATTCCCACCTGGCTAGGCAGGAAGGGGCTAGGAATTGTGTTTTGGTTTGCAGACGTGACTCTGCAAAGGGCTGACTCCTGAGAAGCAGGCAATTGGACTCCCTGAACATCTGCATGGAGAATCCCAAGTCCTTAGATGGTTGGATAGGTAGAGTTGGCGTGGAGATAAAATGTACCTTCTGCCTTTGCACCTCTCATCTACCTGTTTATTACTCTTTTTTTTTCATCTTCTGACATCCTCTCCATTCCAATTCTAGAGGGATAGAACTTTAAATTGCTCTTCAGCTGCATAAAATCCCGGTTATGCTGGCTTCCACTTTCACAATATTATCAGATAGTATCTCTTCCCTTTTAATAATGCTACCCCTGCTTTCTCCTCACAGAGCAATTTCACATGGGTTTTAAGAGAACAGCCTGTTGTCTGAACTAATTCACACTTAAGTATGAATAAGCCTTCTTATTACTTCCAGAATGTCTTCATTATTACCCAAAAGAATCAATAGCTGGAGACATTTCAGAAATCATGAAGTAAATTAAACCAGGCAGTTTGGGGAAGATTTCCTGGGGAGGTAAAGGCAGTAAGGAGTTGTTTTATTTGGTTCTGAAACAAAGCAAGGTCTGTTACTGAACAAGACACCCTCTAAAGGCTGGGTACTGGGAAGTCACCCAGCATGAGATGTCCTAGATGACAGTAGGAAAGGAGAATATCCTTTGGGAAGGGAACATCACAAAATGGGTTAGACATAAAAAAGTTAGACATTTTCTAGGCCAATCTTCTCACGGTATTAGTGAGTACAATTAAGGACCACTACTGCCTTAAGGATATTTACATCATTCCACTGTCTATCAAAAAAGGAGGACTTGAAATCTGTAATTACAATTTACTTCTAATAGAGAAGTGATTTTATTTTTGTGTCAACTGCTCCATTGAATCTTTCAGGCATTTTACAGGGAGAAGAGCACAACTGGTGAAGACAGAAAGGCAATGGGTGAAGGTCCTGGCCGCGGCTTCTCGCTTCACGATGATCAGCATGGCATTTTATCTCTGAGCTTCAGGTCCTCATTGGTTATAATGAGATAATAATGATAATATATACTGCACAAGGTTGTTGTGGTTGTGAACAGTCACTGAGTTAACACAGAGCTTGGGAAATTGAGAGGCTTGGAGGCTTTCTCAAATTTTAGGTCCTTTCTTTCTCAGTCCTTCTCCTTTTAAGCCATAGGACACCTGGCACTTGAGATCCAGAATACACACTGGACCTAGATAGACCTTGCATAACCTTGATTTTTTCCATTTGAGTGTTTGTGTGTACGTATTTGTGTATGTGAGGTTAAGGGGATGAGAGCCCTGGAGTCTCTAAGGCCTGGGCATTGGAACTGGACCATGAAGTACATGTCGGTGAATGACAGGTTCATTTTGCTCTGCACCACCTCCAAACAGACATGCAGGTTCTTCATCCTCATGGGTGCACCCCGGTATAAAAACCATATCAGAGAGGACCTGCTTGTTTAGAGATCATCATTGCATCTCTCACAAAGGCCAAACAAGACAGCATGAATGTCCCTCACTGGGGGATTGCCACACCTGCTGGCTTGAAAACTCTTAATTTCTCAAGACTGCACCAAAGTCCTAAGCTATCATGAGTCTCTGCATCTAGTCTCTTCATGACTCTTGGCTAAGCCAGCTCAATTTCTTCCTATCCCTCTCCAGCTAAAGCTACTTTCACTCACTCCTTTTTTTCTTTTTCTTTTTTCTTTTTTCTCTGCACGTATGTCTGTTTTCCAGAGGTTCAACCACAGTGGCATAAATATTTTTTCCCTGAGAGCTGACTATAGCGAAATAAGATAATTCAGTCAACTAGATTTTCTTTTTGCGAGTAGAGAGAACTCAGGGAAGCTTCATTAGGGTGGTACAACATCCTTTTGGGAAAACATCAGTCACACTAGCGCAGATTCCACTAACCAAGGCTACTGATGATTGAAATTAGAAAATCCCTGTGATTCACCAAACCTGAATCCTTGCCTAAAATATAGCACTACGTCTATCATTATCCATTTAAAAAGCCAACTGAGTCTCAAAAGATTTCCTCAAGCAGAAAAGAACTCCATATTTTCAGAATTGGCAAGATGGCTGTAATGAGGGGTGGTGAGTTTGGGGGATGGGAAGGTGGTTGGGGGTATCAGATGTTTTCCACCCTAAAGGTATGTGCTGATTTTATGTTTCTTGCCAGTTTTCTTTAGATCCTTGTGGATAGTTACATTAGGCACTTTAAATTTACTTCATAGAACTCATTCCCTGCTTGAGAGCTAGAGCTGGTATTTTCATTCCTCTTCTTTTTGGCTTTTTGGCATAATTTTGACACTTCAGAATAGCTATTCATTTTCTTTTTTGAAAATTTGTCCTTTCTTTCGTTCCTCCTTCCCTTACTCCCTCTCAGTTTTTAAAAATTGAACATTCATAGAATTAGATTGATCATAATTCTCACTTTATAGCAGAATTGACCCATGTCCCACTTTCTTTTTGTATTTGATTCATTCATGTAATTGTATTATTCTGTATGTCCTCATCTCCAAATCCATTTTCCCATCAAAGACATTTATTCTTGTGTTTTTAATGTGAGTTTTTCCAAGCCATCTTTTATATATTTATTTACATATATATTAATAAGCAATAAATAGTATTGTTACAGGTATGTGCTTTCAATTTACAGAAATGCTCTCATCTGATGTACCTTGTTACTTTTCTTCACTCAACATTATGTTTTTGAAATCTATCAATGTCAATATGTTGCACAAGTTCATTCTTCTTGATTTCCACATATTTCATCAATTTCCCTATTGATAGCTATTTAGTTTGTTTCTAACTAGGACAATGCTACAGTGAACATACTACATATATATTTTTACCAGTATAAAAGGTTTCCTTGGCAGAGGATGTTATATAACAAGATTATAATCACTAGGTTCACAGTAAGCATATCGTCAACTTTTGTAATTATTTCCAATTTGCTCTTCTGTGTGGCTGCATATACAAAGATTCTCACTGCCATATTTTTTAATCTTGACTTGAGACTGCTCAACATTTTATTTTGGCCAAAATTATGGGTATGAAGTACTATTTCATTGTTATTTTAGTTTGGAATTTCTCTGATTGCTAATAAGGTTGAGTTCTTTTTCATTTGTATATCAGGTACTTATGCTTCCTGTCTGTGGATTGTATAGTCATATTCTCTGCTAATTCTACTATTGGGTTTCCCATCTTTTCTTGTTGATTTGCAGGAGACCCTTGTGCAGCCTATGTATTCTTTGCCAGATGGAAATATCATCTCTGGACCTGTCATCAGAGAAAATCAAATCCATGAGACTTCCCCTTTATGGAGTTGTGCTTTTACATCTTACTTCAGATTCTTCCCTGGATGCTGTGAAATTAGCCTTTTATATTTTTATTTTTTTGTTTTGATTTTAATATTGAATATAATACTGCAATTCATATAATGCAATGGAAAAATAAAAAAGTATGAGTATTAGAAAAGAAGTTGATAGAAGTATTTGTATAGAACATTCTTAAGAATCAGCAGGAAATTATTAGAACTAGTAAAAATTAGCAAGATAGCTGGGTAACATTAACTAATTGCAAAAATAAATTTAACTTTAGAAAATCAATCTAATTCACCATTTTTACAGAATGAAGGGAAACAATTATTTATCATCTTGACAGATGTAGAAAAAGCGTTTAATAAATTTAACAACTAATAAAAATATTTATAATAAATCTCATGCAATTCATTTAAAATAGTGGCACATTATGCTCTAAAAAGTAACAAGTTCTCTGTCTTTTAAACCAGTTATTATTAAACAGAAAATATAATCCCATATATAATGGCAATAAACCTTAAAAAATGAATAAGACTTTTACAGAGAAATACTTTAATACACTATGGGAAAACACACAAAAAATATCTAAATGAATGGAAAGATATACCACATCTCTGAATGAAAAAATAACATGATAAAGATAATATTTATTCCCATTGTAATCTGTAAATTTAATGCAATTCAAATAAAAGTTGTGGATATCCATAGCAATTTAGAAAAGAAGAGGAAAGATGAGAGAGTAAGGCTTACGATATCAAGGTTTATAGCAAATTTGTGACAATTAAATTACTCTAGCACTGTCACAAAAAGAGACAAATAGACTACAAAAGTAGAATAGAGGTTCTAAAATCATGCCTATGTGCAGATGCAAAACTGATAAGAATAGATTAGTTACTTAAATCATTCATGAAACAGTGGACTATTTAAAAACTAATGTTACCTATAAAATAATAATGACAACACTTATTGAACACTTAATGTGTACTAGCACTGTTTCAAATGTTGAAATATATATTGACTTGATCTCATCAGAACAATATGAATATTCTTAGCACCATTTTACAGCTGACAAATCTAAAGCACAGGTACAGAGAGATGGATAACTTGAAGACTCCC
The DNA here is from genome assembly GCF_000951045.1 of Mandrillus leucophaeus. Classification (NCBI taxonomy): domain Eukaryota; kingdom Metazoa; phylum Chordata; class Mammalia; order Primates; family Cercopithecidae; genus Mandrillus; species Mandrillus leucophaeus. The sequence continues at coordinate 30,056 of NW_012101683.1, read as the reverse complement.
AAGCATGGATTCCAACCTAGACAGTTTGGCTTCAGTGTTTACATGTATAACAACTATTCTACACATCCATTTCAGAGTTGTATTAGCTCACTATAAGTGGAAAAATACAATTTAATCCTTACTTTAAACAACACACACACACACACACACACACACACACACACACACAATGACCTCCAAATGAATTGTCCTGTCCCCTCCCCTCCTTTATTTATTTATTTATTTATTTATTTATTTCATTTATTTTGAGACAGAGTCTCATTCTGTTGCCTGGGCTGGAGTGCAGTGGTGCGATCTCAGCTCACTGCAACCTCTGCCTCCTGGGCTCAAGTGATTCTCCTACCTCAGCCTCCAGAGTAGCTGGGACTACAGGCACCCACCACTATGCCCGGCTAGTTTTTGTATTTTTAGAAGAGACAGGGTTTCACCATATTGGCCAGACTGGTTTCAAACTCCTGAGCTTGTGATCTGCCTGCCCCAGCCTCCCAAAATGCTGGGATTACAGGCGTGAGCCACCATGCCCGGCCTCCCCTCCGTTTTCAAAAGCCCATACATAAGCCAATATTTCTGGTCCCTGGTACCTGGTGAAAATCACTCACTTTAAAATATGAATCTAAGAACTCTAAATTTCTTAGAATCACCCATTGACATCTGTGTTCATTTTTAATTTTAGTTTTTCAGTTTCCTTTGCTCAATACCTTATAGAAGAAATGAATTTTCATTACCAAAAATTAACTATTACATTACAAGGATAAAGTAAAGAAGTGATGAACCATGCTGGATTTCCATCAGAATGGAACCTAACATCTGGAAGCACTGTATACTTCCAGAGAAGTAAGACTTATTTGACAGAGAAATAAGACTGTTTAAAAAGGGAATTTTTGCCACATATTGAGCTGAACACCCATGGAAGTTCTTGAGGTCATGTTAGCTAAATGTCAGAATGTTTTCTGAATATCAGTTATGGCAGGAAACAAAATAGCATGTCATCTCTAATGACAGAGTCTAAAAATAAACGTATACCTAGAAATTCAAAAATTCATCTCTACCTCTCAACCAGTTGGAATAAAAATACTCATATGGATTTAAAATGCCAACATAGGGATGGATAAGGTTTCAGTGAATAAAAATATCTAAAAAGTTTACTTTTTTCCTACAGCATATTAAATTATAAATGAAAATATCTCTCTGACACAACTAAACTCTCTGGGGCTTTAGCATTCCCTTATATTTTCCAATTCACCATCCATTCACTTTCATCCAGTATCTTGTATATAACCTTTTCCTCCACTCCAAGGACAAAGAATTAAATAAGCAGAGTATGGACAGGGAACTCACCCATTAATTGCATCTCTCAAAAACATCTATGAGAGAACATAGATGTTTTACCATAAGGACAATAAACTACCATAAACTAAGAACATAAACTATCATAATTAGTGATCATTAAAATCTCTTTTTCTCTCTAATAATTTGTTATCCCCAAACTCCTGGGAGCCTTGTTCTCATTGGTCAAAAAAAGCTCTCGTCCATGCCATTCTGTCCTGAACAATACAAAGTCATGCACATTTTACTCCTAACACATATCTTCTCTCCCATGACCAACAGAGCCAAGGAATGGAACGGTTCGTCCATAATGAATGAGTTTCTCAATCCATTCACACATCCCCTTTACTAGATGGTGTTGGATAAGTGGGAGAGAAGGAATTAAGTAGGCAACACATTTTTGCAGGGGGTGGGAGCGGTGCATCTGTGTATGTTAGTTACATGGGCACATACACGCTCATGTATTGTCATCAGCCCATCAGAGAGTTAACATTTCCACCACCCTCCTTCACAGATAAAAATTGGCAAAGAAGTAGGGTGTAGAAACACACCTGAAATTCCTTAAAATAAACCTCTATGTTTTTGACTTGCCATCTGTAAAACTGTGTTCTTTCATTTTTAAAAAATTTGGCTTCCTAGAAGGCAGCAATAACACAACCCTGAATCATAGCCAATTTTGAGATTATATTGCTTTTCTGATTTGTGTGTCCTACTTAAAAATTGTTCTGGGCAATAAGGAGCTGGAAACTCAGCAAGATAGAAGAAAATGTCTGCCTGCAAGCTCTACTCACGTCATGTTTTTATTTGTGAAGGATTTTCATAGTTCTTAAATTTAATGAATTTTAGTAGAGCTGTAGAAAAATAGAAAAGACCTAGGATTTTTTAAATTGGAATCAAACTTTATGATAGATATGCTTGATTATAAGAAGTTACTTTCAAATGCTATTGAATGACCCAATTTCAAATCTTCTGTCCTTACTTTGGGCCTGTAGAGGGGAAGAAGGTGAATTTCTATATGTCATTACCAATATTTGCTTAAAATTGGTATCACATCTTTGATGAACAGAATTTAAGTTCCACTGTAGTGATGTTAGTAATCTAAAAGTGATATAATTACAGTTATCAAATACCCCAAATCATAGGTGACCAAGACAGTAAGCAGCCTATGGTTTTGAGGAGTCAAGGAATAGTGGTGTGGTAATCTTACTAGGCCATTCAAGCTGAGTATGATTCTGAATGTGGTCTTATGATTTAGAGGGACCCTGAACTATTATCTTGTTATAACATACATAGTAAGTGCTTCTTGTAAACCCACAAAATTCCATCTACTAACTTCCTCAACAAAATCAAACGTTTATGCCTGTCATCACTGCAAATCTCAGGGAACCCCAGAAACGTCACTAGGGGTTATTCCACTCATGTTTTCTGTCAATGATATTGAAATATCAGTGCTAACAGCACTTTTCATTTAAGGTTTTGAAAAAAAATGAGACTACTGTAATGAACCATTTTGGGAATTTGGATTTGAGAAACAGTATTCTTAAAACTGAGTTTTTCTAGGTAGTTGATCTGATTTTTCCCTTACATAGGCAATTCATAGGGTAGATTTAGCACTTTGCCTATAATTGATATGTGTCCACTCTCCTCATCCCTGTATAGCTTGAAAACAAAGATAATTTCCAGATTTCCAGGCCCTCCCAAGACTATGGAGTGAGTCTAGGACAGTGCACCATTCAGGATGTGTCCAAGGGACATTGAATAGTATTATAAAGGCAGAGAAAGCTTGATCTATCCAAATTTTCTCTTCCCTGTACTACTTGTGGGGAAGGTGGGTGGGGATGAGTGAAACTAGTCTTAGTGAGTTGGCCAAAATTCTTGCCTTTAAGTAGCAGCCAGACATTATTACAGTTCATAGTCATTGGAAGCACAATGTCACAGAACTTGAAACTGACCTAAGAGGTCAGATAGGTCCAGAATTTGTATAAGACATTGAATATATCTCATCTCTTATATCACACCAATGGGTTTGAAAAAAACACCCTTTTGTTTTATCTTTACTTTCTCTGTTTTTCAGCTCTCTGTTTCCTTTTTCCTGCTTCCTGTGAGTTACTCAAGCAATTTTTGGGATTCCATTTTGATGTATCACTAGTGTTTTTGAGTATCTTTGTATTTTCTTCTTAGTGGTTGCTCTAGGTATTACATTATATTTACCTTCTTCTTTTTTTCTTTTAAAAAATCTGCCTACCTGACCACTGGTGCATAATTCTGTCAATATATCTCTTCACAACAGGTCCCAAATGACTGGTACAAAAACCTTCAGTACTTTTCTTTTGAGCATTTATTCTGAGATTGGATAATTTCCTGGGTACAGATATTTCTCACCAGAACATGCTGCTGGGTGCTTGAAATCTAATCCACCTCTGACTTAACATTTTATATTTCTGGGCTGGGTGCGATGGCTCACACCTGTAATCCCAGCACTTTGGGAGGCCGAGGCGGGCGGATCACGAGGTCAGGAGATCGAGACCATCCTGGCTGACACAGTGAAACCCCGCCTCTACTAAAAAAATACAAAATTAGCCGGGTGTGGTGGCAGGCACCTGTGGTCCCAGACATTCAGGAGGCTGAGGCAGGAGAGTGGCATGAACCTGGGAGGCAGAGCTTGCAGTGAGCTGCTGAGATGGAGCCTCTGCACTCCAGCCTGGGCAACAGAGAGGGACTCTGTCTCAAAAAAAAAAAAAAAAAAGATTTTATTTTATATTTCTGCATTATTTAGGCAATAGACTTAACTTACAAAAATACCTATTTAAACCTATTAGGGTAATGGGGAAATATACTATATCTAAACTGTAAAAAAAAGAAAGCCTAAACTTTGAGAAATCATATGACAGTTACCAATTGACATTGTTAGTAATGAATTTATTTTTTAGAGCACACATGTTTCTTTTTTTCCAATATTATGAATGAATTGCCTTTTGTAAAGCTAATTGGTTTCATTTGTATGGTCATTTCTGAGTCTTCAGGTTACTTAACCTATTAAAAGCATTTGTCAAACTTGATTCATTCCTCCTCCTCGGAATACTTTCTCCGATTGTCTTCTAAGACAAAATTTTCTAACTTTTCTCAGACATTACTTCTTCTTAGTTCCCTTTTTCTGCTTCCTTTTTATCTTTCTGATCTGTAAAGGTTGAAGTGTTCCAGGGCTCAGTTTTTGTCTCTTCTCCATTTACTCCTGCATAATACACAATCTGATTAAGTGCTACGGTTTTAAACAACATTTATATGCTTATTACAGTTGAATTTATTTTTGTTTGATTTAACTATATAAATTTTTGACATCCATTTTTTGATATACAAACATGGCAATTTTATATGATTAAATGTAAAAAACTATATATATGTGTGTGTGTATATATATATATATGCACTCTATATACATATCGATTTGAACATCTAAAACTTAGGATGTACTATTAGCTGACTCCTAAATTCTTGTCCTCTAGTCTCCTCATAGAAATCTACTCATCTGATGATACTTCCTGTGTTCTGTGAATTCCCAATCTACCATCAAATTCTGTCAATTCTATCTGTAAAATACATCCCAAATCCAATCAATCCTGACCAGTCTCACTGCTCCCAATTTAGCTGTAAACTGTTGTGATACATGAACATAGAGTGTGGAATGATGGAAAATGGCTACTCAGAAGGGTGAAAGGGTAGAACGGATGACAAAAAATTACCGAATAGGTACAATGTACGTTATTTGGGTGATGGATACTCTAAACCTTATTTTGCCAGTGCACTATCTATGCATGTAACAAAATCACACTTGTACTCCATAAATTTATAAGTAAGTGTTGTGGTAGCCTGTATTAGGGTTCCCCAGAGAAACAGAACCATCAAGATATGTGTGCTTGCGCACGCGCTTGTGTGTGTGTGTATCCTATATATCCCATAACACACATATATTTTTATTATGGGAATTAGCTCATCCAATCATAGAGGCCCAAAAGTCTAATGATATGCTGTCTGCTGGGGAACGAGGAAAATTGGTGGTATAGTTCAGTCTGAGTCCAAAGGCCTGAGAACTCAGTGTTGGGGAGTGGTATAAGTCCTGGAATCTGAAGTCTTGAGAATCAACAGCTCCAATGTCTAAGGAAGGGGGATGAATGCTCCAGCTTAAGAAGAGAGAGAGAATTCACCCTTCCTCCACCTTTTTGTTCTATCGAGGCCTTCCAAGGATTGGATGATGCCTGCCCACATTATTGAGAGCACATCTTCTTTACTTTGTCCACTGATTCAAATGCTAATCTCTTCCAGAAATACCCTTTCACACACCCAGAACTAATGTTTCACCACCTATCTAAAAAATCATAACAGGAGCTTCATTGGTCTTTTATTTGTATAACATGTTACTTGAAGAATGAGTCGACTCATTTGTGAAATGTTAGAAACCGTGGCTCGCTATTGGTGGTGATGGTTGGGTGAAGGGAAGCAGTACGGCTAAAATTACTCATTTTTTTCCTCAGGATATTACTTCTTTGCTATAGTCATGGTGTGTTCTAAGCGGCCCACAGCACTTCTAGTAATACGCTTTTCCACTTGATAAATATTGTAATTGCTGTGTCCTCTCCTCCTTCCTCGACCCACATTCTTTGTGCAGCTTGGACTTACAATTTTAATGATACCACATTATACTGTACTCAAAACCATTTACTGTTATAAATAAACTTAGCTAATGGACCAAAGTAGTGTCCTTTTTTTTTTTTTTTTTTTTTGAGTCTCAATCTGTCATCCAGGCTGGACTGCTTCCTGAATTCAAGCAATTCTCCTGCCTCGGCCTCACAAGTAGCTGAGACAGGAGTGTGCCACTACTCCCGGCAGATTTTTTTCTTTTTTTTTGCATTTTTAGTAGAGATGGGTTTTTGCCATGTTGGCCAGGCTGGTCTCGAACTCCTGACCTCAAGTAATACCCCTGCCTTGACCTCCCAAAGTACTAGGATTACGAGCGTGAGCTACAGTGCCCGGCCCAACGTAATGCCTTGACTCTTCTTCCCTTCGAATGAGTTTCTTTTCAAACAGTATAATGCCTGGGAAGCTAAGCAAGAGTTATTATCCCCAGATTTCTGGGCCACTCCTCAATCCCAAGGGCCCAGGCATGTTTCTTTTACCATCAGTCTCCTGAAATTCTCATGAAAATACAACCAATAGGTCTACCTTCCTCCTCTGCCTGCTAAGACATGCCTGGAATACTCTTCACGTATTACTAGAAATCACTTTAAAAATTGAGATGATATGCAAATTTTTACTTTAGACAAAATGAATAAAGATAAGTTGCCGTTACATTTGGAAGAAAAAATGGGCAACTTTATTGTGTAAGTTTATTAGGAGCTATGCATCATTTCCAAATTCAGGAAGTCATGGTTTCCTGCTAGTACTGACTAAAAAGCAGTAGGTAAATGGATTGGTAGAGCTAATTAGGTCATTTAAAATTATTGCTTCCACTGCTTTCAATAAAGAATATATTTATTTTCTTTGTAATGTTTAAACACAGCAGTTATAATTTAAACAAATAAGTAAAAGAATGCACAGACTTATTCACAAAACAAGCCCACTGTTTTATATTTTAAAATTTTTTAGCTGCATTCAATGAATTCCGGTGGGATTTGGTTAGTTTATTTTCTTTTCGGTTTTAGTTAGGAAACCCTACTGCCATTGTAGGTAGTTATGCTAGAGGAATACTTATGTTTTTATTTGATTACATTTAATGTTAGTGATTTTTTATTTAATTAGATTTAGTGATGTTATATTCTCAGTTGGATTTTGTTTTTAAAGAGCGGAGCAGGCCGCTGCCACAAGCACAGCGGTGCTGGAGCCTAGAGGAGACCCGGGCTACCGCTTCGCCTCCCCTGTATCTCACTGCCAATCACTTCCGTCTTTGGACCTGCTCCAACAATCTGTTAAAACATGGTGGATTACTATGAAGTTCTAGGCGTGCAGAGACATGCCTCAACTGAGGATATTAAAACGGCATATCGAAAACTGGCACTGAAGTAACACCCAGATAAAAATCCTGAGAATAAAGAAGTGGCCGGGCGCGGTGGCTCACGCCTGTAATCCCAGCACTTTGGGAGGCCGAGGCGGGTGGATCACAAGGTCAGGAGATCAAGACCATCTTGGCTAATACGGTGAAATCCCGTCTCTACTAAAAAAAAAAAAAAAAAAAAAAAAAAAATTAGCCGGGCATGATGTCGGGTGTCTGTAGTGCCGGCTACTCCGGAGGCTGAGGCGGGAGAATGGCGTGAACCCGGGAGGCGGAGCTTGCAGTGAGCCGAGATTGCACCACCGCATTCCAGCCTGGACGACAGAGTGAGACTCTGTTTCAAAAAAAAAAAAAAAAGAAAGAAAGAAGAAGCCGAGGCCTGTGAAGTGCTGTCAGATGCTAAAAAGCAGGACATCTATGAAAAATATGGCAAAGAAGGGTTAATTGGTGGAGAGGAGGTGGAAGTCATTTTGACAGTTCCTATGAGTTTGGCTTCACATTCCCTAACCCCCAGACAATGTCTTCAGGGAAGTTTTTGGTGGAAGTTTTTGACTTCTTTGGATTTACTTCATTCAGGTCACTAGGTCATGGGAGTCGCACTTCATTCTCTTCCACCTCATTTGGTAGTACTGGGATGGGCAACTTCAAATCGCTATCAACTTCTACTAAAATGGTTGGTAGAAAAATTACTACAAAGAGGATTGTCGAGAATGGTCAAGAAGGAATAGATGTTGAAAAAGACGGCTAAAGTCCTAAACGATAAATGGTAAGAAGCAGCTTCTGGCTTGGGTAGCAAGTAATTCAATGCATGCATTTAACAGAAATGTCAAACGATGACAAGTGCCATTTGAGGATTAACAGGAACTTTTTTTTTTTTTTTTTTTGAGACAAAGTCTAGCTCTGTTGCCCAGGCTGGAATGCAGTGGTGTGATCTCGGCTCACTTCAACCTCTGCCTCCTGGGTTCAAGGGATTCTCCTGCCTCAGCCTCCAGAGTAGCTGGGACTACAGGTGCGTGCCACTAAGCCCAGCTAATTTTTTTCATATTTTTAGCAGAGACAAGGTTCCGCCGTGTTAGTCAGGATGGTCTTGATCGCCTGACCTTGTGATCTGCCCACCTCGGCCTTCCAAAGTGCTGGGTTTACAGGCATGAGCCACTGCGCCAGGCCAACAGGAACTTCTTTTTAAGATTTCAAACAAACACGACTTTCAGTATAATTGTATCTAAAGTATTTATAAACAGCTCATCAGAGCCCATATTTGTCATAGCCTTTTGAGTTTATTGGTGGGATCTTTTTTTTGGTCTTTAAAGTTGTCGAAATCTCTGTGTGCACTTTGCCTTTTTAGTAAACTTACTCCAAGGTGAGAGTTTACCCTTTTGTAGTAGGACAGGATTGCATACTAACACCAGCATGGATCTGCTTTTCTGTTGTGTCTGAAATGTGAGCCTCCTAGTATTGTCCTGCTGTGAAATTAACATTGACAGGATGAATCTTCTACAGCAACAGTTTTCAACATTTTTGGCACCTGGGTCGGGTTTCATGGAAGACAATTTCTGCATGGATGGGGTGGGAGTGGGGGATGGTTTTGGGATGATTCAATCACATTACATTTATTGTGCACTTTATTTCTATTATTACTATTACACAGTAATATATAATGAAATAATTATACAACTCATCTTAATGTAGAATCAGGGGGAGCCCTGAGCTTGTGTTCCTGAAGTCCCATTTGGGAGTGATGGGAGACAGTGACAGATCATCAAGCATTAGATTCTCATAAGAAGCATGACGTCTCGATCCCTCACATGTGCAGTTCACAGTGGGGTCCACGTTCCTATGAGAATCTAATACTGCACTGATCTGACAGGAGGTGGAACTCAGGAGATATTGCCAGCAATGGGGAGTGGCTGTAAATACAGATGACGCTTTGCTGGCTTGCCCACTGCTCACCTCCTGCTGCGTGACCCAGTTCCTACAGGCCACAGAGTGCTACAGGTCAGTGGCCCGAGAGTTGGGGACCCCTGTTCTACAGAAATAACTTCAATTTTTTTTTCAGTATGTTGTAGTGAAAGATATTAGTGCAATAATGGTAATACATTTCTGGTTTAATATAAATTAATAATGTTTCCAGCGGTGCATGAATGCTGGAAACTTGGTAAGTTTTGACAATTGTTTAACTATGTAATATCAAGCTTAGGTTTAAACAAGTATAGCTGTGGCCAGGCATGGCGGCTCACGCCTGTAATCCCAGCACTTTGGGAGGCCGAGGCGGGCGGATCACCTGAGGTCGGGAGTTCGAGACCAGCCTGGCCAATATGGTGATACCCTGTCCCTACTAAAAGTTTAAAAAATTAGCTGGGCATGGAGGTGTGTGCCTGTAGTTCTAGCTACTTAGGAGACTGAGGCAGGAGAATTGCTTGAACCTGGGAGGCGGAGGTTGCAGTGAGCCGAGATCATACCACTGCCCTACAGCCTGGTCAAGAGAGCAGGACTCTGTCTCAAAAAAACAAAACAAACAAGCAAACAAACAAAAACAAAAAAACAACAACAAAAAGGAAAGCTGGTAAGCTGGGTCTTTATGATTTGCTTAAAAAAATAAAAAAGAAAGAAAATTGACATGAATGTGTTTGGTGCATTCTTTCCTGAGTGGGAAAAAAAAAAAGAATGGAGCAAATGAAACCAAATATTTACTTAAAGTCATTTTGAATATTGTGCAAGTATGTGCTTATTGAGAAAGTTGAACTTTCTCTAAGACAGATCCCCTCCAATGTCTACATTTTAACTGCAGATTAGTTTGAGACTGGGGACTTGTGAAACAAAATAAGTATTCAGAAAAACATTATTTTATTTGTGGTGGTGAGCAGACGCAAGAAGGAGGGGAAAGGCCTGCAGAAGATGAACCGTCCCCTGAGATTTTCTAGAAGGGGCCACTAAGAATTTTCTTTGGATTTTTCAAGTGTAAGGATGTGTCTGAGTCACTTCCTCAGCTCATCCTCTACCGTCATAGCTGAGAATGAAAAGACACTGTCAGCAGCCTTGAGTCAGCCATGAAACCGAGGCTCCTCAGGGATGAGTGGCAATACCAGGGTCCCAATAAAAACTTTGTTCCTGAGTAGTTCTCCTTCCTGCAGTTATTAACTCAGGGCTTCTTCCTCAACAACTTCTTAAGAGATGACAAATTACATCCCTGGTCTTATGTCTTTCATCCTGAAGTGCACAATGATTGCCTAAGACAAACATTTCATGAACTGTCTCTTCTTGAACTCTCTCATTTCTGCCCTGCTTTTCAGAGTTGACTGACCAGTTTCTCTACTTCCCCACACCCTGTTCTCACTTTTACCTCTGTCCCATTTTACCCTTTGAGGCCACCATTCCGTTATTAAAAGCATTCTGAGATATTGGCCCTTCCATTCTCTTCTTTCATTTCCTTGGTTGACCCTAAACTTAGAATCCTTAGATTCTGGAGCTATAAGGGATCTTAAGGGTTAATTTGCTTCACTGTCTTATAGATGAATGAAGTCCAGAGAAATTAACTGTTCAAGGTTATGTAGCTCCATACGAACACTACTAGGAGTATTTTCACTACATATCCCTCAAGTTTGTTAATGTTATTATTATTTTTAGTAATAATTTATACCTTATTTTTTGGCATCATGTAGTAGAAATAAATTTGATGTTGATGTGAAAAAAGTAATTTATTTATTGAACATGTACTATGTGTCAAAAATTGTTCTACATACTGGAAATTCAGCTGTGAATAAAGTAGGAAAAAAACCTTCAACGTTCATGGACTTTGCATGGTGGAAAATAGATTCTAAATGGATACACAAGTAAAATATATAATGGTTGTCGTGGTGCTGAAAATTTAAGTTGGGGGTTTGGGGAGACGTGAAACCAAGGCTTTCGAAGTGAGGAAACTGAATGTGCTGAACCCAGATAAAAGAATTAGAGGCCTTTCTTGATTGATTTAATTTTTCTAATGAAGGATTGCCAATTATAATTCTTCTGAAGTCTTTTTTTCTTCCTTCTGATAGGAACACTGTAAAGTTATTTGGTAGAAAGTACTGTAATGAAAGCGTGATTTTGCCCTGGCTGCCACCCTCATTACTTTCATTTATTTTTGTTGATCTCACTCCTCACAGAGGCATGATTCACCCATTGATACAGCAGTCACTAGCTAAATTTTGAATTTCTTGAATTTCTTCACTTTCAAGAACTGAGTTTCTCACTTGAAGGCAAAAGATGATTAATCAAGGCTTCAAGTAAGAGAAAAAACATGGTGCAGGGGCAGCCTGGAGCTGCCAGGGCTTCAGCTCAAATACCCATGGTATGGACATTCACAGAAGAGGGCGACAGCCTGGAGACTGAAGAAGGAATTGGCGCAGAAAACAGATGAGTAAGTACTGACTCATTGTCTCTGTTTTTTCCTAACCCAGTGAACTAGGAACTCACTGTACACTATTTTAAAACTGAGGAGGATGGGCAGTCTTTAATTATATGGGAGTAATTAAATAAGGAAATAGTATAGCAGACTATATATACACATACATACACACACACACACACACACATATATATGTATATCTTTTTTGTGTGTGTGATGGAGTCTCACTCTGTCTCCCAGACTGGAGTGCAGTGCCACCATGTCGGCTCACTGCAACTTCCGTCTCCTGGGTTCAAGCAATTCTCCTGCCTTAGTATCCCAAGTAACTGGGATTTTAGGTGCCCACCACCACACCTGGCTAATTTTTTTATATTTTTAGTAGAGACATGATTTCACCATGTTGGCCAGGCTGGTCTCAAACTCCTGACCTCAGGTGATCCCCCCACTTTGGCCTCCCAAAGTGCTGGGATTACAGGCATGAGCCACTGCATCCACCCCCAAGCTATATCTTTAAGGAGACTTTAGTTCAAATCCTGGCTCTAGTACTTACTAGTTTTGTGATCTTAGAAAGGGTGATTGATTAATGACTGTGAAACTTGGTTTCTGCTCCTATAAGATAATAATACTAATTTATGCTCCTAGGATATTAGAGAGAATTTTTAGAAAGAAGTAAATCTTTGGTCTAGAGGTTCTAGGAGAAATTCACATCCAAGGTCGGTCATTCAGCTTGCTGGGGGAATTCAGTCCTTGTGGTTGTAGGATCACGGTCCTTGTTTCCCTCCTGGCTGTCAGGAAGGGACTTTTCTCAGCATCCAAGAAGCCTCCCACATTTCTTCCTACATGGCCCTATCTATCTTCAAGCCAGATTTATATATACATAACATATGTATCACATCATATACTATATTATATTTATTATATTATGTATATGTGTGTATGTGTCATAGTTAAGTGACAATGTCACACACACATTTTATATATATAATGTCTATTATATATATGACACACACACATTTTGTGTTACTTAACAACAAGGATACAGTCTGACAAATGTGCTGTTAGGTGATTTCATCATCATGCAAACACCATGGAGTGTACTTACAGAAGCATAGATGGTATAGCCTACTACACATCTAAGCTATATGGTATAGCCTGCTGCCTCTAGGCTATATGTACTGCCTCTATGCTATACAGCATGTTACTGTACTGAATACTGCAGGCAATTGTAACACAGTCGTGTTTGTGTATCTAAACATATCTAAACATAGAACTGGTACAGTAAAAATATGATATAAAAGATGAAAAACAATACACGTGTATAGGGCACTTAGAATGGAATTTGTGGGACTGGAAGTTGCTCTGGCTGAGTCGGTGAGTTGTGAGTCTACACAATTGTTGACTTTATAAACACTGTACACTTGGGCTACATGAAATTTATAAAAACAGTTTTCAATAATAAATTAACTTTAGCTTACTGTAACTTTTTTACTTTATAAACTTACATTTTTTAGCTTTTGACTTGTGATAGCTTGAAACACAAACATTTCACAGTTATAAAGAATATTTTCTTTCTTTATATCTGTAGCCTATAAACTTTTTCCTATTTTGAAAAGTTTTTATTTTCATTTTTACTTTTTAAACTTTTTGTTAAAAGCTAAGACACAAACACACACATTAGCCCAGACCTACACAGGGTCAGAATCACCAATATCACTGTCTCCCACTTCCATATCTTGCCCCACTGGAAGGTCTTTAGGGACAATAACACACATGGAGCTGTTGTTTTCTATGGTAACGATGCCTTCTTCTCGAATACCTCTGAGGAGCTTCCCGAAGCTGTTTTACAGTTAACTTTATTCTTTAATAAGCAGAAGGAGCACACTCTAAAATAGCAATACAGAGAATATTATAGTAAATACATAAACTGGTAATATAGTGGTTTATTGTCATTATCAAGTATTACGTACTGTACATAATTGTATGTGCTAGACTTTTATATGACTGGCAGCACAGTAGGTTTGTTTACACTAGCATCATCACAAATACCTGAATAATGTGTTGTGCTATGATGTTACGATGGCTATGACATAACTAGATAATAAGAATTTTTCACCTCTGTTATAATCTTACCAGGCTACCATCATATATGCAGCTTGTCATTGACTGAAATACTGTTATGTGGCATATGACTGTAGATAGATAGATATGCACAAACATATAGATGTATGTATACACATATATAATGATATATATACACACACACGTATATAAAGAGATTTATTATAAGAAATTGACTCACACAATTATGGCAGTGACCAAGTCCCAGGATCAGAAGGGTAAATTGGCAAGCAAGAGATCCATGATGGTGGATGGTTTAGCTCAGTCCAAGTCGAGAGCCTGAGAACTAGGAGAGCAAATGGTGTAGTTCCTGGCCAAAGACTGGCAGACTTGACACCAGAAAAATCAATGTTTCCACTTGAAGGCTGTTAGGCAGGAAGAATTCTCTCTTACTCAGGAACAGATGATTTTATTCATTCTATTCAAGGCTTTAATTGATTGGATGAGACTCACCCATATCAGGGAGCACAATCTGCTTCTTTCAGTGTGTTGACTTAGGTGTTAATCTCATCCAAAACATCCTCACAAAAGGATCCAGAATAATGTTTGACCAAATATTTGGGCCCTTGTGGCACAAACAAATCACATTTCACTTATTGAACATTTATTCTATGACTGCTTACTACTCTAATTCATTTAATCTTTACAAGTGACCTTATGGGTGGGTCCTACTCCCAGCACGATTTTCTATATGAAGATGTGAAGAAGAGAGAGAGACGTTAAGAAAAATTCTCAATGACTCACAAGCAGTAAATAGCAGACCCAGGCCTTTAATCCAGCTGCATTTCTCAGACTCAGTACATTGCTCCTGTTGCTCAATCATCTGACCAAAGAAGATGGAAATCCACCAGGTTTTATCCAAAGGAACTGAGTCTTTGGTGGACCAACCCAGTTGTGTTTCACTGATATATCTATAAATGAGCAGTTGGCTCCCTGGAGGAATGTAGGAGAAACTTTCTAGCAATGTAAAATAATTAACCATGTTCAGATCTTTAGCAGACTTATGTGGGTTAGAAAGATGAATTAACAGCATATTACTTATTGAAACGGCATGCAATAACTTTTATTTGTGGGGCCGATGCAGTGGGTAGAAACAAATTCTGAAGAATAGCAAATATAGACTCAATTACATCACATTTTTACCTGTCCCTTGCTAATATGATTAAGTAAGTGCTTCCAGAATAGTTGACAGTTTAGTCATGACCAATTCCACTAATTTTAGGGTACTGGAGAAATCATTTAGATGCCAGAAATAAAAGAGAGACAGAGAGAGAGAGAGAATTGTATGATCTAACGAAGTTTTCCCATCTCCAGTATCTGTGAAACATATTATTTGGTAATACTTCAGAGATGCATATGTAATTTGAAGTAAATTATTATTATAACCAGGAGTATCTATTTTGGGACCTACATCCAATTGCAGTTGGTATGGCATGTTTGTCCTTGTGTGCCTGCCTGGTTACCAGGAGAAAGTCTGTCCTGGCCTCTGCATGAGGCAGGAGACACCGCTTTGCCTGAGCCTGATGAAGGCTTGCATTACTGAGTGGCTGAGGGACCTTTGGTGGGTCACAGCGCCTCTCAGATACACGTCTTTGAAAAGATTACTGATTAGGGTCCTAATCCTTTATAAAAATTTTTAGTATTTAACAATGATGGGGAAATCAACATAGCATGGAGATTTCACTAACCCAACGGAAGAGCTTTGTTTATTGCCCATGACACAGCTGCCCGTTGAAGAGTTCAGATTTGCAAGCCTTGGAAGACTGGCAAAGGCTAGCTTGTGGAACTTTACACTGGTTCATGAGAATAAAAATCTTTCTTAAGACAAGGCATTTTTTTGCCTTTGACATTATAGGAATATTGTCCAGGGGCCATGAATTTCTCAGGGGCCCATAAAAATATTTGAGGCTTAAAAAATGTATTGGCTCCAAATATGAAAAGATAACAGCAAAGTTGAAGTTAATAAATGTTTAGTTTAATGTATACAAGGTATAACATCATATTACTCTATTACCTGTTAAATTTCTTATTAATTAAACATTAATTATTTTTGAAAGCAATTTGTAGATTGGATATTCTTAACTTGCCAAAAGTCTCAATAACAAATGATGACTACAGAGAATTTGACGCTAATTTTAAATTAAATGAATTATGTGTTTTACTTAATTTCTACAACAAATTATGAAGATATTCCAAAATTTTTACATCAAAATAGTATATTAATTATCTTTAACAAGTGACATAAAGCTTTTAAAAATATATGTGATACAAACTGCATAGTACTTCTAGCAGTAAGGTTGTCCAAAGCTAAACTAGGT
Source organism: Mandrillus leucophaeus (assembly GCF_000951045.1). NCBI lineage: Eukaryota > Metazoa > Chordata > Mammalia > Primates > Cercopithecidae > Mandrillus > Mandrillus leucophaeus. The sequence goes on along the minus strand of NW_012101683.1, from coordinate 13,867 downwards.
TTCGAATGAGTCAGAGTATGATGAAAAGCAACAAAAAGATGTCTACGCAAACAGCATCAGATAAGTCCAGGAAAAAGCATCTGAGAAATCTGATAAGCAGAGTTCAGAGGTGGAGACTATGAAATATGAGCCATTAGGGAAGCTTGTAGGCAGGTAGCCATACAACGCTTACCTTCACCAAGAGAGGACTGGCAATAGCAACAAGCCATGGTCCTAGCCCTAGACCAGCAAACTGGGGTTCAGAGTTAGGGCTTTTTTTTTTTTTTTCCTGAGGAATAAGTCAAATGTTGCATTATTACAAGGCAGCACAAGGTAAAGTTGACCTTGGTAGCAAGTTTGATTTGCTTCTGAGTTCCATGAGTTTTAAGCTAGAACTCGGTGTTCCCCCTGACCATGAACAGGTTCCAGAGTCTGAGTAAAGATTAAGATGTGAGAATCAAGAAAGTCAGCGAGTATTAATTAAGCCGTTACTATGTGCCAAGGCTGCGCTAAGTTTTGGGAATACAGTAGAGAACAAGCCAGATGTTAACTACTATGCCATGCTGCTTAATGTCTAATGAGAAAGACAGACATTAGACCAGTAACAAGTGGGATAAGTGCTACTGAAAAGAAGCATAGGGTGCTAAGAAAGTAGAACAAAGACTATGGGAGCAAGAGATCCAGACAGATCATTACAGAAAAATCAAAACTAGACCAAGCATGCCTAGAACTAGAAACTTTATTGACAGGAGAATCTCTTTCAGGTAGGGACATCACAGCAGAAGCTGCTGGAGGACTGGACAGGAGCTTGGCATGAAGGCATTTCTAAGGATTTTGTGGGACAGCTATATCAATCAGGGCTGAAGAGCTCTTGGTTAGCCCTTTGTGGACAGGATCTTCCCTAGGGCAACATGTGACATTGAGAAATGCCCTCTTGAAATATATTTAAGGGGCTCTGAATTACTGTGCTTATTCTCATAAATGGGCAATCATTTAAAGATTGTACTAACACTGTTTCTCAGACACTTTGGCTATTATACTTACCAATGACCAGCTAGTGTCACCTTATTGGATTGTCCTGTTGAGAAATCTGTCCCTTTTTTTATTCACTTTTTTTTTTTTTGAGATGGAGTTTTTCTCTTCTCACCCAGGTTGGAGTGGAGAGGCACCATCTCAGCTCACTGCAGCCTCCACCTCCTGGGTTCAAGTGATTCTCCAGCCTCTGCCTCCCAGGTAGCTGGGATTACAGGCACCTGCCACCACGCCCAGCTAATTTTTGTTTTTCTTTTTCTTTTTTTTTTTTTTTAAGCTTTAATCCCTCAGTTTTATTTTTTTTTTATTTTTTCTTTTTTTCTTTTTTTTATTATTATTATACTTTAAGTTCTAAGGTACATGTGCATAACGTGCAGGTTTGTTACATATGTATACTTGTGCCATGTTGCTGTGCTGCACCCATCAACTCGTCAGCACCCATCAACTCGTCATTTACTCCTCAAGGATCTAGAACTAGATGTACCATATGACCCAGCCATCCCATTACTGGGTATATACCCAAAGGATTATAAATCATGCTGCTATAAAGACACATGCACACGTATGTTTATTTTGCGGCACTATTCACAATAGCAAAGACTTGGAATCAACCCAAATGTCCATCAGTGACAGACTGGATTAAGAAAATGTGGCACATATACACCATGGAATACTATGCAGCCATAAAAAAGGATGTGTTTGTGTTCTTTGTAGGGACATGGATGCAGCTGGAAACCATCATTCTCAGCAAACTATCACAAGAACAGAAAACCAAACACCGCATGTTCTCACTCATAGGTGGGAACTGAACAATGAGATCACTTGGACTTGGGAAGGGGAGCATCACACACCGGGGCCTATCATGGGCAGGGGGGAGGGGGGAGGGATTGCATTGGGAGTTATACCTGATGTAATTTTTGTTTTTTCAGTAGAGACAGGGTCTCACCATGTTGGCCAGGCTGGTCTCGAACTCCTGACCTCACGTGATCTGCCTGCCTTGGCCTCCTAAACTACTGGGATTACAGGCGTGAGCCACTGTGCCCAGCTCCTTTTTAATCTTTAACATGCAACTTAGACCCTTGAAGCCTCAGGCATCCCTAACACATGTATAATTCTTTAGAATTATAAATAAGTTGTATTCAACACCAATTAACATCAACATCAAAAATATTGTGCATGGCACACATCTCATGCAAGCAGCAAGCACTGACTGTGCAAAGTACTGTCAATTGGAACTCTCCCAGCCCCAATGACTTCATGCAGAGAAAATAAATAACAGTGAGCAGGCAGCATGATATGGGTAAAGTAGACTTTTTTTGGGTTTTGTTTGTTTTCTTTTTCAACCTCCAGCAGCCCTTAGCACAATGCCTTACTCATTAAATATTTGTTAAAATGAGAAGTGTACAGAACTTCGTGTATTTTTTCCAATGTCACATCTGATTCTGAAAGTCAACCCCTCCAAGTCGAATCACCTAGTATTTTTATTTTAGAGATAGTACTCCTCTCCCTTTGCCTTCCTCTGAAGCAGAGAGACGAAACGTGATAATGCAATCATTTGCACTGCGCATGTTCTGGCTGAAAGGACTTTTGTAGGTTGTTTGAGTCTCAGAGAAAGGTATTCATTGTTAGTCTTTAGTATTTGAAGATGACCTCACTGATAGGATTTTATCCCCAAGTGGCTGAAAGAGCTGTGGTCTAGGAGGCGTGTGAGAAGGCTTTTCTTTGGTTTGTGGTCAGAGCCTGTTTGTGGGGCCTGGTATTTGTAGTGCCACCTTTCTTCAGGCTGCTTGTCAAGATAAGTTGGCTCAGGTCTGTTAGTTGTACGCCAGGTTCCTCTGTTGACAGGTGTTCTATTCCAGAATTCCATAGTTATCGAGAAATGGACTATGCCAACACAAGCTTTTATTGTGTTTTGAGGCACTTTTGGAGACTCTGACAGCGGCTCTCATTTTGCAGAGCAAACAGCTGCTGAAGGTTTGGTAAAGCTTAATTTTTAAATGGATTCTATGCTGCTGTATGTGGCATCTCCCTTGGTATTTGAATCATTCAGCACATAACTCCATCGTTAGATCATTTTTTTGTGAAATTTTTGTTGGTCACCTTTAAAGCTACATCAATCACTTGGTAATGGAAAAAAAGTCAATGTAATGATCTGCTTTGAAAATAAACAGTCTAACTTGCTTTTGGCATTGAGAGCCTATTATCATGTGGTAACATCATTCTATTCCAATGACATTATCTGCTAAGGATATTATCATGGTGGAAAATATTTCAATTTTGTTATCGGAACAATGAAGCTGTGATATTTAATTATGAAGAAGTATGTTTAATTTGGGGAATCTGACATGTTGACTGTCACAGTTTACTTGTCAGAAGCCTGGGCAATGGTAATGACATTTGAACAGAATATTATTTAGTGATCCACCAAAGTTATTGATTTAACAGTTTTTCTTGCTATCTCATGTTGTTTTCTTTCTAATATTAGTTCTTCTATTAAGTCCGTTGATTAACAGATTAACTAATTAATGAACCCAATTAACACATTTCAGTACTAGCTAGTAGAGAAGGGTTAGGGTATGAAGAAAAGCATCTCTGGCCAGTTTTTACTTTTGGAAGGTGAGATCTGTCTAAATGGCACAGCAAGAAAAGCATTTCCAAACTGAAATGTTAACAACGCAAGGGGAGGTTTTTCTCCCTTCTCCCACATATTTTGTGTTGAGAAAGTTGAAAATAAAACAAAGCAAATAGCCATGTGGGTTACACTGATAAACATATTAATGTGATGAATTAAGGCTGATCATAAAGTGGTAGAGTCAGTGCCACTGAAATAAGATTTGAAATGCAATACACAGTATGTCCTGTTCTGTAGTAACTCTTCTGCTGAAAATCAGCTGTGGCATCCTCCCTTCTTAAATGGACTTCAGTTACAGCTGTTGGCTAGCCAAGAAATAGCCAGGCCCCCTTTCCTGAGTACCTATTATGTGTCAGACATTATGCTTGGTCTTAGGGCATAAATGGACAGTGCAGACGTTGTCCTCAAAGTGTTCTCCGTATCATGGGAGACAGGCGGAATAAATGATGAGGCTTGCTGTTTACAGTGTATAATAATGTAATATATTAGCAAGAGCCAGTTAATCAGAAACTCAGAGAATCCTGCAATACCTGAGCCAGAAGAAACTCAGAAAGCATAGAGTCCACTCTTGTTTGACAATGAAGCTTCTGAACATCTGAGAATTGCAGTGGCTTGTCCAAGGTCATGGAGCAAGTTGGTGGCAGAACTAGAACCAGCACCCAGCCTGTAGGCCAGTGTTCTTTCTGCCGCAGTACATTCCTTCCAGGGCTCTAGTCCCGGCCTGGTGTCAAGGGGATTGGAATTCTGCTGCAGAAGGAGTTGCAGAGGGAGACTTTGCTTCACAGTTTCCCTTGGTTGCAAGCTGTGATACGAAACCTTTATGTCTCCTTTTCGTTTATCTGGGGACGAAGGCTAGATTCCAGGAGAACCTGGCTAATGGCAGGCTGGTTCTGCAGCTGGGCCAGAGATGCTCAGTGCCCTGGTTTTGGCTGCTGAAATATTCTGAGTCATTCGCTTGGAGTGTCCCCCAGATTCACAAAAGTGCCACAGGGACCACAAAGCAGAAGCTTTGTATATGTGGAAGGCTGGGAAGAATGGAGGGGATTGTACTGAGGGCTACCACCAAATTCACATGGGAGGTATGTTCTCACACATGGTATAAGAACACAAAAATGCCATTTTTTTCCAGACAGGGGGCCACAATCAGAAGGCTGGTGACATCAAACTGTGCAGAAAAGTAGCCCCGCCTGCTTGTGAACGAGCATAGGTAATTGACGGAAATATGCTCTTTCTGGCTTGTTTTTGTTTGTTGTAAATTATTTGCTATTTCTAAAAAGTGTATGTATTTATAGTATAAAACATGATTTTTTTTTTAAAACTGGGGATTTGTACATTGATCATGAACCCCACAAGGTAGATGCTCTTGCCACCCCCTTTTTGTACAGAAAGAAAGTGAAGCACAGAAAGGTGAACTTGCCCAAAGTCAGGTAACTAGTGGGCGTCCAAGCTGCCATTCAAACCAGCAGCCTACTTCCAGTCCATGCTCTTCCTCATGTGGCCTCTGGCATTTGTCTCTGGAGTAATTTCACACTTTCTCCTTTCCAAGGGATCTTGAAACAATATGATGTTTTGATATAATATACACTGTGGAATGGCTAAATGAGGCTAATTAACGTATGCATTATCCACGAACATCACTTTTTTTTGCTGGTGAAAACATTTAAAAGTTCCTCAAATCTGTTCTCTTAGCAGTGGCCTTTCTGGTTTGTACTTCTTTGCTTCAGCTCAGTGCTTTTTATCAGTTCTCTTAGTATATACAAGCCCAAATCTTCTTAGTCCGTAGACTCTCCATAGGTAGAATGCATGTCATAGAGATATCATTAAAGAACTGGTTTTAAATAATCCAAAACTTTGCAGGTTAATTCAAAAGTGAGTGCTGTGTAAATTTGGCATTGTTACATATTACGGAGAAGCCTTATTTTGTTCTGCCAAACTTTATTAAAAAACAAAAACAATATACCAACGGACAAAATTTTCTCTGCCACTTAAGGAGCCTCTATCCCAAACCAAAACTACTAAAGCTGATCACACAGTCATACACATCACTGGTAACTCTACAAGAAATAAAAGGAAAAATGAATACCACAAGCCCATGTAATAATGCATGGCTGTGTGACTCAGAAAAGAGTATATAGGTCAAAAATGCCTTGGAAAAATATAAATTTTTAAAATATGGAATATGTAGATCTTAATCCACTCAGCCACATTTTTATATTAATGCATGAATGAATTATATTTGCATTTAAGTAGGAGGCAGCATGTTGGAGAGGGAAAGTGAGCATGTGAATCAGACTGTGAAGGTTAGGATCCTTATTCAGGCCCTGGGAAGTTTACTTAATCCTTTTGCATCTCAGTTTTTCATTGGAAAAATGAGAAATTCATTTATGTAAAAGTCTTGGCACAGCACTTACTGCATTATGGGCATTCAGTAAGCGTTAGTTCGGGTTTCCTTCCTAATTCCTGTTTAAAAACAAACAAACAAACAAACAAACAAACGAAAAACAGTGGGGACAACTTTGGAAACCCTTGTTAAAAATCCTTTCTTTTCGTACTTAACAATAGCACTCTTACAATGGAGTCTCTTGGTGGGCATATCTGTTTTATTATACAATCCTAATAGAGAAAAGCTCTCAGAAGACCAACTTAGAAGGAATGCCCCAAGAGAGGCTATAGGTGCTGTCTGAGATGTAAAGGAAAATCAATCAAGAGCAAAGTTGCAGAGAGAGAGAGAAAGGAAGAAATCAAAAAACACGTCTTTCCCCTTTGTGGTATCAGTGTTCCAAAGGCACAGCCATCCCGTTATTTATTGTCCAAACTGGGATGCTTCTGAAAGTGAAGAAAGTCAGGGAAAAATGTGAAGTCTGGCAGGATGCAAAAAGAAAAGACATACATCTTGGACTGTCCAGAGCAAACCGGGACATGTAGTCACCACATCTATAGGAGTTCATTGGACCTCACTCAATGTGAGGCCACAAGACTTTAGCCAAAATCCCCAATGAGCTTCTGATGGTTAGACATGTTAGGGTCAGTTTTGCAACCTTCCTGAGGCTCAACTGATTTATTTGAGGAAGAGGGTTAATGAGAGCTATGCTTCAGGGCTATTCTCAGGGTTAAAGAAATATATCTACAGCACTTCATACAAGATGGTGTATAACAAATGGAGACTATTGTAGGTGCATATGGCATATAGAAAGATGAGAAGGGTTTGGAATAAGGAGACAAGTAAATCTCCCAAAGGGCAAGAATCTCCCCATTCCTGTGTTCAGCTTCACAGAACAGAACATCAGGGCAGTGGGGGAGAGAATTGAAATGTACAATCATCTTGGGCTAGTTGCTGTTAATTTTGTATTTGGTTAACTAATTCTAGTAAGCATTTTTGCCAGATATACTATTGCTATATATATGTATTTTATCTAATCAATTACATGATAATCTAAAAAACTGAATGGATCAGAGATCAAGAAGGAGGACATGTATTTGGGGAAAAGACTATTGCTGAATGTGTGCATACTGGCAGTGAATTCAGATTAGGAGGGTTCAGCTGTAAAAATTTGGGACTAATTGCTTTCTTTTCCCTAAAAGGTATAAATGGCCATGGAGATGTTGGAGCCTCCTACCAAGAGGGAAGCAATAACCTCCTCCTTTGCACATCTCTCCTACTCATAGGAAAATAGATTTCCAACAACAAAAAATACATGTCTGATGTGTGTGCACTATAGGTGTGAACTCACCACTAGTTAGGTGACATTTTGAATTCTCATATTTTCCCTCAATCCACCTGCTATTCTTTATATACATGAATACCTACTTCCATTTATTCCAAACCACCCAGGCAAGGAAACACTTTAAGAAACATACCACTGCTAAACCTTGAATAGGTATCCAAATACCTGATGAGTATACATGCCATGTCTACAGACATCATCATCCTGAAATAGGTTAGTTGTTAAAACAACAGGGGATGTCTGAATATTCTGTCATGCATGATTATTTATTTATTAGCCTGTGTGTTTACTTTTGTTGTGTCTGTATCAGCAAAGGATAGGAGAAAGTTGGGACCTGGAATGTTTTAACAGTAGATAAAAAACTGGACCATTAATGGTTATTGAAATGAGATTAAAATACATTTATGAGAAAGAACCGCATTGGTGGGATGAGGTTGTCCACTCATTGAATTGATGCCACTACATATTCATTGATGTTTCTTCTTAAAGTCAAGCCATTTTAAAAATCCCTGCTTTTGTGAGGGTGGGTGTTTTCCACCTACCTTTTAAGAAATAGTCCTGGGGAGGGCAAGATGGCCAAATAGGAACAGCTCCATTCCATAGCTCCCAGTGAGACCAACACAGAAGGCAGGGGATTTCTTCATTTCCAACTGAGGTACCCAGTTCATCTCATTGGGACTGGTTAGGTGTGGGGTGCAATCCACAGAGGGTGAGCAGAAGCAGGGTAGGGTGTCACCTCACTCAGGAAATGCAAGAAGCCAGAAGCCAAGGATCTCCCTCCCTCAGCCAAGGGAAGCCATGAGAGACTGTGCTATCCAACCCAGATACTACATTTTTCCCACAGTTTTTGCAATCTGCAGACTAGGAGATTCCTTCCTGTGCCTATACCACCAGGGCCCTGGGTTTCAAGCACAAAACTGAGCAGCTGTTTGGGCACTGGGCAGACACAGAGCTAGCTGCAGGAATTTTTCTGTTTGTTTTTCCATACTCCAGTGGCACCTGGAACCCCAGGGAGATAGAATAGTTCAGTTTCCTGGAAAGGGGGTTGAAGCCAGGGAGCCAAGTGGCCTCACTCAGTGGGTACCACTCCCACGGAATTCAGCAAGCAGAGTTGATTGCAACTCCTCTCCAGCAAGGGCAGAAAACTGGATGGAGAATGAGTTTGACAAATTGTCAGAAGTAGGCTTCAGAAAGTGGGTAATAACAAATTCCTCTGAGCTAAAGGAGCATGTTCTAACCCAAAGTAAGGAAAATAAGAACCGTGATAAAATGTTGCAGGAACTGCTAACTAGAATAAACAGTTCAGAGAAGAACATAAATGACTGGATGGAGCTGAAAAACACATAACAAGAGAACATCATGAAGCGTACGCAAGTATCAATAGCTGAATCGATTAAGTGGAAGAAAGGATATTAGAGATTGAAGATCAACTTTCTGAAATAAGGTGTGAAGACAAGATTAGAGAAAGAATGAAAAGGAATGAACAAAGCCTCCAAGAAACATGGACTATGTGAAAAGGCCAAACCTACAATTGATTGGTAAACTTGAAAGTGACAGGGAGAATGGAACCAAGTTGGAAAACACACTTCGGGATATTATCCAGGAGAACTTCCCCAACCTAGCAAGGCAGGCCAACATTCAAATTCAGGAAATACAACACCATTAAGACACTCCTTGAGAAGAGCTACCCCAAGACATATAATTGTCAGATTCTCCAAGGTTGAAATGAAGGAAAAATGTTAAGGGCAGCCAGAGAGAAAGGTCAGGTTATCTATAAGGGGAAGCCTGTCAGAATGACAGTGGATCTCTCTGCAGAAACCCTACAAGCCAAAAGACAGTGGGGGCCAATATTCAACATTCTTAAAGAAAAGGATTTTCAACCCAGAATTTCATATCCAGCCAAACTGAGCTTCATAAGCAAAGGAGAAATAAAATCCTTTCCAGACAAGAAAATTCTGAGGGATTTTGCCACCACCAGGCCTGCCTTACAAGAATTCCTGAAAGAAGCACTGAATATGGAAAGGAAACACTGCTACCAGCCACTGCAAAAACACACCAAAATATAAAAACCAACAACACTCTGAAGAAACTGCATCAACTAATGTGCAAGATAACCAGCTAGCAGCATGAGGACAGGATCAAATTCACACAAAACAATATTAACCTTAAATGTAAATAGGCTAAATGCCCCAATTCAAAGACACAGACTGGCAAATTGGATAGATCCAAGACCTAGCAGTGTGCTATATTCAGGAGACCCAACTCACATGTAAAGGTACACACAGGCTCAAAACAAAGAGGTGGAGGAATATTTACCAAGCAAACAGAAAGAAAAAAAAATGCAGGGGTTGCAATCCTAGTCTCTGAGAAAACAGACTTTAAACCAACAAAGATCAAAAAAGACAAAGAAGGGCATTATATACTGGTAAAGGGATCAATGCAACAAGAAGAGATAACTATCCCAAATATACATGCACCCAATATAGGAGCACCCAGATTCATAAAACAATGTCTTAGAGACCTTCAAAGAGACTCAGACTCCCACACAATAATAGTGGGAGACTTTAACACCCCACTGTCAATATTAGACAAATCAATAAGACAGAAAATTAACAAGGATATTCAGGACTTGAACTCAGCTCTGGACCCAAGTAGACCTAATAGACATCTACAGAACTCTCCACTCCAAATCAACAGAATATACATTCTTCTAAGCACCACATAGCACTTATTCTAAATTGACCACATAATTGTAAGTAAAACACTCCTCACCAGTGCAAAAGAATGGAAATCATACCAGTCTCTCAGATGACAGTGCAATCAAATTAAAACTCAGGATTAAGAAACTCACACAAAACTGCACAAATACATGGAAACTAAACAATCTGCTCCTGAATGACTACTGGGTAAATAACAAAATTAAGGCAGAAATAAAGAGATTCTTTGAAACCATAGAGAACAAAGAACATACCAGGATCTCTGGGACATAAC
>NW_012101683.1:0-2684 GCF_000951045.1 Mandrillus leucophaeus | reverse complement strand
TAAACATAATCCCTCATATAAACAGAACCAATGACAAAAAACACATGATCATCTCAATAGATGCAGAAAAGGCCCTTGACAAAACTCAACACCCTTTTATGCTAAAAACTCTCAATAAACTAGGTATTGATGGAACATATCTCAAAATAATAAGAGCTATTTAGACAAACCTATAGCCAGTATCATACTGAATGGGCAAAAGCTAGAAGCATTCCCTTTGAAAACCGGCACAAGACAAGGATGCCATCTCTCACCACTCTTACTCAATATACTATTGGAAGTTCTGGCCAGGGCAATCAGACAAGAGGAAGAAATAAAGGGTATTCAGATAGGAAGAGAGGAAGTCAAATTGTCCCTGTTTGCAGATAACAGGATAATATATTTAGAAAACACCATTGTCTCAGTCCAAAATCTCCTTAAGCTGATAAGCAACCTCAGCAAAGTCTCAGGATACAAAATCAATATTCAAAAATCACAAGCATTCCTATACATCAATAATAGACACACAGAGCCAAATCACAAGTGAACTCCCATTCACAATTGCTACAAAGAGAAAAAATACCTAGCAATACCACTTACAAGGGATGTGAAGGACCTCTTCAAGGAGAACTACAAACCACTGCTCAATGAAATAAGAGTGGACACAAACAAATGAAAAAACATTCCATGCTCATGGATTTTAAGAATCAATATCGTGAAAATGGCCATACTGTCCAAAGTAATTTATAGATTCAAGGCTATTCCCATCAAGCTACCATTTACTTCCTTCACAGAACTAGAAAAATCTACTTTAAATTTCATATGGAACCAAAAAAGAGCCTGTATAACCAAGACAATCCTAAGCAAAAATTACAAACCTGGAGGCATCACGCTATCTGACTTCAAACTATACTACAAGGCTACAGTAACCAAAAAAACATGTACTGGTACCAAAACAGATATATAGACCAATGGAACAGAACAGAGGCCTCAGAAATAACACCATACATATACAACCATCTGATCTTTGACAAATCTGACAAAAACAAGCATTGGGGAAAAGATTCCTTATTTAACAAATGGTGCTGGGAAAACTGGCTAGCCATATGCAGAAAACAGAAACTGAACCCCTTCCTTATGCCTTACATAAAAATTAACTCAAAATAGATTAAAGACTTAAATGTAAGACCTAAAACCATAAATACCCTGGAAGAAAACCTAGGCAATACCAATTCAGGATATAGGCATGGGCAAAGACTTCATGACGAAAACACCTAAAGCAATTGTAGCAAAAGCCAAAATTGACAAATGGTATCTCATTAAACTAAAGACCTGCTCAGCAAAAGAAACTATCATCAATATTGAACAGGCAACCGGGAGAATGGGAGACAATTTTTGCAATCTATCCATCTGACAAAGGTCTAATATCCAGAATCTACAAGGAACTTAAACCAATTTACAAGAAATAAGCAAACAACCCCATCAAAAAGTGGGTGAAGGATATGAACAGACACTTCTCAAAAGAGGACATTTATGCAGTCAACAAACATATGAAAAAAAGTAATCATCGCTGGTCATTAGAGAAACGCAAATCAAAACCACAGTTATATACCATGTCACTCCAGTTAAAATGGCAGTCATTAAAATATCAGGAAACAACAAATGCTGGAGAGGATATGGAGAAACAGGAACACTCTTATACTGTTAGTGGGAGTGTAAATTAGTTCAACCACTGTGGAAGACAGTGTGGTGATTCCTCAAGGAAATACCATTTGACCCAGCAATCCCATTACTGGGTATATACCGGAAGGATTATAAATCATTTCACTACAAAGACACATGCACATATATGTTTACTGCAGCACTATTTACAATAGCAAAGACTTGGAACCAACCCATAATGCCCATCAATGATAGACTGCGTAAAGAAAATTTGGCACATATACACCACTATGCAGCCATAAAAAAGAATGGATTCATGTCATTTGCAGCCACATGGATGAAGCTGGAAACCATCATTCTCAGCAAACTAACACAGAAACAGAAAACCAAGCACCGCGTGTTCTCACTCATAAGTGGGAATTGAACAATGAGAACACATGGACACATGGAGGGGAACATCACACACTGGGGCCTGTCGGGGGGTGAGAGGCAAGGGGAGGGAGAGCATTAGGACAAATATCTAATGCATATGGGGCTTAAAACTTAGATGACGGTTTGATAGGTGCAGTAAACCACTATGGCACATGTATACTTATGTAACAAATCTGCACGTTCTGCACATGTATCCCAGAACTTAAAGTAAAACTTTTTTTAAAAAGTCCTGATTTTTAAAAAGCTATTATTAATTTTCCTTTATTTTTCTGAGGAACATACTTTTTTAAAGGATTTTGAGTGTTTTGAGTGTTTGTACTGAGTTTTTATTTTAAGAACAAATTAATATATACATATGCATTTATATTTTCATTGAGATGTTATGTGTTATTTCAGTAAAGAAAGTATATACAAGTATATTTTTACCAACCCCTATGTATTATCAATGAATAGGTTTCCGTGAGTCTTTTATTGTATTACCAATTCTGCCATTCATGTCATCATTGTGTACCTAAAAAGAGGCTCAGTTTTGCAGTCTTTAAAATTGTAAGGTTAACTTTTTTTGGTGTGCATTTTGTTTTTTAATTATACTTTAAGTTCCAGGGTACATG
>NW_012101682.1:65066-77652 GCF_000951045.1 Mandrillus leucophaeus | reverse complement strand
ATGTTCTCTTCTGTCTCCTGACCAACAGTTCCTTTGTGTTTTCCCATGGTTGCCTGGGGGCAGACCCCTGCTCGCTATGGTGACCTTGAGCGTCCTTTGCCTGTCCACCCCACTCCCCCCGCCTCCTCCAGAGCATGAGCAAGAGCCCTTCTCATGTGGGTGGGGGCTGGTGCCCTCTTGCATGAGGCTTGGCCTGCCTCCTCTCCCTCCGCCTGGCCCCTCCCCGCTCCCTCTCTGGGCTGCACACTGCTGGCAGATGCATGGAGGTGGTGGAGGCCCTGGGTCGCACCTGCTGTTGCAGTCCCCAGAGCTAGCACCTCCCTGGACTAATCAGTGAAAAAGCAGCTGGGGATTGTAGATCTCCAGTCTATCACCTACCAAAGAGTGGCTTGACTCACGTACATCTGGGACCCTGCCTGAGGTAGCATCAGCCACGTGGTCTGGTGCCCACGGTGTCTGCATCACTGTGCTTGGAAAACTTTGGCTTTGTCACTGACAACATTCTTGAGGGCTTCCTCCAGAATGAAGGCTCTGCGGATGATGGGAGTTAAATTTCAGAGAAGCATGTGATCACTCCTCCTCTGGTTCTGGGGAAGAGCTGTGGGTCTGCTGCCACAATCTCTGCAGCCTGTTCCCTGGCCTCAGGCTTTACTGTGTGGAGGCTGTCTCAGAGTACAGGGTCCCCCAAATCATCCTTAGCATCACATGAGAGGAAAAGGGGGAAAAGCTGAGGACCCCATCTTGGGCCTCCTGAGTCACAAAGCACCTTCCTGCTTCCAGCACAGACTTGCTTCATGTGCCTGGCCAGCCCTTAGGGGCCTGGTTATTCCTATGGTGTCCTCCTGTGGGCTCTGGGATGCTCTCAGTGCTCCAGCATGTGCTCATGGCTCAGCAGGGACAGGAGCCGCTGCACTGCATTGTGTTCCTGTTGCTCCTCCTGCCTTCTGAGCGACTGGAAACACCTACATTCAAGGGCCAGCCAGAAAGGCTCTTCTGGGCTGTCATCTGTGAAGATTCTGTGTTCTCACGGGTCAGGGGGAAGAGCAGGTGGCTGTCCCTGTAGGGAGCAGAAGACGCCTTTCCATTCTCTACATTCACTTACTCTTGGCCAGACCTTGGGGTGGGTGGGCCCTGCTCAGAATGACTTGCAGTGGCAGGACCAAGTACCCAGAGATGCTCCACTCTTTGCCTCTTCCAGTTGAGGTCAAACACAAAACATAAGAAAACTGGGTGGGTCGGAGCCAGGAAAAGGCAGCTATGGAGGTCCGTGTCCTCCAAGGCCCCTTGCCACTTGTCTGGGCCTGTGCTGTACTTGCCATGTAGAAATTCCTGTCCCTCCTAGTACTTATTTTCAGATGCAAGAAGTGAGGCTCCTGGGGGTATCTTCCTCACCCAGGTTGAGTCCAGAATGTGTGCTTGCTGCCCAATGGCCCTGTGGGCAGTAAGGATGGCCATGGTGCTGCAGGCCACTGTGTTCCCGCAGGCAAGGGCAGAGACCACACTGGGTAACTGTGTCTGATTCTTCCCTGAGCCCCAGGTCTGACACAGGAAGGTTATGGAGAACAGCACCTCCCCGCTCCGCTCCTTCACTCTCTGCTGTCTTGTCTAGCAGGTGTATTCTGATTTCTCCTGACGTGGAACACAGTAGACATGCTGCTTGGGCAGGAGGCATGGTGCTCTCTGGGCAGGAAGTGTGCCAAGCTAGCTCTGGCTGTGCTGAAGTCATGATTTGGCAGACCATGGTGCTGCGGAGTGTGGGGGTTGGAGGATCCCGGCTGGGGCCCAGCTCAGCCTCAGGTTCCTGCTGCCTCTCGGTGTGTATGACTGTGGCCATATCCTTGGGGGCTCCTTTTGGAAGCCCATTGCATCTGGAGGGAGGGAGTTCCTGGTGCAGTAGGAGAGGCTGCCTCCAGGAGTCAGAGCTGATGCACTTCCTCAGCTGACCTTCTGACTGTGGGGGTGGAAGCAAGAGCTGGTTGCCTGGGCCTGTGCTCATCTCTGTGCTACCCTTGGGGACCTGTTGTCCTCCTTAGTGTTTAGAGAACCACTCACGGTGGGAATATTGATTGGGTTTTACACACACAGCGATTCATCATGTCTTATACCAATTTGGTAAATTTCTGAAGACAACCCAGGGAAGTCCAGTCAATTGACCCATGTGTCTTTTCTGGGCAGTCTTCCTCCTGGAACACACTCCACTGGTTTCTTTACTGAGCCTCAGGATCTGAGGTCTTCGTGGCTGGCAGCATGTCCCAGCTGAGCCCTGGGCTCTTGGAGCACTGTGGTGTGCATGTGCTACAGTGTGGCCTCAGAGTCGCTGGGGAGAGTGGGTCCCATCTGGCAGGGTAGTAAGTTGGGCCCTTCCAATGAGCTGGAGATGCATTTGGGCCCCAGCGACAGTGGCCACCCAGGTGACCTAGGTCTATTCACCCAGGTCTCCAAGTCTGAGTGCAGCCACAGCCTTGCCCTGCCTGTGAAGGGGGCGGTGGGGGTGTTGCCCTGACCAATGGCTGCTGGGACTGCGATTATTTGGATTGTAACTACCCTTTTGTTTTTCCTTCTCACTTATGGGCTTGTTCTCTTTGCTTTCTCTCTCAATTTCCCCTTCCCATATATGGTCCCATCTCTCCCCTTCCCTATTCCATTCTCTTGTCCTCTGCTTCCAGCTTGTTTGTTGTCTTAGCTGGAGATTCTGCAGTACTGTCTCCAAACCCCTGCACAGCCCTACCCAACCCAGCCTCCAGGCTCTCCACACCTACCAAGTATTAACTTCACTCCTTCCTTCCTTTCCTCCTGCCCAGAATGTATGTCTCTGCCTGGTAAAGCAAGGGGCAGGCTGCAGGTGACTCAGAGGCTAGTTCCGGAAAGACTGAAGCCCCTGTGTTGTGGGGAGGCCACCTTCAGCTGGGCCTTGTCCCTGGCTTTGCAGACTAGCCTGGTTTGGGTGGGGGTCTGGCTTGAGGAAGGAGGCGGCATGGGGCCCTGGCTGGCCACTGTAGGTGTCACAAGCTCTCTGGCATTGGAGGCCCTGTGCTTGGCCTTGGTTTGAAGAGCTGGAGTCATCAGACCTCTGCAGGGGTCAGGTTCACCCCCGATCTGCAGGATTTGGCACTTCGGAAGATACAGAGGCCTGGGACTTCTGGGTGGTGTGGTTTGTGCCTTCTTCAGAAGTATCTGTCACCCAGCCTGGAGGTGCTGTGACCCATAGCCTGCGTGTGAGGCAGTGGGGTGGGAAGAACCTGTAGCCCCCAGAGGCTGTCAGTACTTGACAGCCCAGCTGGGGCGCACCAGCCTTCACCTGGGGAGCCTTGGTCATTCATATACACCTCTAGGAGCAAATGAGAGTACGTGGTGACCTCATAGAGTTTGGAACTGCATAGGCAGACATGACAAGCGCATTGATGGATCTGAGGTCAGTGAAGCAGAGTTCCAACCTGTAGGGGACTTCAGGGATGGCAGAATGAACCAGTCTGTGAGAGCTGGAGATGAGCTGTGCTCACAGCTCCGTGTCTGTCCCGTTCACCTGGCAAGGAGCACACCAGTGAATGGGAATTTGAGCACAAGATGAGAAAACGTGTTGGCCCCGAAGTGCCGGTGGGCTGGGATGGTGGCCACACCACACAGGGACACCCCCATTATGCAGGAGCCACTGCAAAGGGAAGGACCTGAGGGTTTGGGCCAGGGAGAGAGGACAGTATTTAGGAAGCTTGTGGCAAACCCCATGGCGGGAAGGGTGACCAGCAAGGCCCAGGCGGGTTTGCTGAGGTGCTGTGAGGCTTAGCCCAGTGGGAAATGGTGGGGCTTTTGGGACACATCCTTGAGAACCAAGCAGGTGTGACTGTGGCCAAGGACTCCATGGGAAACATGGCCCAGGAGGGATACAGACCTGAGGGAGTTTAGCTCTGCAAACCTGTAAGAAAACAGCCTGACAGAGTTCCACGTGACTGCCAGGGGCAGAGGCAGGCTCAGGGGCAGACAGCCCGCCAGACCCTTTGGAAGGACTAGGTGAAGTAAGGCAAGTACGCCAGCTAGGGAAGGCAAGTTTCTAGTTCCCCTGTGGAGGCTGTCCCCTCCCCTGAGCTGTAGGGAGAATGTTGAGATTCAGGATCCCAGTTCAGCAACAGAGGGAGGGCCAGGGCTGAAACTGGAGAAGAATCCCGGTCTAAATTCCTACCCAGCTGGTGCCCCTGTAGTTGGGCAGTATAGGTACAGCTATTATATTTCATGTTTTTCTCCTTTATTATTCTTTTTCCTTTTTTGAGAGGAGGTCTCCCTCTGTCGCCCAGGCTGGAGTGCAGTGACATATCTTGGCTTATTGCAACCTCCACCTCCTGGGTTCAAGCAGTTCTCCCGCTTCAGCCTCGAGTATCTGAGAGTACATGCGCATGCCACCACACCAGGCTAATTTTTGTATTTTTTGTAGACACAGGTTTTCAACCTTTTTTGGCCAGGCTGGTCTCAAACTCCTGACCTCAAGTGATCTGCCTGCCTCAGCCTCCCAAAGTGCTGGGATTACCGGTGTGAACCACCGTGCCCAGCTCTTCCTTCCAAAACAATGTAAATTTATTGCCCAAAGACTTGAAGATACAGATAACTAGAAGTAACAGTCTGGCACAGTGGCTCATGCCTGCAATTCCAGTGCTTTGGGTGGCTGAAGCAGGCAGATTGCTTGAGCTCAGAAGTTTGAGGCCAGTCTGGGCAACAACGGCAAGACCTGCGTCTACAAAAAATAAAAAAAAATACAAAAATTATCCGGGTGTGGTGGTGTGTGCCTGTGTTCCCAGCTACTCCAGAGGCTGAAGTGCAAGGATCCCTTGAGACCAGGAGGCAGAGGCTATGATGAGCCAAGATCACACCACCTCACTCCAGCCTGGGTGACAGACCTTGTCTCAAAAAAGAAAATGCCTCCCTCCCCATAGCTCCATCCTGACTCAGCCACTGATGCATGGGGTGCCACCCGGACCTGTGGGGACATTTTCCTGACAGGGAGACTTGAGTGGATGGTGATGTGGGCAGCGTCCCTTGTGGGGTCTGCATCATCCCAGGACACATCCAGAAGCCGCACCCTGCACCAGCCTCAGCAGCACAGATGTGTTGAGGCCCAAAGGGCTGGGGGACAAACGTGAAGAAGTGAGCACGTCCACTCAGACTCACAATCCTGCCCTCAGTGCCCCATTCCCCTGCTCTCATCCACTGGATGCTCCCACCTGCCCTTACAATACTGAGCAACCAGAAGTCCATGGCAGCAAAAAGCCTTTCCTTTCAGCCTCGGTCTCCAGGCCCCTGCTTATAGGTTGCAAATCAAAAGTTTGGCCTACATGCTTGATTGTGCTCCTCTGAGGGTTTTCCTGACCACAAATTCATCAGCAACAGAGTGATGCCCAGGGCTTCTACTGGACTCAGCCTTTGTCTAGCTGTGTCCAGGAAGAGTAGGACGTGGAAAGAATTGGGGAGATAAGCGAAGCCACGGTGTTATTTTTGAACAGGGTCTTACTATGTCGCCCAGGCTGGAGTGCAGTGGCACGATCCTGGCTCACTCAAGTCGTGAACTCCTGGGTTCAAGTGATCCTCTCACCCTAGCCTCCTGAGTCACTAGGACTACAGGTGTGAACCACCACCCCCAGCTCACTTTTAACAATTTGTTGTAGAGACAAGGTATCCCTGTATTACCCAGGCTGATTTCTAACTTCAGGCCTTGGTGATCTTCCCGCCTTGGCCTCCCAAAGTGCTGGCATTACACATCTGAGGCACCGTGCCTGGGTTCCTTGTGCTTTCTGTACACATTCAGGTGGTCGGTGGGAGACCTTGGATCCAGAGATTGGAGATGATGCTGGCCTTCTCCTACCCTGAGGATCAAACAGTGCCCAAGGGCACAGTCTGGGGAGCTGTGGCCTGTGTCACCCACAGCGGGTGCACAGCGGTATAGAAGCAGGGATAGGAGATCCCCTGCAGATGTGTGTCTTAGTGAACCCTCCACAGGGTGGGCTGTGTGGGTGTTGGGCCAAGTACTTCCCTATCACAAGCTGGTTGTAGTTCAGACCAAGCAGTGCAAGGCATGGCCACCGAATGCCAGGCACAGTGGTTCCCCAGAGAGTGGTCCCGCTCTTGGCCTGGCTCATGTCCCCCCGTGGGGAAGCAAGGCCACCAGCCCAGCGCAGGATGTGGTCAGACCTGGAGGCTGAATGCTGCGGGTCAGCAGCCCTCCCCAACCCTGACCCTTCCTCCTCCACCTAGGAGTGGTTCAGGCCCACTGAGGAGCACTGCTGGTGTGCCTGCTGCTGAAGCACCTGCGTGCTTTCCGAAACAGCCTGAAACCAGAGCAGACCTCACCCACTCCCATGCCACCAGGTCCCTGGAGGAGTTCAAAGGGTGGGTGGCCCTTGTGGCTTCCCGCCACTGCTCTCTCCCCTGCTTTCCCCTCCTCAGCTATTGCCCGCAAGAATCTCACCCCAGGGCATAGGGGACAGGGTAAGTCCCCTCCTCCTCACAGAGCACTTGAGGCCTCTGGAGGGCTAGGCAGGTGCCTTATCACCCCGACCAGCAGGCTCCCAGAGCCTCTCTCGCGGGACTGGCCAGAGGCCCCATCATGCTGCCATCTCTAGCTCCTCCCTACCCCTATCTGAAGAGCTGGTGTGGTCCTGACTCCAGGCCCACCAAGGTGGGCTGTTCGTGTAGGACTGAGAGGAGCAGCACGTGGGAGCTGCACTGGGTCAGCCGCCTGTGTGCTGTGTCTCCTTGGGATGTTCACTGGCCTCTCTGAACCTTGGTTTCTTCCTCTGAGAAACAGGGGCTGAAACCAACTCTGACCTCCTGGAGATCCCCGGTGCTCTCCCCTGGCAGAGCTGACCCTCCTTGATGGGAGCCCTGGGCTCATCCCTGAGCAGGGCCTCCTTACCGGGCAAGCAGCAGGTAACCCTATTTCCTGCAAGGCCCCGTCCCTAGGTTTGTCCAGCAGAAACTTGACCTTTTCGTGCAGCATTGCTTTGGCCACTGGCCCGTGGACACATTGTTCAGAACTGTGAGCGTTGCCCCGTCACACACGTCTGTGTTCTCTGTGTACCCTAATGAGAGTGGTCCCCTGTAGCAAATGAGAACAAGTATAGAGGAGGTGGAGAAGGGGGAACTGTTGGAGAAACACATGGTTCCGTTTTAGTTTCCAAAGCAAACCCTCAGGTACAGGAAAGCCCTGCTCTGTCCCAGCTTTCTGGTGCCAGGCAAGTTCCTACTCTTACCTGTCCAGGCAGCACTGGGCCCCCTGGACTGGGATAAGCCCACCCATGGCCCTGGCTTCTAAATGGCCAGCAACAGAGCCAAACCTCACAGGGCTGCGCATCTCTCTCCTGTACCCTCTGGGGGATGGAGGAAGAGCCAGCCCCACCCAGCTGCTAGCTGGGACACGGACTCCAGGCCACCAGAGGATATGGGCCCCAGCCACTGGGCCCTCAGCTCACACCCCCTCCCACAGGTCCTGGAGATGTGGCTGACCTACCTGCAACCATGGCAGCATGCTCCCTGACAAGCAGGCTCCCGGCAGTGACAGTCCCACTGACTCCCGGTGTTGGGAAAAAAAGCCTCAGCCCCGCTCCTCAGTCATGCCACTGGCTCCTGGGGATGGATGTTGCTCCTACGGGTCAGTACACCTAGCCAGCAGCCTATCCTGGGGTCAGCCTGGCCCTGGCCCCAGTGGCCTCCTGTGGTCTTCTCCCAGGCCTTCCCTAGTGGAGCACAGACCAGCCCTTCCTAGACTCAACCGTACCAGGCCCTAAAACTCATTTCTCATGGAAGCAGTGCACCGGTGACCCATCCTGCCCTATCCCCTCCCACTTCTGGTCCAGATAAACATTCAGCAACACCCAAACTATCTCTTTACCCTCACCAGCACAGAGTGCAGAGCAGTGGCCATCTTCCCCTCATTCTCTGCTTGATCCTCATGGCAGACCTCCAGGCTAACATAGCACCTGCCGTGCCCACTGACCTCTTCTCTTCTTGCCCAAGCCCTTCCCCTTTGGATCCTCCGGGGGGATCATCCCTTGGCCCCCACAAGCTCTGAGCCAGCCTCTGCCACGGCTGCCTCAGTCCTCTCGGAAAAGGGCCTCAGCCTTGCTAAGAATGCAGTGTCCTCAGAGGGCCTGAGTGTCACCTCTGGCCTGCCCTCCATGCCCACCCACAGCCCTCTGAGCTATCATCTATGACATCTTATCACCTTGGCCAGGGAGTCTGGAAGCCTAGGGACAAGCAGCAGTCTTACGGGCATGGACTGGTGCAACCCCTGCCTCCAGCAAGAGGGCTGATCTCAAATTACCACCTTGCTCCCCAGGGCATCCTTTGTCCAGGAGAATCTGCTGATGTACACAAAGCCCTTCCTGGTCTTCCTGAACCTCCAGCTCTGCATAGACTTGGTCAGCCCCAAACATGCACTCATGATGTTCAGTGGCCAAAGTCTTTGCCCAGCCCAACGTGGCGGAGATAATCCAGTAAGTCCTCAGCCTGGGCCAGTCTGGCAGACCCTGACCCAGCTAGACCAGGCCAGGACCTTAGCTGGTGGGTGGCAGGTCTGCAGAAGGGAACCATGCGCTCAGAGTGGGCCCCAGCAAAGGCTGCTGTGAAGACTCCTGGGACACATCTGCAATGTGAAGTGAGAGACTGGCTGGACCCCCGCCTGCCCTGCAGCCACCAGGCACTGAGCCAGGAACTGCAGGTGTGCCCATAGAGGAGAGCTGCACAGTCCACGCTGTGGTCCTACTTTCTCCCTGATGACTCATGGCAGCTGCCTCAGGTGGTGAGCCAGGTCTCTACTGTGTGTTCATCCTGACTGGGTTGGGCATTGGCTTCTGTCACTCCTCCTGGTGTTTGCCACCTGCAAACACTCCTGGGGGCTCTGTGAGCCACCAACTACCCCACCCGCCCTCCCCATGTCAGCCACCTACTACATGGGAGACGCTATGAGCCAGGGCCTCAGGAGGACACCCCTGAGTCATGGCTCCCCAGATACCTCAGGGGCAACCCAGAATTTTGCAGGCAGCAGCCGGGTACTCTGTGCCCCTGGAAGTGGGCACCAAGTTCGTCTCCTGCCTTCCAGGTGACCAGCTGTTCCTGGAGTCAGAGCTTCTCACCTCTCCACCACCAGAACCGACTCTTCACAGCCCCCACGTTCACCAGCAGTTTCCTGTCACTGTGGCTGCCAGAGGTCACTGACGCATCCTTTGAGGTGAAGAGCCACATCTACAGCCTGGAGGACCAGGACTGTCAGCACACTCTGATGTTTATGCCAGAGGCCCACATCCTGGTGAGTGGTCACCAGCGCCCATCCTCAGGAACCCTGGAGCCATGGGGCTGAACAGACCCCACAGAGTGCTATGTTCGAGTGGGAAGGGTCAAGGCTGGGCTTAGAGTTGAGGCTATGTCTCCTTCCCCTGTTTCAGTAAAGTCTGATTTTTCCTGATAACAAAGGCAGTGTTGTTTGGAAAATTTAACATTCAGATGATCATCCTTTAGTCTTTAAAAGTCCCCTGGTGGAAGCTGCTCCTCCTGGCATGCAGAGGTCTGGCTGTGCATTGATCTTGGGGCCTCCAGCCAGCCAGCCTGCCAGGGTGGCAGCACAGGCCAGTCTGTTAGTGACCTGCCTGCACCTCCCGCACAGGCCCTGCGCCTTGCTCAGCATATCATGCAGGCCAAGCACACGGTCAAGTCTATCTTGGACCAGTGCGGAGAGCGCCCTACAGCTGCTCCTTCCTGTCCTGACTGGGCTTTGGCCCCATGAACCCCAACGGCTCTCATCTAGCCAACGACCTAGGCAAGATGGGGCAGGATGGTGTCCAGAAGACATGAGTACCTGGAGGCAGCCCTGGAGTACCTGCAACAGGTTATTTCTGGTATAAACTATGGGGCCTGCCCCACCCACAGACATCAGGGTCCCCTTCCTCAAAGGATTCGCTCCCCCTCAGCCTGTAGTCAGCCAAGTGCCAGTCCCAGGGCCCACTCAGATGGAGCCAGTGTTGTGGGAGGCAGAGCCACACCCCATCACCTTGTTGCCACTGTTAAGAGACCTGTGGGGTGAAGACCACTCCCCTCCCTTCACCTCGATGCTGAGGGCAGAGCCGCTTCTCTCTGGCAACTCAGTGAAGTGCAGCCCACACACTTCACACTCGCCTTGGGCACCACCCAGGATGAGAATGAAAAGCAGCAGCTCCTCGAATGCATCACAGGTGAGGATGGACTCATTTGCCCAGACCTGGGTCAGTACCAGCTGAGAGGCCCCTGTCCCAGAGGTGCATGGGCTGGGCCCTGACCTGTCCCCAGCTCCCTCCTCCCCAGTAAGCAGAGGCAGCTCCGCTCCTCTCAGTTGTGTGTGAGCTGTTTTCTGACCTGTCCCTGTAGCCTGGGTTTCTAAATCATCAATGTGCTGTCAAGGTTTGAAATTTTAGTACCAGGGGAACCCAGGGCCGCAGTTCATCTTAAGACTACGAGATTGCCAGCTTGGTCTGTGTGCTCTTCTGGTGGTCATCTGCCATCGACTGCAATGACTGGGCAGAGTAAGCCTGTCTTCTTCAGAGAATTCTGGATGCTCCTGTCCAAGGTGCAGTCCCAGGGTGGCCTATGGGGATGGGGCGCTGTTGTCCTGAAGCGCCACCATCCCAGGTCCCCCTGCCTCTGTACATCAGTTTGCAGGCCAGATGGTGGGTGACTCTGCATTCCTGGGGCGACTTCCTCAGCAAGTTTCTGTCTACCATCTCACGAGCCTATGCTGGCCAACAGGCACCTGGTAAGCCCCAGGGGTAGAGATTGGCCACCAGCCACTCCCATGACCCCAGGTTCAGCCTGCACCTCCTGGGTAGCTACTGGATGATGCTCTGGCTGCTGCTGGCCTTCGAGGCCTGTTTTGAATTGGACCCTCCCCAGCACTGCTCCTTGCCCTGGGCTATGTTCTCTATGCCTCGGCCATGAGGCTGCTGAGTGGGGAAGCTGCAGCAGCCCTGATGGTACTGGCTGCTGTGTTCAGAGTAGGCTGGGGGTACTTGCCACACAGCCCAACCCTTGGGCTTGGGAGGTGATGGGAGCACACCCTCCAGTGACGTTGTACCTGCACCTATGAAAGCCCACCACACTCCAGCAGTGTGAAGTTCTCACCTGCCAGCTGTGGAATGTCAACATCCAGCAGGCCCAAGAGGTGAGGCCCTGGGTGGTGGGGGTGGCTGTGCCAGCTGGCGCTGCTGTGGGCCTCACCATGCTGATGTCCCCGTCTTTCAGCTGCAGTACCTCAAGTCCCAGTAATATTAGTACCGGGGGACCCAAAGCTGCAGCCCAAGGGAAAAAGGCCAGAGGACCCAGGCGGCCCCAAACGAGGCTGAATCTAGCTCTTCCAGGTGAGCGTCCAGTCACCCCTGCCCCATCCCTGGGGCCTGTTTGGGGCTCATTGCTGACTCCTCCTTCATCCAAGGACCAAAAAGCCATTCAGTTCCCCAAGGTCTCCACCAAGAGCCTCTCCAAGAAATGGTAAGTCCCACGGGCTTGGGAACAGCAACCCCACCACCTGGGCCACAGGGAGGGAGTGGTGGAGGGGTGACAGCACAGAAGCAGAGGCAGCTGTGGCCTCACTCGGTCCCAGTGAGGGCCATGCCAAGCCCTACTCCCAGCACGCTCCACTCCTGGGGACACTCAAGGTGACAGTCTCTCTACCCACCCCCAGCCTGCTTCTGAGCCCCATGCCTGTGGCTGCACGTGCCATCCTGCCTGCGCTGAAGCAGACCCTGAAGAACAACTTTGCCAAGTGGCAGAAGAGGCAGCAGGCTCTGCAGAACTGGCACCTGTACCACTTGATGCTTTGAAGCGCCTGCCATCTATGCCCGCAGCTAGTCAGTGCCAGGCCCACCTACCTGCAGCTGGAGACGGGCTCTCTATAGAATTTATATATAGAATTTCCTGATAATTCCACTACTTTTAAACCCCGCTAAATTCCAAGACAGATGACACTCAAGATGAAAAAAGTACTTCATCTCCAAACTGACAAAACTGTTTATGTTCTAATATTTTGCTATTTGCTATTCACACAAAAGCATATGATGAAGTTATCACTCTACCTGTTGAAAACTGAAAATAAAGCTTGTTTCTTTCCAAGTCACATGTGTGCGCCTCGTTCCTCACCGGCTATCAGGCATTTCTTCCCAGTCCCTGACCCCTAGCCCAGCCCCTGCTGCTTCAGGGACCTTCCTGGGCAGCCAAGGACTCTTGCTCATCCTGGGACCTGGCAACTGCCCTGGAAGAGAGGCATTGGCAGAGCCGCACACACCTCCCTGGATGCGGGAGAGCCCCCTGATCCCCTGGCTGGGCTGGTGTTGCCTTCCAAACACATGATCACTCTGAGTCTCCTGCCCAGACTGCCTGGCTCCTGGAGGCAAGACACCGTCCTCTTGCCCTGACATAGCAGCGTTGACAGGGGGTCCGGCCAGGCTCACCTTTCTCCTCAGAGGGCAATCTTTAGAGTGCTGTGGCCACACCCACACCAACCCTCCCACCACAACACAGCTGTGTTCATGGTCTCGGAGTAGCCAGCTCAGTGCCACCCTCACCCGGCAACACAGTCCTCCCA
>NW_012101682.1:64688-65016 GCF_000951045.1 Mandrillus leucophaeus | reverse complement strand
TAAGAACATGGCCAATGCCTCCCAGACAGCCTGCTCCACTGCCTCTGTTCCAGTTCTGTCCAAGTGTGGGATTTCGTTAAGCAGGGACTGGGCAGCCCCAGCAGTGCCCTCGACCCAAGAAAATCATGCTGTCCTGACCTGGCCATCAAACAGACAGACCTGTCATCCATCACCTTTACTGGTTCCATTAAAACATATATTAATAACTTGGCTGATACACGATTCACCAACTGAAAGCATGCCATTCATTGGTTTTTGGTACTACATTCAGAATTGTGCAGCACTATCAAAATCAATTTTAGAACATTTTCTTTTTTTTCCTTTTTTT
>NW_012101682.1:60561-62457 GCF_000951045.1 Mandrillus leucophaeus | reverse complement strand
CTCTATTGCCCAGGCTGGAGTACAGTGGTGCAATCTTGGCTCACTGCAACCTCCGCCTTCTGAGTTCCAGTGGTTCTTTTGCCTCAACCTCCTGAGTAGCTGGGACGACAGCTGTGCACCACCATGCCCGGCTAATTTTTGTATTTTTAGGAGAGACGGCGTTTTATCATATTGGTCAATCTGGTCTCGAACTCCTGACCTCATCATCTGCCTGCCTTGGCCTCCCAAAGTGCTGGGATTACAGGTGTGAGCCACTGTGCCTGGCCTCTTTGGAAATTTTATAAAAACGCAACGTGGTCTTTTGTGACTGCTTCATTTATGTAATGCTTTAAGGCTTCATCCATGTTGTAGCATGTATCAGTCGTACATTTCTTTGTGTGGCCGTACGATATTCCATTGTGTGGAAATTCCACACACCGTTCATCCATTCAACAGCTAGTAGACATTTGGATTGTTTCCACTTTGTGCTATTAGGAATGATGTTATGATGCTACAACAGTCTGTGTATGTTTTTGTGTGCACTTGGTTTCTTTTCTCTTGATTATATACCTAAGAGTAGAAAACGTCTGGGCCATACGGTAACTCTACATTTAATTTCTTGAAGAATTGTCATACTGTCTTCCACAGCAGCTGTACCATTTCACGTTCTCTCCAGCAATGTATGAGAATTCCAGTTTCTCTGCTAGCTACGGTGGTTCACACCTGTACTCCCAACACTTTGGGAGGCCGAGACGGGCGGATCACCCGAGATCAAGAGTCCGAGACTCGCTTGGCAAACACGATGAGCCCCCCTCCTGGTCTCTAGGAAAAATACAAAATTAGCTAGGTGGTGTGTGCCTGTAGTCCTAGCTACTCAGGAGGCTGAGGCAGGAGAATCACTTGAAGCTGGGAGGTGGAGGCTGCAGTAAACCAAGATTATGCCACTGCACTCCAGTCTGGGTGACAGAGAGGGGCTCCATCACGAGAAAAAAGAGAATTCCAATTTCTCTACATCTTTGTCAATACTTATTATTGTCTATCTTTTTTTAAATCACAGCCATTATAATGGGTATGAAGTGGCATCTCATTGTGGTTATTTGCAATCCCCTAATGATGCTGAGCATCTTTTCATGTACTTCTTGGCCATTTTTCTCTCATCTTTTTGGAGATACTTACTCAAATATGTTGCCCATTTTTCTGTTGCTTTTTTTTTTTTTTGGTGTTGAGTTGGAGAAGTTCTTTATGTACTTTGGGTATTAAACCCTTACCTGATATATGAGTTGCCAATATATTCTTGTTTTCCTTATTTTGACAATGTCTTATGATGTACAAATTTTTAACTTTGATGAAGTCAAATTTATCTACATTTTTTGTTGCATGTGCTTTTTTGGCATCACATCTAAGAAACTGCTGTTGCCTAATCCAAGGTCATGAAGATGTATGCCTTTGCTGTCCTCTAACATATGGTTTTAGCTTGTAAATTTATATTTTTGACCCATTTTGAGTTAATTTTATGAAAAAAAGTTGAAAATAATTAGCCAGGGGCATTGTGGTGCACACCTATAGTCCCAGCTACTCAGGAGGCTGGGGTGGAAAGATCACTTGAATCCAGTAATTTGAGGGTGTAGTGAGCTATGATCACACCACTGTACTCCAGCCTGGGCAACAGAGCAACACCCTGACGAAAAATAAATAAATAAAAAGCTGAAGGTAGGAAAATATCTCCATTCATCAGAGGCAGGTGAGCATCTTTGTCCTCTCTTGCCCTCCTGGGGAACAGTTGGGTCTATCTTTTTGTCCCTTGATTCTAGCTGGTTGGTGCCTCAGCCCAGGCCTTCTTCTCTGATAAATTCCAAAGTGGCTGCCCCGTTCTAATGCCGTCTCAGCCTCCCTAGTCCCTGAGTTTCACCTTTGTTC
>NW_012101682.1:58715-59479 GCF_000951045.1 Mandrillus leucophaeus | reverse complement strand
CCAGCTGTGCCTGTGATCAATGAGCAACCACCCCACTCCGACTCCTGGTGATCAATCAATGTGCAACGCCCCCACCCCGACTTCCTGTGATCAATCAATGAGCAACCACCCCACCCACACTCCCTAGGACCCCCCCGAGAGGGGTTCCAGAGTCTGTGACACTCTCCTTTCCAAGCCTCTCTGGCAGAGGGGCTCCACCTGCTAAGGTCTTACTTGGGGCTTGGCCTTCAGGAACATGGCTCTCCATATCGTTGCTGGATTTACTGTGCACCACGCCAGCTTTCCTCATGGCATTCTCACTGAAACACAGAGAAGAGAGGTTTGGTTATACCAGCGAGTACAATGCTGCGGGTCCCTGGCCAACAGGTCCTGCAGAGCAGCTGCCCCGGTAACAAGGTGCTGTCCTCAGCACACCAGTCTGGCTGAGGTCCAAAAGAGGCATGAAAAAAGGGGCACTCAACAAAGAGCAATGACAGGCCGCTGAGCCAGGGAGAGTGAGCAGGATGATGAGACAGAAGGGACTGGAAAAGTGGTCACCATGGAGCACAGAGGGAACCATGGCACGAAGAGGGTGGGGAGCTAGTCCCTAAGAATGGCTCACAACCCATTCATGACGAAGAAGGTATGCATTAGACTACGGCGGCAGCTAGTCTCTAGTTCCTAGTTCCTGTTCTCTTGAGTGGCCTGGATCCCCACCAACTCTGCCAGCATGGTAGGACCCAGATTTCTCCTCTGTAAAATAAAGGGGCCACGAGAAGTCATCA
>NW_012101682.1:51192-56328 GCF_000951045.1 Mandrillus leucophaeus | reverse complement strand
CTGGGTAACGTCATAGATGACGTGGACACTGGGCACTAACTGTCAGCAACTCAGAGCCTGAGGAGCATGGAACAAACCGGAGGCTGGAAACAGGCATGTCTTGACAGGACACCACCAGGAAAACCCAGCTTATGTCAATGTCCAGTCCCAGCTGAGCTTCAGTGGGTCGGAGTGAGGCTGAGAAGCAATAGGGGATCATCCTGCAAGGCTGGGGCTCTGAACAGCAGCACCATGCCATGTCACTCCCATGTCTTCTATGCAGCATCCACCCAAGGAGGCCCTGCAGGTTTGGTGGCTGGTAAACAGACACCCTGCGCCGTTTTCAATTATGTGAATCATATTTTTGAAAATGTCTTTGCTCTTGCTTCTACTCTGAAGATCGTGTGCCACAAAACAGGCACAGTGAAAAAAAAGCACCCAGATACCCTGCAGTGAACCCCCCCCCACTTCCCCGTGGATGCTGCCCTCCCCGCTCCAGCCAGCCCAGCGCTTTTCAGAGGCATCCCTTGCCAGGACACTGACTCCACCAGGGCACTCATTTCACATTCCTGCTGAGGTCCACTCCCCCCCTCCTTTCTTCCTCAGACCTAACATGCCTGCTGCAGGGGCCCACTTTCAGAACAGCACCAACTGCTCCCAAAGCCCCCTTCTGATCTCCCTGAGCTGGGCTCTGCTGCCAACCCTAGAATGCCTTCCTGAACAGCCAGACCCGACTGGCCACTCCTCAGCCTCGGTCTTGTGAAGACAAAATTCCTTTGATTCACTGTCATGAAATGAAGGAAAACAATTGTACGAGGAGACAGCTCCAAACATGGAGCAAGGAGTATAGCTTCAGACAAAGAACAGAGAACCAACCTGTCATGGTGAGCTTTGCCTCCACCTAAGCAAGCCTGGAAAACGACGGCCTGCCCAGCCAGGGGCGGGCAGCGAGCAGACTGGTGTCAGCTCAATGGCTGTCCTGCCATAGTCCCATCCAACATAAGCAACAGGCTCGCCAACAGTAGGGGCCTATGAGGCAGCCACCAAAGAACCCAAGGATGCCTGGGTAGTGCTCACACTAGCTGAGGAAGGGGGCTGGCGGGTCACTCCCTACTTACGACCAACCAGATCTCTGAACACAAGAACTGTCACCTGCTCAGAGCACACAACCCCTTGCCGTGACCTGGGCTCCAGTGCTCTGCCTAGGGCCGTGCTCTAGCTGGCTGCCATGGGTATGTCTGTGCACCCAATCAGGATTCAACTGGTATCTGGTTTAAAGTGAAGCCTCTCCAGGGACCTTACTGTCCAGAACTGTCCCCAGAACATGGTATGTCTCAAAGGCATTGCCTGACCCTTTCTGAGCAGACAGCAAAGACACACTAAGAAAAGCTGTTGGTATTTTCATTGCCCAGCACCAAGTGCCTATGCCAGAAATCTGCAAACCTCCTTTACTTTCTAACTGCCACCTCCAATTCCCCAAGTTCACATCTCTGCCACAACTCCCACTGAAACTGTGACAATTCTTCCCACTGGGTCTCTGTCTCCAGTTCCCATTCCTACCCCCACACCCTTACCAGCACCCCAAGTCACAGGACTGCCAGTGAGCGTGGGAAGCAACCTGGGCCATATCCCTGCCTGCCTCAAGGTCCTTGATCCTCACTTCTCGCCAGGAGGGCAGGCAGCCTGTCCTGGACCCTACCGAGGCTGCTCCTATGCCTGCCCGCACACCGTCCCCAGGACCCTGGGGATGGTGACCCGCTGCCTCGCATATTGCCTGACCATCCCATCAGGACTGCTAGGCCCTCCCACCCTGCTCCCACCCAGGCACCCCTGCTGTCTGCTGCATAGTAACCCTGTAGCCACCTCACCCATGTCTGTGGCACCTCCTGGAGAGATCTGTTCTTGTGTACCAGTCCCACTATACTCTGAATACCCTGTGAGTAGAGACAATGGCTGGCTGTTCACCTTTGTGGGCAGCAGGCAAGCATCACTAGCAGACAAAACTACTGGCTCTCTTTAGCACAAGGAGTGGAACCGCCATGCAGTTTGATGAGACATGACATACAGAATGGAGAATCAGCGTGGCAGCCATAGGAGCAAACCAGGCCTCAAACAGGCGCCTCTCAGCAGTGAAGACCAGGGTGTGCAGGGAATGTGTGTGCTGGGGCAGGCAACTGGGCCTGGCAGGAAGCAGAGAGGGGAAGAAGGGCCTGGGGGCTCAAATTCCAAAGTGGCCACTCACCAACTCTGGGTCCTGGGAGCGGCACTCCCTCCCTCAACGCATGGCCCCTTCATAAAGGAGGACTCTGAGGGACTGTGGCCAGGATGAAGCTTCACAGAGAGGACCAGACAGTGAGAACAGAGCCAGCGGTGGCTGGGTCTACAGGGCTACTGTCCAGCAGGGGCTTGTGGTTCCTCACCTCCTTCCTGTGCCCAAATTGGGAAACTCTATCAACAGAAGTCCAGTCTCAGTCTTTACAATCTGAATGAGACTAGGATAAACCAAAAACCTGGCAAACTGAGTATCCTAGGGAAGGAACACAGGGCATCAAACGCAAAGCCTGCTAAGGTCAGCGAGGCCCAAGGCAAGCTGCCCACTCTGCCCTCACCCACCTGGCAGTGCCTCCCCGTCCTCCCTTTGCACACAGAGTGGGGACAGTGCTGACCTCACGCGGGGCTCTGAGGTTAATTATCAGTTAATATTATAAGGCACCGGACACACACGAAGTGCAAGGAATGCATTAAAGAAGTCAGTCAGGTAACAGCCCGCTGAACTGTGCAGTAGGACAGCGTCCCAAAACACCCCTGCCATGCATTGAGGTTACTGTCACCCTCTCCGCAGCAGATGATGCAGTGGTGAGCACGAGCAGCTTCCTCAGACAGAGCCACCCTTCCACTGGAGCTCTGAGTCCCCTGCAGTGTACCCTGAGGCCAGCTCCACAGTCCGCAGGAAAGACGTTCACACAAACGTGGAGGCGGCCTGAGCTGGCCTCCCCGCTCCCACTCCTGCTCCATGCCCTGACTCTTCCTTCCACAAACACCCTGGTTCCCACTGAGGATCCTCTCTCCTCTCACTGAGGGCTCTCCCTGGCCCCACCCTCTTCACCACTGTACCCCTGACACACTGCCAGGCCCCTTCCCTGGTCTAACTGCTTTCCCTTCGCTGAATGAAGGCATGAATTCCCAGGACAGCCAACTCCTCCGTCGTCCTGCTGGTGTCCTAAAGAAGGGGAGCTGCTTTCCTCCCTGGTTCACAGACTCATCCTCCTGACCTCAGGGGGACAGGATGATACCTCCCAGCTATTTATGGGACAGATTTATGTTCTGCTCAAAGGAAACTTCTGTGGGTTTCTTCTAATTTTGAGAGGCACAACACCCACCGATCAAGTGAACTCTGATGGGGCAGAAGGAATTTTCGGCAGCTCCACTTTGCCCCACCCAAGAAGCCTCCTGGTAAATTGCTGCCTGTGTGTGCGGTCTGTTTGCCCACCTGAGACAGGAGACTGTCTCTTATACACATCTAGATGTGTATAAGAGACAGCCACTGTACCCCCGACACACTGCCAGGCCCCTTCCCTGGTCTAACTGCTTTCCCTTCGCTGAATGAAGGCATGAATTCCCAGGACAGCCAACTCCTCCGTCGTCCTGCTGGTGTCCTAAAGAAGGGGAGCTGCTTTCCTCCCTGGTTCACAGACTCATCCTCCTGACCTCAGGGGGACAGGATGATACCTCCCAGCTATTTATGGGACAGATTTATGTTCTGCTCAAAGGAAACTTCTGTGGGTTTCTTCTAATTTTGAGAGGCACAACACCCACCGATCAAGTGAACTCTGATGGGGCAGAAGGAATTTTCGGCAGCTCCACTTTGCCCCACCCAAGAAGCCTCCTGGTAAATTGCTGCCTGTGTGTGCGGTCTGTTTGCCCACCTGAGACAGGAGTCCACAGCTTGTACATGGGAACCTTTACCCTGTGTGTTTACAAACCTAAATCATAGAGGACCAGAAGACAACAGAAGGAGAATTATACAGTCTCAGGATGAAAAATGTTTCCTAAGCATGTCACCAGAAACAGACACCATAAAGGAAGATTTTCTGATATTGAAAATTTGGGCAGGGCGCAGTGGCTCACACCTGTAATCCCAGCCCTCTGGGAGGCCAAGGCAGGTGGATCTCTTGAGGTCAGGGGTTCGAGACCAGCCTGGGCAACATGGTGAAACCCCGTCTCTACTAAAAATACAAAAATTAGACGTGCATGGAGTCTCGCTCTGTCGCCCAGGCTGGAGTGCAGTGGTGCGATCTTGACTCACTGCAACCTCCACCTCCTGGGTTCAAGCGATTCTCCTTCCTCAGCATCTTGAGTATCTGCGATTACAGGCGTGTGCCACCACACCGGGCTTATTTTTTTATTTTTAGTAGAAATGGAGTTTCACCATGTTTGCCAGGCTGGTCCCGAACACTTGACCTCAGTTGATTTAGCTGCCTCGGCCTCCCAAAGTAACAGGATTACAGGTATGAGCCACCGTGCCCAGCTTGGATTCTTTATGGAAATTGATAAGCTGTTTCTAAAATCCATACGGAATTTCAAAGAACCAAGAATAGCCAAAACGATCTTGAAAAAGAAGAACAAGTTTGAGAACTCACATTTTCTGATTTCAAAGCGTGCTACAAAGCTATACTAATCAAGACAGCATTTACTAGCAAGAGGACAGACATCTAGTTCCATAAAATAGAACTCAGAGTCCATACATTTATGGCCCACTGACGTTAGACAAGGGTTAAAACATTTTAATGGGAAAGAATAGCCTTTTCAACAAATGGTGTGGGTGCATTTGTGTCCTCACACACACACAAATGAAGTTGTATACTTACACCACAACATATACAAGAGATAAAATTGATTTTAAAAACCCAAATGTAAGAATTTAAAACTGTAAAATTCTCAGAGGAATAAATCTTTGTAATCTTGAGTTAGGCAGTGATTTCTTAAGCCCTAACAAAAGCATAAGCAGTAGGAAAAAAAAAGGTGAAATTTCATTTCATCAAAATTAAAAACCTTAGTAAATCAAAAGACACTAACAAAAAATTGACAATCCATAAAATTGGAAAAAACTTTGCAAATTACTTATTTGATAAAGGATTTGTATCTAGAATATAAAAA
>NW_012101682.1:43792-46172 GCF_000951045.1 Mandrillus leucophaeus | reverse complement strand
TGCAAGTTGGCCAAATATTGTAGATGCAAACATACTGTTTTGTTCAATCTTTTGCTCATCTGGGGAATAAAGAATGAACATGGGTCCAGGCACAGCAGCTCAAAGAGCGGAATGCAGGTTAGGGAGAACCACAAGTGGAAGGAGAAGACTTTTAGGCTGGATATGGTGGCTCATGCCTGTGATCCCAATACTTTGGGAGGCCAAGGCAGGAGGATAGTTTGAGCCTAGGAGTTCAAGATCAACCCAGACAACACAGAGAGACCTTGTCTCTACAACAAATAAAAATTAGCCTGGCGTGTTGGTGCACGTTTTTGGTCTCAGCTACTCGGGGGCTGAGGTGGATCGCTTAAGCCTGGGTGGTTGAGGCTGCAGGGAGCTAAGACTGCATCACTACACTACTGGGAGACAGAGAAAGACCCTGTCTCACACAAAAGCAGGGAGAGATAATTTCAAAGGTGCAATTCTTGATGTAATTTAGATAGAAGAGATTGAGCATTTAAGTGGAGTTTCTTTTTAATAGTGGTTCTCAAACTTCAGCATGCACCAGAATTATGGTAGTGTTTAATTATAGAGCCCCAACTCCAGAGTTTAATTCAGTAGGTCTAGGCCAAGACCTAAGATTTGCATCTCTAACAAGTTTCCAGGTTATGCTGATGATCGAAGGACCATATTTTGAGAAACATAGCTTTACAAGATGTTTACTACCCACTAACGCTCCATTTCCTTCTAAAAGTGATCAGGTGTATCTGGAAACAATTTAATAATGAATATGAAGAATTATAAACAATTTTCCAGGCCTAAGTAGCTTCTATTCTCTATTCTACCAAAGTAGGAAACCACTATAGGGATAAGAACATACAGAAAAATGAGTCTGGGCTCATCTGTTAACCAAGCTAACCACCAGCTATTTACAACTGAAGCTAAGGGGAATTTGAACATTGGTTAGATATTTAAAGATACTAAGAACTATTGGCTGGCCACGGTGGCTCATGTCTGTAATCCCAGCACTTTGGGAGGCCAAGGCGGGTGCATAATTTGAAGTCACAAGTTCAAGACCAGCCCCGGCCAACACTGTGAAACCCTCTCTCTACTGAAAACACAAAAATTAGCTGGGCGTGGTGGCACATGCCTGTAGTCCCAGCTACTCGAAGGCTGAAATACGAGAATTACGTGAACCCAGGAGATGGAAGTTGCAGTGAACTTTCATCAACCCACTGCACTCCAGCCTGGGCAAGGGTGAGATTGTCTTTAAAAAAATAAAAAACTACCAATTTTTTAGGTGTCGTAATAGTACCATATTTTACAGTTGAAACAGGACCTGAGTTTTGCTTTAAAATAATGGAAAGGAAAGGTGAAAGGTACTATAGATGAAAAAAGGTTAACCAAGAGTTGCTAACTGTTGAAGATGGGTAATGGGCACAGACGGGGAACACTGCAGTATTTTCTCTACTTTTGATTGTATTTGTAATTTTCTATAATATAGTTTTTCAAACGCCAAAAAATTATGTGACTGATAATAGAATTTACGAGAAGCAGCCAGGCACAGTGGCTCACACTGGTAATTCCAGCACTTTGGGAGGCCAAGGCGAGCAGATCACCTGAGGTCAGGAGCTTGAGACCAGCCTGGCAAAAATGGCAAAGCCCCATCTCTACTAAAAATACAAAAAACAAAACAAAACAAAACAAAAACGTAGCTGGGTGTGGTGGCACATGCCTGTAATCCCAGCTACTTGGGAAGCTGAGGCAGGAGAATCATTTGAAGCTGGGAGGTGGAGGCTGTGGTGAGCCAACATTGCACCACTGCACTTCAGCCTGGGCAACACAGCGAGACTCAGTTTTAATACAAAAAAAGAGTGTAAGAGAAGGCAAAAAACTTTAAGTAGAAAGAGTCAAAACAATCTGACTATGCAGTTCCTTGAAATTTAGTCTTTTACTTTGAAGGTAAAGCACACATTTAACGAAAATTTAAGGTTCTTATTTTAAACTCCAAAGTTAAGATAAATTAATGCATATAACCAAAATACAGCATAGGAACATACTATCCAGCTACCCTACCCTCTATTTTTTTTTTTATCTTCTCATATCTCTGCTGTCTATCACTTGGAAGCTCATCCAGATTCACTGAGGAGCTTAGAACTCTGCATCATGTCCTGCCATCAACATCTCGGTTACACCAGTGTCCATGCAAATGATCCCAACATTTCAGTTTCAGTTTCTTGACTTTGAATCAAATAACCTTCACTCCACCTTAGTTACCCAGCCCCACAGATACACACTAGATTCTGTCATAACCTGAACTGAACCACACCAAAATATATTATTTTGTTGTTGTAACTTTCTATTCCAGCTTTATCGCAGACTCAACTCCAACTATAGTTAC
>NW_012101682.1:42915-43742 GCF_000951045.1 Mandrillus leucophaeus | reverse complement strand
GCCTGTAATCCCAGCTATTCAAGAGGCTGAGGCAAGAGAATCGCTTGAACCCAGGAGGCGGAGGTTGCAGTGAGCTGAGATTGCACCACTGCACTCCAGCCCAGGAGACACTGAGATTCCCTCTCAAAATAAATAAATACATAAAAATTAAAAAAAAAAATACAGGAAAGAAAGAGACAGGGCTGAGAGTGAAGTCCTGAAAGGATACACACAAACATACACCCTCCTCCACCTGCCTGCATATTCGTATCATTCCATTAAATCAGCAGTCTGACTAAGGTTGTAACTCTAATTGTAATATCATCTAGCCTAAATTTTCTATCTTTTCTAGAAGGATTTTCTGAGAGCTTCCATGTCTATGAAGCTTTTCCTTACATGGAGCCACCTGTACCGAGACAGGACTGAACTGATCACTCCCCCATCTTTCTCACAACTGAAGCTTTTCACATTTTGCCACATTGTATTACAGTGATTTGTTTACAAGTCTGTCTCTGCTACAAGCCCAAGCTCTCTCAGAGGACACAAACTTACCTAAATTAACTGGAATCCCAGACCCTAGCAAAATGCCCAAAATTTAGTTGTTACTTAAAAAAAAAAAAAAAAAAACTACTAAACACATGTCTTACAGTTCAGACACATTAAATGTACAGCAGTTCCTATTTCTGCCATCACAGTATTACTATACAAAATCTAAACATTCTTTAAATACCTTTAGCTGTAGCAAAACAGAAACAGCACAACTCAAGAAAGAAAGGTGAATGACTACATTTAAACTGTTTTTATATTCAGCCACTCCAGTTTTTTTCTAGGATTTTGCCGTCAATACA
>NW_012101682.1:34930-36550 GCF_000951045.1 Mandrillus leucophaeus | reverse complement strand
AAGGGAATCGCTTGAACCCAGGAGGCGGAGGTTGCAGTGAGCTGAGATTGCACCACTGCACTCCAGCCCAGGCGACACTGAGATTCCCTCTCAAAATAAATAAATACATAAAAATTTAAAAAAAAAAATAAAGAAAGGAAAGAGAGACACAGGCCTGAGAGTGAAGTCCTGAAAGGATACACACAAACATACACCCTCCTCCACCTGCCTGCATATTGGTATCATTCCATTAAATCAGCAGTCTTTGACTAAGGTTGTAACTCTAATTGTAATATTATTTAGCCTAAATTTTCTATCTTTTCTAGAAGGATTTTCTGAGAGCTTCCATGTCTATGAAGCTTTTTCTTACATGGAGCCACCTCTACCGAGGCAGGACTGAACTGATCACTCCCCCATCTTTCTCATAACTGAAGCTTTTCTTCATTTTGCCACGTTGTATTACAGTGATTTGTTTACAAGTCTGTCTCTGCTACAAGCCCAAGCTCTGAGAGAACAGAAACTTACTTAAATTAACTGGAATCCCAGACCCTTGCAAAATGCCCAAAATTTAGTTGTTACTTAAAAAAAAAAAAAACAACTAGTAAACACATGTCTTACAGTTCAGACACATTAAACGTACAGCAGTTCCTATTTCTGCCATCACAGTATTACTATACAAAATCTAAACATTCTTTAAATA
Organism: Mandrillus leucophaeus; assembly: GCF_000951045.1. Lineage (NCBI taxonomy): Eukaryota > Metazoa > Chordata > Mammalia > Primates > Cercopithecidae > Mandrillus > Mandrillus leucophaeus. The sequence continues at coordinate 35,871 of NW_012101682.1, read as the reverse complement.
CCCTTAGCTGTAGCAAAACAGAAACAGCACAACTCAAGAGAGAAAGATGAATGACTACATTTAAACTGTTTTTATATTCAGCCACTCCAGTTTTTTTCTAGGATTTTGCGGTCAATACATATTCCTTTCCCAAAGGGTTTGGATGTCCACAGGCAACCAACCATGGATATCAAATAGTGATTAAATTCTTGATAAATCTTGCTGCTGATATCAAAACCTGATTTTGTCTAATGGGAAAGAAATAAAAAAAATTGTCACTATCACCTATTTTCCCATTCCTCCTCCTTCCCATCAGGTCACATATACCTAGACTTAATTTTTGAGTAACAGTGATTTAACACAGAGCTTTCTCATTCATACCTTTTGTACTAAACATTTTTCTTTACGGCAGTCAGATTTTTACGATACCTACCAGAAAAAAACAAACAGAATGAAACATTTAACATACCTTTGAATACAATGCCTTTGACATAGTAAAATATAAAAATACACTATAAATGTAAATATATGCAAATATGCATACACAAATATCCAGTTGTCTAGTTAAGGATTTTATCCTTTTGTAGTACATTCTCAAGTAAAAATAAATAGAGGCTCAATAAGTTGTACACTTATGATGCTTACTTCACTAAATAAAAAATAAACAATAAAAAAATGCTTTCAATGTTTCACTATTAAAAAATTAATAAAGTTCTGGCTGGGTGCAGTGGCTCACGCTTGTAATCCCAGCACTTTGGGAGGCCAAGGTAAGTAAATCACCAGGTCAGGAGTTTGAGACCAGCCTGAGAAACATGGTGAAATCCCGTCTCTACTAAAAATACAAAAATTAGCTGGACGTGGTGGCACGGGTGCCTGTAATCCCAGATACTCGAGAGGCTGAGGAAGGAGAATCGCTTGAACCTGGGAGGCAGAGGTTGCAGTGAGCCAAGATTGCACCACTG
>NW_012101682.1:33312-34860 GCF_000951045.1 Mandrillus leucophaeus | reverse complement strand
GACCTAGTTTTAACCCAATACCTTCATATTTCTTCTGGAGCCCTGTACACCTTCACTTATCCCCAATCTTTTCTCCATTTTCAACTTCTCCCTCTTCTCCACTGGCTCCTATGACTCTATGTATAAACACAATCACATTTCTCTCATTTTAGAGGCAAAAAACAAAAAAAAAAAAACCTACTTCCCCTGGTTCACAGTCCCCCTATAGTTCTTTCTCTACACTTTTTTTTGGTCAAACATTTTGAAACATATTCTATACATACTGTCTTCACTTGACTTTTCACTTACTCCCCCACCCACACAATCTGACTTCTACCTCCACACTCCACTGGAACTACTCAAAAAGGAAGCCAAAACCTTTATACTGCCAATTCTTAAAGAAAATTTTTGTCCTTATCTTTCTGGACTTTCCTAGGATACTTGGCAACATTATTCCTTCATTCATTTTGACATCCTATAGTCTATTTATTGTCTTGGAACTATCATTCTGGTTCTTTTTATACACCTGGCAATTTCTTTTTAAGGTTTCTTCCGACTGTCCTCCTCCTTGACCTGAGAATTAAATACTGTGTATTCCCGAGTTCTACACTTAGCCTACTGTCTGCTCCTTTCCTTCCTTCCTTCCCCTCCCCACCCCTTTCACTCTCAAATATACATGTGTATGAAAGTGTATATATGTATATTAGGTTGAACCTCAAATTGCCAATCATTAACCATCTTTGACCTACCAAAAAATGGTAATTTTCTGTGGTCCAGCCTAATGTTTAAACAGCTCTTTAGCATGGAAGAATAAGAAAAAACAACAACAACAAAGAATAACCCAATTAGAAGACTGAGAGAGAATTGCAAAAAAAAAATTCAAACTGAAGTCTCTGAAATGTTAAAAAGAAAGTTACAAAAAAATTACTTAATTGTCCCTCTTTTAGAATAGGAGTAACCACTCTGTAAGAAAGTGGTTCTCAAACTCATTCAGGTAGAACTTTTGGAAGCCATACTGATCTTCTTGGTGACCACCCCAAAATACTAACATATTATAAGTAAGGTTGGAACAATTTTATTAGCAGAAAACCACCATTATTATAAATATAGAACATGAATGCCATGGGGAGTTTTGTTTGCTTTGGTTACTACTGTATTCCCAGTGTCAAAAAGCGTATATAGTAGGTGCTCAAAAAATATTTCTGAAATGAATAAATGTATCTACAAAAATATAAACCACAACAATCAAACTATTTCTCAATTTGTTTTTATTAATATGCATTTGCCACTTGTTCATTCACTATGTCATTTGCTACAAGCAGAAACAGGTCAGGAAAACTATGCAACACAGCCTTAAAAAAGGAACATTCTATGCATTAACTTTGAGTTGAGTGATGCAGCATCTCAAAGCCCAGGTGCAAGAAAATCCTGTTATAAAACCATTGCCGTAATGTCAGTTTGGAATTGTGTACCACTAGCAATAGAATAATACATCCTGTTAAATCTAAGCAAGGCAAGTTTTTGTTACCCTTGAAATAAATGGTTGATGTAAAGAGCTGTGCTAGATGG
>NW_012101682.1:29703-32512 GCF_000951045.1 Mandrillus leucophaeus | reverse complement strand
TATTAGAGACAAGGTTTCACCATGTTGGCCAGGCTCATATGAAACTCCAGACCTCAAGTGATCTGCTGGTCTCAGTCTCCCAATGTGCTGGAATTACAGGCGTAACCGTATCTTAACTATGATTTTTGGTAGCACTTGGCAACTGTGTCAAACAATTTGAAACAATGACGATTGCTTCGAACATCCTCTTTTGAAGTGTTTTTCCACATGACACTATTGGCATTTTGGATCAAATAATTCACTGTTCAGGACTGGCTCTTACTACCCACGCAGCCCCTGAAGCACACTGAGCATCCCCACCTCCCACATACTAAATTACAGTTGCAACCTCTTCCCGGTCACCATGACACCAGAAATGCCCCCTCCCTTCAAGAACCACTGCTGAGAAGTTTTCTACCCTTCTCTTCTTATGATATATAACTACAATTTACTCCCTTTTTGACAGTGATATGGCATATGGTCACATGACAGAAATATGGCATTACACCTATATTTACTCAATTATTGAAAACTTGAGCTATACTATATAATGCCAAATATTGTTATGACAAGCAAAGTTATCCACATGTCCATTACATTTTAGAAAGCAGAATTCCTTTTCAAATTGTCTCCCTTATGATACTAATAAAAGGAAAGATAATACAGAAACTGTAAGGCAGCTATTTCAAGGGTACCGGAGACTTACACTGCAAGTTGGCCAAATATTGTAGATGCAAACATACTGTTTTGTTCAATCTTTTGCTCATCTGGGGAATAGAGAATGAATAAACATGGGTCCAGGCACAGCAGCTCAAAGAGAGGAATGCAGGTTGGGGAGAACCACAAGTAAAAGAGAAGAATTTCAGGCTGGATGTGGTGGCTTATGCCTGTGATCCCAATACTTTGGGAGGCCAACGCAAGAGGATAGTTTGAGCCTAGGAGTTCAAGACCAACCCAGACAACACAGTGAGACTTTGTCCCTACAACAAAAATTAGCCTGGCATGTTATACTGGTGCATGCTCTTGGTCACAGCTACTCGGGGGCTGAGGTGGATCGCTTGAGCCTGGGTGGTCGAGACTACAGTGAGCTGAGACTGCGTCGCTGCACTCCTGGGAGACAGAGAAAGACCCTGTCTCACACAAAAGCGGAGAGAGGTAATTTCAAAGGTACAGTTCTTGATGTAATTTAGGTAGAAGAGGTTAAACATTTAAGTGCAGTTTCTTTTAAATAGTGGTTCTCAAACTTCAGCATGCACCAGAATTATGGTAGTGTTAAATTACAGAGCCCCAACTCTAGAGTTTAATTCAGTAGGTCTAGGCCAAGACCTAAGATTTGCATCTCTAACAAGTTTCCAGGTTATGTTGATGATCCAAGGACCATTATTTTGAGAAGCATAGCTTTACAAGATGTTTACTACCCATTAACGCTCCATTTCCTTCTAAAAGTGATCAGGTGTATATGGAAACAATTTAATAATGAATATGAAGAATTAAAAACAATTTTCCAGGCCTAAGTAGCTTCTACTCTCTATTCTACCAAAGTAGGAAATCACTATAGGGATAAGAACATACAGAAAAATGAGTCTGGGCTCATCTGTTAACCAAGCTAACCACCAGCTATTTACAACTGAAGCTAACGGGAATTTGAACATTGGTTAGATATTTAAAGATACTAAGAACTATTGGCTGGGCACGGTGGCTCATGCCTGTAATCCCAGCACTTTCGGAGGCCAAGGCGGGTGCATAATTTGAGGTCACAAGTTCAACACCAGCCCCAGCAACACTGTGAAACCCTCTCTCTACTACAAAAATTAGCTGGGTGTGGTGGCACATGCCTGTAGTCCCAGCTGCTCGAAGGCTGAAATAGGAGAATTATGTGAACCCAGGAGATAGAAGTTGCAGTGAACTTTCATCAACCCATGGCACTCCAGCCTGGGCAAGGGTGAGACTGTCTTTAAAAAAAAAAAAAAACCACTAATTTTTTAAGTGTCATAATAGTACCATATTTTACAGTTGAAACGGGAGATAAGTTTTGCTTTAAAATAATGGAAAGGAAAGGTCAAAGGTATTATAGATGAAAAAAGGTTAACCAAGAGTTGTTAACTGTTGAAGATGGGTAATGGGCAGAGACGGGGAACACTGCAGTATTTTCTCTACTTTTGATTGTATTCGTAATTTTCTATAATATAGTTTTTCAAACGCCAAAAAATTATGTGACTGATAATAGAATTTATGAGAAGCAGCCAGGCACAGAGGCTCACACTGGTAATTCCCGCACTTTGGGAGGCCAAGGCGAGCAGATTACCTGAGGTCAGGAGCTTGAGACCAGCCTGGCAAAAATGGCAACGTCCCATCTCTACTAAAAATACAAAAATCAAACCAAAACAAAACAAAATAAAAACGTAACTGGGTGTGGTGGCACATGCCTGTAATCCAAGCTACCTGGGAAGCTGAGGCAGTAGAATCATTTGAAGCTGGGAGGTGGAGGCTGCGGTGAGCCAACATTGCACCACTGCATTTCAGCCTGGGCAACACAGCGAGACTCAGTCTTAACACACACACACACACACACACACACACACGAGTGTAAGAGAAGGCAAAAAACTTTAGGTAGAAAGAGTCAAAACAATCTGACTATGCAGTTCCTTGAAATTTAGTCTTTTACTTTGAAGGTAAAGCACACATTTTACAAAAATTTAGGGTTCTTATTTTAAACTCCAAAGTTAAGATAAATTAATGCATATAACCAAAATACAGCATAGGAACATACTATCCAGCTACCCTACCCTCTTTTTTTTAATCTTCTCATATCTCTGCTATCACTTGGAAG
>NW_012101682.1:25981-28717 GCF_000951045.1 Mandrillus leucophaeus | reverse complement strand
TTTTCCTATCTGGACTAGACCACACAGCTGATCACAACTCTCTTGTACTCCATTCAACCAGCAAAACCCAAACTGATTCAGTCTCATAAATTGCTTTCTCTTCTCCAATATGTAAGTGGAAGGAAAACACACAACTGCAAAGATTCGTGTCATTCCAAATTGATGATCGCCAACTTTTGCTGGGCCCTTAATGACACTCAATAATCCTTTTACTTGTCTTTAACCAGCTTACTCTCACTGGCTGCCCTAAGCAGTTAACGCCCTCCTGGAATGTCCTACTTAAATATTCTGTAAAACATGCTTCTCATTTTGAGTAATTTAACATTCTTAGGCACAAAGTACTTCAATGTCTTACACTTTCTTCTAACTTTACAAATATATATCCAGCCATCCATGCAGCCTTCTCCCCAGTCATAGATGATAAATGGTGCCTCCGAATTCCTAACCACCCATTCAAGTAAATCTCGTGACCTAGTTTTAACCCAATACTTTCATATTTCTTCTGAAGCCCTGTACCTTCACTTATCCCCAATCTTTTCTCCATTTTCAACTTCTCCCTCTTCTCCACTGGCTCCTGCTACTCTATGTATAAACACAATCACATTTCTCTCATTTTAGAGGCAAAAAACAAACAAAAAAACAACTTCCCCTGGTTCACAGTCCCCCTATAGTTCTTTTTCTACACTTTCTTTTGGTCAAACATTTTGAAACATATTCTATACTTACTGTCTTCACTTGACTTTTCACTTACTCTCCCACCCATACAATCTGACTTCTACCTCCACACTCCACTGGAACTACTCACAAAGGAAGCCAAAACCTTTGTACTGCCAATTCTTAAAGAAAATTTTTGTCCTTATCTTTCTGGACTTTCCTAGGATACTTGGCAACATTATTCCTTCATTCATTTTGACATCCTATATTCCATTTATTGCCTTGGAACTATTATTCTTGTTCTTTTTATACACCTGCCAATTTCTTTTTAAGGTTTCTTCTGACTGTCCTCCTTCTTGGCCTGAGAATTAAATGCTGCGTATTCCCCTGAGTTCTACACTTAGCCTACTGTCTGCTCCTTTCCTTCCTTCCTCTCCCCACCCCTTTCACTCTCAAATATACACGTGTATGAAAGTGTATATGTATATTAGGTTGAACCTGAAAATTGCCACTCATTAACCATCTTTGACCTACCAAAAAAAAGGCAATTTTCTATGGTCCAGTGTAATGTTTAAACAGCCCTTTAGCATGGAAGAATAAGAAAAAAAAAAACAAAACAAAGAATAACCCAATTAGAAGACTGAGAGAGAATTGCAAAAAAAATTCAAACTGAAGTCTCTGAAATGTTAAAAGAAAGTTACAAAAAAATTACTTAATTGTCCCTCTTTTAGAATAGGAGTAACCACTCTGTAAGGAAGTGGTTCTCAAACTCATTCAGGCAGAACTTCTCGAAGCCATACTGATCTTCTTGGTGACCACCCCAAAATACTACCATATTATAAATAAGGTTGGAACAATTTTATTAGCAGAAAACCACCATTATTATAAATATAGAACATGAATGCCATGGGGAGTTTTGTTGCTTTGGTTACTACTGTATTCCCAGTGTCAAAAAGGGTATATAGTAGGTGCTCGAAAAATATTTCTGAAATGAATAAATGTTATCTACGAAAATATAAACCACAACAATCAAACTAAGTATTTCTTGGTTTGTTTTTATTAATATGCATTTGCCACTTGTTCATTCACTATGTCATTTGCTACAAGCGGAAACAGGTCAGGAAAACTATGCAACACAGCCTTAAAAAAGGAACATTCTATGCATTAACTTTGAGTTGAGTGATGCAGCGCCTCAAAGCCCAGGTGCAAGAAAATCCTGTTATAAAAACCATTGCTGTACTGTCAGTTTGGAATTGTGTACCACTAGCAATAGAATAATACAATCTGTTAAATCTAAGCAAGGCAAGTTTTTGTTACCCTTAAAATAAATGGTTGATGTAAAGTGCTGTGGCTAGATGGTCAAAAAGAAGTGGTTCACCTCCAGAAATTAAAAAAAAAAAATTTATCAAAATCCATTCAATTATAGTACATTGAATTAAATGACTCCAAATGTTCATGATACATACCACAGAAGCTACAACAAATAATCCAGCTCACAAGCAGAAGGAACTGTGACTGACAACAGAGGCCATCCCAGAGAGAAAGGCTCTTATATAGGAATGCTTCACAGGAATAAAACCCCTCCTGTAACACAAATGAATAGTAAATCCTTATATGGAAAGCTTCAGTCACAAAATTATGCTCTAAATAACGAGTTTATTTTGGGCTATAGTTGCTTCGCTCTTAGACTAATTTTTTGGCATCAATATAATGAAAGCCTTAGAGGTTAGATGCCAGACTTCCTCAGAAAAAGGTAAGATGATTAGTATTTATATGCAATACTATTTTTATTAATATAGCTCTCAAATACCATAAAGCTTCATCAATTACAAAGAAGATTAAAAGTTATCCATTTTTAAAAATGTATTACCTTGGGTACAGTACATGCAGTAATTTGAACAGTCAGTAAAATGTATACAATGTTACATAATAGGGCTAGAATGTCATTAGAGGCCACAGACCAAATCCCAACTCTGAGCAGCTCCTTCTTTAGAGGCTCAAATGTCTAGGTTGCTTGTATTTCCACCAGAGTGAGAATCTGGGACTTTCCATTTTCCTTTTGTCACCTAAGCCTTACATAGT
>NW_012101682.1:21981-25931 GCF_000951045.1 Mandrillus leucophaeus | reverse complement strand
AATATGCATTTGCCACTTGTTCATTCACTATGTCATTTGCTACAAGCGGAAACAGGTCAGGAAAACTATGCAACACAGCCTTAAAAAAGGAACATTCTATGCATTAACTTTGAGTTGAGTGATGCAGCGCCTCAAAGCCCAGGTGCAAGAAAATCCTGTTATAAAAACCATTGCTGTACTGTCAGTTTGGAATTGTGTACCACTAGCAATAGAATAATACAATCTGTTAAATCTAAGCAAGGCAAGTTTTTGTTACCCTTAAAATAAATGGTTGATGTAAAGTGCTGTGGCTAGATGGTCAAAAAGAAGTGGTTCACCTCCAGAAATTAAAAAAAAAAAATTTATCAAAATCCATTCAATTATAGTACATTGAATTAAATGACTCCAAATGTTCATGATACATACCACAGAAGCTACAACAAATAATCCAGCTCACAAGCAGAAGGAACTGTGACTGACAACAGAGGCCATCCCAGAGAGAAAGGCTCTTATATAGGAATGCTTCACAGGAATAAAACCCCTCCTGTAACACAAATGAATAGTAAATCCTTATATGGAAAGCTTCAGTCACAAAATTATGCTCTAAATAACGAGTTTATTTTGGGCTATAGTTGCTTCGCTCTTAGACTAATTTTTTGGCATCAATATAATGAAAGCCTTAGGTTAGATGCCAGACTTCCTCAGAAAAAGGTAAGATGATTAGTATTTATATGCAATACTATTTTTATTAATATAGCTCTCAAATACCATAAAGCTTCATCAATTACAAAGAAGATTAAAAGTTATCCATTTTTAAAAATGTATTACCTTGGGTACAGTACATGCAGTAATTTGAACAGTCAGTAAAATGTATACAATGTTACATAATAGGGCTAGAATGTCATTAGAGGCCACAGACCAAATCCCAACTCTGAGCAGCTCCTTCTTTAGAGGCTCAAATGTCTAGGTTGCTTGTATTTCCACCAGAGTGAGAATCTGGGACTTTCCATTTTCCTTTTGTCACCTAAGCCTTACATAGTGACATGCACCAGGACTCTAAGACCTTCCTTTCATGACATGAATTCTCTGGACAATCTCATCCATATCATAGCTAAAACCACCACTTTTAACATGAGGGGTCCTAAACCTGTATCTCCAGCCCAAATCTCATTCTTGAGCTTTAGACTCATCATTTTTCTGGGTACTGGATATGACTGCTTTGATGTCCCACTGGCATCTCTTAAGTGAAACATCTTTCCTTCCCAGCCTGTTCCTTTTATATTCCTTTTCTCAGTGAAAGCCATCCATCTTCCCAAGTAGGAAATGTAAACGTCAACTTAAATTGCTACCCTCACTACCATCGTCTGAACCCAGCTTCCAATTAAATGGTTTCACAACAAATCCCTAAAACTTGGGCTGGGTGTGGTGGCTCACGCCTGTAATCTTGGCACTTTGGGAGACCAAGGCAGAAGGAATGCTTAAGCCCAGGAGTTGGAGACCAGCCTGGGCAATATGGCAAAACCCCGTTTTTACAAAAAAAAATACAAAAAAAAAAAGAACCCACAAAAAACAACAGAAAAGACTAGCCAGGAGTGGTGGTGCACACCTGTAGTCCTAGCTACTAGACTGAGGGGGGAGGATCAATTGAGGCCATGACATCAAGGCTGCAGTAAGCCCTGATTGTGCCAGTGCACTCTAGCCTGGGTAACAAAGTGAGACCTTGTCTCATTAAAAAAAGAAGTCAAAGAATTACTCCACAAACATTTATCAATTAATCTGAACATTTATACATGAAGAAGAGTTAGACATGGTTTCTGCCTGCTGGGAGCTCATAACGAGTGGAAAAATGGATGCTAAAAGTGTCACGATAGAGGTAAGCATAGGCAGCCATGGAAGCACATAGAACAAGGAGCTAACCCATACTGGGCAATAACTGAAGGCTCCTTGATGGCGCTGATACCTAAGCTGCAGCTTAAAATACAACTCAGGGTTACCCAGACCAAAGAGTCCATTGGCTGGAATTTATTTGATGCTCAAAAAATGTTTGTTGATTGTAAGAATATATAAGTAGTGACCTTATGAAATTTACATTACTAATTCAATTAACTGAATACATTTAATTATATCTTCAGTTTGTCCTCCTAAACTACAGGTTTTTCCCTTTTATTTGCATAATATAACATATTCTTTCTTCAAATCCAACAGTGTAAAGATAAAAGTCCAACTCAGCTTTCTTTATAAAGAGTTTCAAATTGAACAAGTATTATTTACAAATGATTGTCAGGTACTTAAAAAATGGTTTTATTGTTTTTTTTGAGACAGGATCTCACTCTGTCACCCAGGCTGCAGTGCAGTGGCACAACTACAGGTCACTGCACCCTCGACCTCCTGAGCTCAAGTGATCCTCCTACCTCATCCTCCTGAGTAGCTGGGACAACAGATGTATGCCACCATGCCTAACAAATTTTTGTATTCTTTGTAGACATGGGGTTTTGCCATGTTGCTCAACCCACCTCAGCCTCCAAACTGAAACTGCGGAGATTACAGGTGTGAGCTACCACACTCGGCCAAGAAAAAGACTGTCAATGGATATCTAAATAAATTTTAGTAAAGAGTGGTGGAGTGTGGAAGCAGCAAGTGAAATCTTACTTTAAGAAGGATTCTGCCCTCATGAAGTATCCAGGAAGTTGGTAAATTCTTTTCCATGTTCATAATTATTCACCTTGTACCAAATACATTCTAGAGCAGGAACACTAAATGTAAGCATCTAGCTGTACCACAATAAAAAAGTGCACAAAACAAAATTATCACCGAAGTTACAAAATAAGTGACAAAGTAAAAAAGCCATTAATTAGTCTTGTACATCCTAACTCATAATGTAGACGAGAACAGAGAGATGGAGGTGATAGTGAGATGTTCCTCAACAACTTGGTAATATAGGGAAAAGCTTATAGTGAAAAAACAAATGGAGAGAATTCACATATAATGAGTAAGATAAACTTTATATCACATAGTCATCCAAGCAAGTATAAACACCTGAAAGTTTTAGAACACTCTAGACTTCGATTAGGGTAGGCTGGGTATAATGTAAGAAAGATTGAAATTTAGTAAGGGGAAATCTAATAAACTGTATCATATTCCATTTAAAAGATTCAGAGTAGAAGAAGAATTGGCCTGGAACCAACCAAAAGCAACTTTAACCACCAGAAGAATCAGGAGTTGCTTATCCAGTAAAAAACACTCAATTTGGTCAAAAGAAATGCTGTCTTCCCACCACCCCCCACCACTGGAGGAATGAAATGCCCAGGCTTTACTATGGCCTGGATGAAAGACTTCTCACTGCCGTTTCCTTTATATCTATAATTAAGAAACCTTCTACTGACAAATCTTGTTCCCATATATGCAGATAGCACAGAGGGGATATTCTAGTTGGCAGATATGAGCATTTTGCTTACTGGAAATAATTCATTTTATAATAAACTGATATTCTGGCTTATACATTAGTCTCCTCTGAGTTTCATTACCATTAACAGGATGACTCTGAGGGCCTAACAGCAAGTTTCTGGACATACAAAGATGAAAAATCCTTGGATTGTGGTAGTCATCAAAGTAGAACCACTCAGTGAGTTTTGGTGGCCATCCAGTAGCGTTTCCTTAACATAATCCCTCTCCCTTTTTACTACCTTAAAATTACAACAGAAACATTCATGCTCTAAATATATGATTACCACAGACATAATTACAGCATACGAAGGCTCCTCTTGTCTAGAATTTGGCACACCCTTATAAAAGATACCAATTTGTAAACTATCTTGTCCCATCCTCCCTCAATTCTTACCTTCTTGTAATGTTTGACTCAACCCATAAGACCTCAGCAAGACTGACTCATCTATGACACAGTCAATATACTGAAGCAGCAGAGAGTTGTTTAGCACTGAGCCCATCTGAGAAGGCAGCTGCAGTAACAGAAC
>NW_012101682.1:19448-21827 GCF_000951045.1 Mandrillus leucophaeus | reverse complement strand
TGGTCTTGAACTGCTGAAACCTCAAGTGATCTGCCCGCCTTGGCTTCCCAAAGTGTAGGGATTACCAGTGTAAGCCACCGAGGCTGGCCTGATATAATTTTTTTGAAAAATTAGCCAGGCCCACTGGTGATGCACATCTATAGTCCCGGGTACCTGGAAGGCTGAGGTGGAAGGATTACGTAAGCCCAGGAGTTCAAGGCAGCAGTGAATCATGACTGTGTTACTGCCTGGGTGACAGAGTAAGACCCTGTCTCAAAAAAAAAAAACAAAGGCCATACAGTTCAAACAGAAAATGCAAAGAAGCACATGGTCCAGTCACACACCTCTAAGCAATGGATATTCTGTAAAAGTTGGGGAAAGCTTTGAAGCTGTTCTAGTGGAAATGATCCACTTCTATTCAGACAATCAGAAAGACTCACTTCTTTTTTTCCATATTCTTTAGTGTAGCTACTGGAATTGAGCACTGGTATAACTGAGAGAGAATTCAATTTCTAAAGAAAGATAATAAAACAATCTATCAATGGACAAAACAAACTACAAAACACAAATATAAAAGCAGCTGTTAATGTGTTTCAATTAAATGGGAATATGGTTTACACAGAATCCTGGGTAACTGACATGTATTTAAATATCTATAATCTCCTCTAAGATCTGAATGGTTATTATTTGGATTTAACAAAAGAAAGCCATGCAACTTATTTGGGCTTTAGATACTACTTTTAGAGGACGAACACTAGCTGGACCCAACATCAACTTCCAAGGTTCTGGAGAAAGTCCCTGGTTTCTTCACTTCATGGCAAGCAGAGCCATCTTCCATACATTCTCTGAATTCTTAAAATAGATCTATAAATTTGGATATAAAGTACAAGAGAGTAGGCACCCATAAATTGGAGTGACGTAAAGTCTAAAACTGCTGATTAATTCAATATATATTATGAATTCCTTTACATACAAATGCATTTATTTTTCTGATCAGCAATCTATTAAATGCACCAAACGGGATCAACATGAAGTGCCAATCCCCTAAAAAAAACTTCCCCAAAGCAGTACCACAATACTAGATAGTAAAACAGTAGGCTGTAAGCATTTTAGTTGAAATCTGTAAGTTAACTTTAACAAAAATAACATATTTCAATCTCAATATGATTTCTCTCTCCTTAATCCCTTAGACCTTTTTCCTAACAGGCAAAGATACAGAAATCAGAGCAGAAGCAAAGAACCTATACAGCGACAACGAAGCCTGAAGATGAAGCTGCATTCCCCGAAATAAAATAGGTTTTCCATTTTCAATTCTGTGGCTACTAAGAAACTGAGGAAACAAGTACCAATAAGAAGAAAGTAAGTATATTCAGACCATAATTTCACCATGAGATATAGCTATAGGAAGATGCTATCAAAAATCAAGGAAGGAGTAACCAGACATTTAAGTCAACCACCATAAAACAATTCTCTCCAAACTGTGATCTTCTCTCTTACTACCATTACTGACTTTACTTCTTTCTCGTATTTTCTCTCCTCTTCCTGTACCTTAGGCTTAACAGTCATACTTACTAGCATTGTATAGCTTATTCTCACTGGCAGCATACTCAGGACTCAAAGTTTATTCATCCTTGATTTACACATCAAGGAGATACGACCAAAAGAGAAGCTAATACCTGATTATTATAGTTCTTGGAAAAGTGTCTAGGAAATTACAATTGGCATGCCATTATCAAGCAGCTTTGATATAACTAAAACAAATCTTAACAAAGCACTAATTTCACAATGAAAGAAGTCATTACTGCTAGATACCCGCATCTGACTATGCACAGAAAGCACACCACTAAAACGAATTCCGAGGAAGTAACCAAATTGTTTTGTAATATTAAAATTTTATTATATCAAATACTGTACAAAGTAAGGCAGTAAATGAGGCTTAGAAATAATTTTTTTTTGAGATGCAGCTTTACTCTTTTTGCCCAGGCTGGAGTCAATGGCATGATCTCTGCTCACTACAACCTCCCCTTCCCAGGTTCAAGCGATTCTTCCGCCTCAGCCTCTCCCAAGTAGCTGGGATTAAAAGCACACACCACCACACCCAGGTAATTTTGTATTTTTAGTAGAGACGTGGTTTCACCATGGTGGCTGGGCTGCTCTTGAACTCCTGACCTCCAGTAATATACTCGCCTTGGCTCAGAGAAGATGCCTATGACCCAGAATCAGGTACGCACTGGAAAGAAGCTCAGAGCATGTGCCTATTACCTGGAATCAGGGCACAGGCTGGAAAAAAGCTCAGATGCAAAGACAGGTGCTGCCTCTGGGGAGAACGGACAGAGTAGGAACCACTGTAGTTTCTTGCCTTTACAGTTGTGTACATATACTACTTTGATAAAATTTAAA
>NW_012101682.1:12645-13795 GCF_000951045.1 Mandrillus leucophaeus | reverse complement strand
CGAAGTAAAATTTAAAATGCCTTCTCAATCACATCAGCTATATACACTGCAGGTGCTCAAAAACAACCTGTGGCTCTGGCACTAGGCAGCACAGAGAGTTTTTCTCATGCAAAAAGCTCAATTCCACAGCACACTGCTCTAGAGAAACCCAGGAAATCTTCCCTTTCTGATCAATTTTTTAAAAAGACAGCTTTAATGCAACATTATTGATATGATAAATTACACATATTTAAAGCATACAACTTGATAAATTCGGACATTTGTGTACACCCATTAAGTTTCCTTTTTCTTCTTCTTTGTAATCTCTCAATTTCTTCCCCAGGTGATCATTTATTTGCTGCCTGCCACTAGAGATTAGTTTTATAAAAACAAAATAACATAGTATGTGACCTAAGGGGAAGCGGCTTCTTTCACTCATCATTAAGTATTTTGAGATTATATACACGCTGCTCTACGTAACACTAGTTCATTCCTTTTCATTGCTGATTAGTGTCTTTCGTATGACTATATCACAATTTGTCTATCCATTCTCTTATTGATGAAGATTTAGTTTGTTTCCAATTTGGGGCTCTTCTAACCCAAACTGTTATGAACATTAATATAAAACCTTCCCAAGAGCTATGCTTTCTTTTCTCTTGTGCAAATACCTAAGACTGAAATAGTTAGATCATATAGTAGCTCCATTTTTAACTTTTTAAAAAAAAACAACCAAACTGTCTGCCAATGTCATAGTATTTCACATCCCAACTACCAGCGTATGAGAATTTCAGACCAATTTTGAACTGAGCTCTTGACCCATGGAGAAATTTACTCTAACCAGTTCCTATAAATCTACAAAGCAATTCTACAGTTATCTAAAATTTTGAATCCCAAGTCTTTCTCTTTTCACAGTTACATAATTCTCCCCAAAAATCATTGTCATAAAAGGAGTACTAGGAAAACAGTGTGGTGATTCCTCAAGGATCTAGAACTAGAAATACCATTTGACCCAGCCATCCTATTACTGGGGATATACCCAAAGGATTATAAAGTCATGCTGCTATAAAGACACATGCACACGTATGTTTATTGCGGCACTATTCACAACAGCTAAGACTTGGATCAACCCGAATGTCCATCAGTGACAGACTGGATTAAGAAAATGTGGCAC
>NW_012101682.1:6863-11867 GCF_000951045.1 Mandrillus leucophaeus | reverse complement strand
ATTATATATCAGCATTTTTACAGCTGATTGAAAATGAACACCTGCTAAACGACTGCAGTTAGTCTGCAAATCCAGTTTACTTCAGTGAAAGCAAATAGCTGCCCTGTGAAGCGGGTTGGCAAAAAAGCAGTTCACTTGGGCACACCAAGGATCGTACCTTGCTGGTATACAGTCCCAGCTGCATTAACTGAGGCATCAGGGTATCCACCATGATCTGAGTCTGCAACTTTCAAGGCGTCACGGAGGTCAGCAAAACTGGAAGAAGGTGACCAAGCATAGTAGCCTTAGCAACTTGTTCCAAGCCTTTTAACCTACAGAAAGTTCAAGAAAAACACTCAGCCTAAGCAATGCCCAACCACATGAGAAGCAACTAATGTCATCTTTATCTGACAAGTTCTCTTAAACTGCATCTCCTTAAAGTAGTTAAGCACTTTCAGCAATAGTAATTCAGCCTACAATTTCCCACCACCTGCCACTGATGGAGAGGGAAAGAGCAGAAAGCTATTAATGGACAAGCTATCAATAGATACCATCTCACACCTATCAGGCTATAATTAAGCAGAAAAAATAACAGATTCCGGAAAGGTCGTGGAGAAGATGGAATGCTTACACAGTGCTGAAGATACGAATTTGTTCAGCCATTGTGGAAAACAGTGTGGGAATTTCTCAAAGATCTTACAACAGAAGTATCATTTGACCCAGAAATCCCATTTTTGGCTGTACACTCAAAGGAAAATAAATCTTTCTACATGATTAATGCATGATTCAGATACATATATGTGTGTGTTAATCACAGCACTATTCACATTGGCAAAGACGTGGAATCAACCAAAATGCCCATCGACAGTAGACTGGATAAACAAAATGTGGTACACATACACCATAGAATACTATTCAGCCATAAAAAAACAACAAGATCCTGTCCTTTGCAGCAACATGGATAAAGCTGGAGGCCATTATCCTAAGCGAACAGTCATAGGAACAGAAAATCAAATACCGTACATTCTCACTTATTAGTGAGAGTTAAACACTGAGAACACATGGTCACAAAGAAGGCAGCAACAGACACTGGGGCCTACTTGAGGGTGGAGGATGGGAGGAAGGAGAGGATTAAAAAACCACTATTGGGTACTATGCTTATTATCTGGGTGACAAAATAGTCTGTATGCCAAACCCACATAACATGCAGTTTACCTATATTAACAAACCTGCACATGCACCCCTGAACCTAAAAGTTAAAAAATAAAAACCCCCCTCCAAAAAAGGAAGTGCCTTAAGTGCTTTAGAAATATTATCTTACTTGATCTAAACAATACCCCTGCAAGGTAGACTATTTTCCTCTTCACTTATGATGACCACAGAGATGTTAAGTAACTTGTCCAAGGCCACACAAGTTACCAATGGAGGAATAAGGTTGGGGGTTGAGTTCAGACAATGCCGTTCCAGAGTCCGTGTTCCTAATCATTAAGCTATGCTGTGCTGTTTCGCAAAAACTGTAACAGGTCACACACACATGGCATTTACTCCATGCCAGGAATTGCTCTATGCATTGACACATACATAAGTTAATGTAACCCCCAAGGTCACCCATGGGAGGCAGTACAGTGCTCAGGAAGGCTCTCCCATTGAGGGTGGGAAAAGGGGTGGGAGGAACAGACTCTCAATCCCACACTGATGAACAACAGTTTCTTAGACACTCACTTCATTGAGTGTTTCTAAAACATTCAACTTCTTAATGGCAACTATTTCTTTTTTTTTTTTTTTTTAATTCCTATTTCATCAGTTATGGAAGATTTAATGGTATTATCACAATGGTAAGTACCAGTTACAATTAACAAACCGGTTTGGGAGCAAGGCTGACTCCTGGTGAGCCTGCAGCTCCCCTGGTGAGAGCAGCAGTGCACAGATGTATCAAGCAGAGCCGACTAGCCCCGTGGGTTCAGTGGGCCATGGCACTGACCTGGCCATTTTATTGAGTGAATGGAGAGATCTAATCCATCTGGCAAGTCAGTTAAGAGAGCTTCTGCCATTTTTGTTGACATGTAATACTGTAATAAACTCACTTATACTGTAAAGCTCTGTAAGAAAATTTTAAACTAGTCTATTTCTTTAAAGGAGATGTTAGCAATTTGTGCTCCATTGAACCTCTTCATTTTTGCTTTTAGGACAGTAGAGCTCAGTAACACAATCAGTTACTAAACACAATCAATTACTAAAATAAATATTATCAACAGTAACCAAAAAATTCAACTTAAGGCTATCATACCCAAACTCAAATATCCAGAAGCCAATTTAAGTAACCCACGCCTCCTTGGCAAGAGTGTATGGATAATACCTTTTCTTTGTGATAGTAAAACCTACCCATTTTCTCACCTTACCCAGTATCAGGTTTTATGTATCTAGAGATAAAGCAATGAACATACTGCATAGAAATTTTGAGCTCTTAATTTAAAGGTACACACAGAGTTGTATCTAAATTATTGGCTACAATGATCTAAAACACAATTACATCTAAATCTTTTGTAACTATGATCTAAAACCACTTCAGTTACATCTTAGTATTAATCACAGGACGAAAACTCTTACATTACCTTTATTTTCAGAACTGTAGCCAGTGTTGCTATCTTGTGCAGGCGACATGTCTTCACAACCCCACAATACTGTGTGTTTTCCCCCAAGTAAACAGGAGGGAGATCCAGACACCCCTTCCAAAAGCAACAGCTTAGAGGAGAGAAGAGAAATCAAAGACACTTAGACCATTCATTTCAGCAAGAAGTGAACCTGCCACCCCAAAGGGCAGAAAACAAAATCTTAAAATTAGTATTTTATATATTCATCACAAGTTATTGCAATATTTTTAAACAAAAAATTACAGAACCATGTTTCCAAAAATGTTACAATAAAACTATACCTGTGTGTAAAGTGTATAGATTTTATGTGTACATTTGCATGTGAGAGGGGGTTATGAATTAGGAAGCGTATGTACCAAAACATTAGAAATATTTGGTAATGAGATTATGAATGATTTTGACTTTCTTCTTTACACCTTAATGTATCATCGACTCAAAATTTACAATCAGAATTCATTATAAGCTATTGTATTTTTATTTATGTATTTATCTCTTTATTTAATGGTACGTTGTCTTTCTGCTCACTGCGACCTCCGCCTCCCAGGCTCAAACAATCCTCCCACCTGAGCCTCCTGAGTAGCTGAGACCAAAGTTAAGTTTTCCTCGGTTTAAAGTAACTTGTTATACTTACGTTGTTTAGCCTCATGGTAACCAGAAAACAAAAATCAATAAACACCCTAAACATAAAAAGTAAGGAATTAAAACACACACTACCAGAAAAATATTACTTCACTACAAATAAAGACAGGAAGGCAGGCAAGGAGGAAAGAAAAGAAAGGAAGAAAAAGAGATCAGAAAGAAGAGAAACAGGGAAGGGAGAAATAACAAAAGAAAAAAGAGTAGCAAAACCACCATAAAACAAGTAAAAAATGGCAGTAGTCTGTTTTTAACTGTGATAATCCTGAATATGAATGAATTAAATTAAGACACAGTGGCTGAATGGATTAAAAGACCCAGTTTTATACTGCCTACAAGAAACTCAGTTCACCTTTAAAGACATGCACAGACTGAAAGTGAAGGGATGATAAAAGATATCCCATACAAATGAAAACAAAAAAAGCAGGAGTAGCTATACTTAGATAAAATAAACTTTAAGTCAAAAAATAAAAAATAAAAATTATATAGTGAGAAAGAAGTAAACAGCTGCCTAACAATTGTAAGTGCATGTGCAACCAACACTCAAGCACCTAAACACAGATGCAAATATTAACAGGCCTTAAAGGACAGATGGACTGCAATACAATAGAGTACTTCAACACTCTACTATCATCAACACCCCACTACCGTCAATGGACAGATCATCCAGACAACAAAACGTCATCAGCTAAACTGTACTCTATACAGAATGGACCTAACAGGCATTTTCACAGTTTTCCACTCCACAACTGCACAAAGCACATTCTACTGAGTAGCACGTGGAGTATTCCACAGGACAGATTATGTGTCAGGCCAAAAAACAAGTCCCAAAACATTTTTAAAAGCTGAATTCATATCAAGTATCTTTTCTGACCTGAGTGGAATAGTATTAGAAATCAGTAACAGGAGGAACTTTAAAAACTGTACAAATACATGGAAATTGAAATACATGCTCATGAGCCAATAAATGAAAAAAAAGGAAATTAAATATTTATTGAAACATAACAATAGAAACACAACAAATCCTGTGGGATGCAGCAAAGGCAATTCTAAGAGGAAAAGTGCATAGCTATAAATGCCCACATCAGAAAAATAGAAGGATCTCAAATAGCCATCCTGACAGTACACCTCCAGTAATGAAGAAAACAAGAACAGTCAAATGCTAGAATTAGTGGAAAAAATACCATAAAGATTAGAGAAAAAATTTTAAAAATAGAAACAAAAAATACAAAATGTCAATGGAACAAAGAGCTGGGGTGTTTTAGAAAAAATAAATTCAAAACTGACAAGTTTTGACTAGACTAAAGATATAAAGAAGAAAACAAAATCGTGGATAAAAAAGGAGACATTGCAATTGATAACACAAAAATATGAAGGACTGTGAGATTTAGAAGTGAATAAATTTCTAGACACAATGAATTCCCAAGATAGAATGATAAAAAATAAAAATAAAAAATCTGAATAGACCAATAATGAGTAATGCAATTAAAGCGGTCATAAAAAGCCTCCCGGCAAAGAAAAACGCTAGAATAATGGTTTACCTGCTAAATTACCAAACATTTTAAAAAGAGATAATACCAATTTGACTCAAAATATTCCCCCTAAAATAAAGAGGAAGGATGGCTTCGAAACTTGTTCTATGAGGACAGCGTGACCCTGGTACAAAAACCAGACCGGGACACAACACAAAAAGAAAACCACAGGCAAATATCCCTGATAAACATAGGTGCAAGAAATT
>NW_012101682.1:0-2373 GCF_000951045.1 Mandrillus leucophaeus | reverse complement strand
AGCAGACAACACAAGTAAATGGAAAGATATCCATGTTCATGCACTGGAATAATGTTAAAATATCTATCACCCAATGTGATCTACAGAATCAATGCAATCTGTGTTCAATTACAAAACACTTTCTTCATTGAAATAGGAAAACACAATCTTAAAATTCACATGGAAATTCAAAATACCTCCGATAGACAAAAGAATCTGGAATAAAAAGAAAAGCTGGAGGCATCACACTACCTGGTTCAAAATATACTACAAATCTATAGTAAGCATGGTACTATCAATAAAAGGGGTTGGGGTGAGAAAGAGACAAACAAATGACAGATACAGACAAGTGAAACGGAATAGAGAAATCAGAAATAAACTCATACATTTACGGTCAATTCACTTTTAACAAAGGCACCAAGAACACACATTGGGGAAGGACAATAGCTTCAATAAACTCTGCTAGGAAAGCCCAACACCCACATGTACAAAAATACATCTAGACTGTTATCTTACCATATACAAAAATCTCCTCAAAATGAAGATTTAAATGTAGGACCCGAAACTATGAAACTACCAAAGAAGAAAACATAGGATAAATGCTTCATGAAATTGGTTAGGACGACGAATTTTCAAGTAAACATCAAAAGCACAAGCAACAAAAGCAGAAATGTAATTACATTAAATTAAAAGTTTCTGCAATGCAGAAGCAGCAATTAGTGGAATGAAGGAACCAGAGAATGGAAGTATTTGCAAACTATTCCTCAGGCAAGGGGTTAATACACAAAATACATAATGAACTCAAACTACTCAAAAGCAAAGATACAAATGATCTTATTTTTATAAATCTACCCAAAACTTCGTCCCCCACCATTATTTCCCCACCTTCTTTTCCCGACAGCATTTGGCCCCCTCCCTCTCGCCACCCTTCTCCCTTCTTCTTCCCCCAACTACCCGCAAACTCTTTCACCACCATTTTTTCCCTACCATCGCAAAGCTTTCTCTCTCTCCTGCTCACCGTGCTATTCCCCATCCATCTACCCAACACTTTCACCACTGTTTTTTCCCACCGTATTTTCCCCTTCTCCCTGGCCACCCTCTTTTTCCCCCTCCCGCTCTCATCACCCCCTTTTGCTTTCTTCATCTAAGCAAACACATTTTCCCCCTCTTTTCCCAAAAACTTCTCCCCACTCCTACTGCTCACTACCCTCTTTTCCTCCTTCATCTACGCAAAAACTGTTTTCCTCATAGTCTTCCCTCGGCTCCTCCTTGCCATTGTCTTTCACTTCTCCAACTACCCAAAAACATTTCCCCAGTCTTTTCTCAAAGTCTTCTTCCCATTGCTTCTCACCTCCCTCTTTTCCCCCTCCATCTACCCCCAAAATTTCCCCCACTGTCTTTTCACGAGGTCTTCCCCGCTTCTCACTCGTCCTCTTCTCCCACTTATCCTGCTTGCCACCCTTTCTGCTATCTACCACAATTTTCCCATCTTTTCCCCAACCTTCTTGCCACTCTCTTTTCTCCTCCTCCTCGTCACCCTCTTTCCCCCCTCCATCTACCCGAACACTTTTTACCCACCGTCTTTTCTTTCTTCACCATCTTTCTTTTCTGCCACTGTTTCTTCACTAAACCTTCTCTTCCTCCGATTGGCTATCCTCTTTTTCCTTCTCCCACTTGCTACCTTCTTTTGCTTCTTTATCAACCCAAAAACTTTTCTCCCCATCATCTTTTCTCAGAATCTTCTCACTACTGCTCGCCCCCGTTTTCCACCCGTCACCATCTCTTTTTCCTCTCCCATCTACCCATAAACTTTTTACCCAGTCTTTCTGCAAAACCTTCCCTCCCTCCCGCTCCCCATCCTGTTTTTCCGCCTCCATCTACCCAAAAACTTTTTTCCCCACTGTCTTTTTGCAATGTCTTCTCCTCCTCGCTATCCCTTTTTCCCTTTGTCACTAACCGCCCTCTTTGCCTCACTCCATGTATCTATCCCAAAACTATTTTCCTCCTCCTACCGCTCCAGCTTCTCCGTCACCGCCACCACCAACCGCAGCGAGGCGAGCAGCACCGTAGGGTCGCGACTCAAGCCTCCAACATGCGGCGTGCAGCTCCCTTCTCCTCGGCTTCCAAGTCGGGAACTGACCAGCTTCACAGAAAGACACGGAAACTAAAAAAAACCCTCCCTCTCGTTCAGCATCATTTATATACTGAGGTTATGGAGGTGGAGCTTCTTTGACTGTATGTTCTGATTGGATGAGTAAAAACCTCCAGGCTTACTCGGATTGGACTTTATTATCGTGTCCTGATTGGATGAGAGCAAGTCTGAAGACAACCAATCACAGCATGAAAATAAAGCCCAATCATAGTAGGCGTAGAGGTTTTCTCTCATCCAATCAG
>NW_012101681.1:145305-145558 GCF_000951045.1 Mandrillus leucophaeus | reverse complement strand
AGAGATCTGTTGTTAGTCTGATGGACTTCCCTTGTTGGGTAACCCGACCTTTCTCTCTGGCTGTCCTTAAGATTTTTTCCTTCATTTCAACTTTGGTTAATCTGGAGGAGTATCTTTGTGGCGTTCTCTGTATTTCCTGAATTTGAATGTTGGCATGTCCTACTAGGTTGGGGAATTTCTCCTGGATGATATCCTGAAGAGTGTTTTCCAACTTGGTTCCATTTTCCCCCTCACTTTCAGGCACCCCAATCAG
>NW_012101681.1:138520-145255 GCF_000951045.1 Mandrillus leucophaeus | reverse complement strand
GGCTGCAGCAGCTGACCAGCACCGATCGTCCGGCACTCCCCAGTGAGATGAACCCAGTACCTCAGTTGAAAATGCAGAAATCACGGGTCTTTTGTGTCGCTGGCGCTGGGAGTTGGAGACTGGAGCTGTTCCTATTCGGCCATCTTGCTCCGTCCAAAAGTAATTTTAAAATTACTCTTTTTAACAAGAAGTGTTATTTTATTTTTTCTTTAGAAATACTTGGTTTTCCATAGATAAACATCAAATAACTTAGTTTTTTAAAAGACATGAATACAAAAGCGAATTGAAAAATTGTGTGGCCGAACTACATTGTTCCATTGAAGTGAGAGAGTACAAATAGGTGTATTGGAACCATCTGGAACATATTAATTCGTAAAGGAAATGAGGAACAAATTTATTACTGTTCAAACTGAAAAATAAACCTTAATTGCATTCTTTTCTTATTTTATGTTAACCATCTGGTTTGTAATTATTTTTCTCTTCTAGGAAAGAGCATGATTGTATATTCTTTTGATAATATATACTTCTGAACATATCTCCCATAGAAATGAAAATCTCTCCTTTGACTTTCTTCTGTTAGTGTATAATCAATCATAACCTAGTCACTGTTAATTGATTCAAAAAATCTAAAATATATTATTCAGCACATTGTTACTTTTTACAAAGAATTATTATTTATGAATATTCCAAATGTTGTCATAAAGTATCATTTTGTAAAAACTATTTAATTAAGTAAAATCTTAAATTTCATTTTTAAAATCATATAAATTTCCCAGCAGAGAAAAGATAGAGAGATAGAAAAGAAATAGAGAGATAGATAATGGCAATAATAATATGGGGAATCACGATTTAAAAAAAACGAATGGAAGGAAAAAGGAAGATGAAATTAAGGTTAAAACAGAAATTTCAGAAGAGAAGGGGATATTGGAATGCAGGTGTTATATTAATGTTTGTTTTCTCTCTTTCCATACCTTTATTATGAATGAGTGGCTATTGTTCATTCTTGTTAGTATATTAAGAACACTCTTATAACTGCTCCCTGGTATGCTGAAGTGTACCTTATAGCAAAGAGTATCCTTGATACTTGGTACAACATTATAGTTCTTATAGATATTACTCAACATTTGTTTTTAAGGACAGTGAATACTATAAAAGTGATTCAATGGAATACGGTCATTGCTGCCGGTTTCTCTCAGCATATATGAAACATGGAATGTTCAACTCAATATTTAAAAACATAATCAAATCATATAAGTATCAAGTGAACAATTTCAGATAGAGTATTTTTTTCCACTATCATGTTTCAAAATCTACCAATCTACACAAAATCCTGAATGAAGAAGTTTGTCATATGCCAGACTTTAGTTTGTGGTAATCACTTCAGGTTTTATCATATACCATATGCTAATCTGTTACTACAACCAATTAAGAATATTTGGCTGTAGGTTAACTGTCTTTACTTTTTTTTTTTTTTTTTTTTTTGAGATGGAGTCTCACTCTGTTGCCCAGGCTTGGTGCAGTGGCTTGATTTTGGCTCACTGCAACCTCTGCCTCCCAGAGTTCAAGCGATTCTCCTGCCTCAGCCTCCTGAGTAGCTAGGACTACATGCATGCACCACCATGTCCAGCTAATTTTTTGCATTTTTATTAGAGACAGAGTTTTACCATGTTGGCCAGGCTGGTTTTGAACTCCTAACCTCAAGTGATCCTCCTGCCTCAGCTTCCCAACGTGCTGGGATTATAGGCATGAGCCAGCGCGCCCAGTTTTCTTGATTATTTTACTTCATATTTTTAACATACCACTTTGAATTTTATAGCATATAACTTTATTTTCTTTTTTAAATTTACATTGTAAATATTTATTTTGAAATATTTATAGATTCACAGGTAGCTACTGTACAAAAAATAACACAGAGATTCCATCTATGCTTTACCCAATTTCCCTTCATGATAACATTCTGCAAATCCATAGGACATATCACAACCAGTACATTAACATTGATACACTTTTTTCTTGTTTCACATGTCTTTATGTTTCTGTATATATTGAACTCTGTGCAATTTTGTCACATATGTAATTTATTGCATCCATTATCTCAAGCAAGATACAGGATAGTTCCATCTCTATAATTATCTTTGTATTGCTCTTTTAAAATCATGTTCAACTCTGTGTCGATCTCAAACCCAAGTATGTCCCTCCTACCTGGCAATCACAATCTGTACTTCATTTCTATAATTTTGTCATTACAAGAATGTTACGTAAGGGGAATCACAGAATACGAAGGCTTTGGGATGGCCTTTTTGACTCCATAGAATTCTCTTGAAATTCATGGAAACTGCTCACCTATAGTCCATTTCCTTTGGCTGTGTAATAATCTGTAGCATGGATCCTCCAGATTTTGCTCACCCGTTGAATGGTATAGGTGTTGTTTCCAGTTTTGAACTATTACAAATAAAGCGGTTATGAATATTCATCTGTAGGTTTTTGTTTGAACCTAAGTTTTATTTCTCTAGGATAAAGCCCCCAGGAGTGAATTCGCTAGATAGTTATATTTAGCGTTCATGCAGAACTCTTCAACATTTTTTCCAGAGAGAGTGTACTAGTTTACATTCCCAATAGAAATTATGTAGGAGGCAAGACTCAACTCCAGAGGTGGCGCTCAGACACGGAAACAGATCGAGGACAAGTTAAAACAGGGCCTGGCCAGAAGGAGCTTTCTAATCAGACATGCCTACCAATGTACCATGTCCATTTATTATTTCAATGGCAACACCCAGGTATTACCGACCCTTTACATGGCAATGACCCAATGACCCAGGAGTTACTATCCCTTCCCTAGAAAATTCTGCAGAAACCGTGCCTTAATCTGCAGGTAGTTAAAAGTGGGTATAAATATGACTGCAAAACTGCCCTGAGCTGCGGCTGTCTGCTTAGCGGGTAGCCATGCTCTGCAGGAACAGTCCTGGAGCTGTAATTCCGTCAGAGCTGTAACACTGCCTCTTTGATAAAACAGTTTTCTTCTACATCTGGCTTGCCCTTGAATTCTTTCCTGCGCAAGCTCAAGAACCCTTACAGGCTAAAACTTCGCTTTGGGCTAGCTTGCTCTGTGTCAGAAATGTTTGAGTCCAATTCCTCTACATCCTAACCCACATTTGGCATTGGCATTGATTTTTTGTGTATTTATTGATTTTGTTTTGTATTGTTTTGCCATTTTGCTAGGTGTGTATCTATGGTTCATTTTGATTAATTTGCGTTTCCCCAGTGTCTGATGATGTTGAGCATCTTTGCATGTGCTTACTTGCCACTGGGATAGCTTCCTCAGTGAAATGTATCTTACCGGTTTTTTCTCATCTAGTAATTGGGTTGTTTTCTTTTGAGAATTCTTTACATATTGTAGATACTAGTCGATATTTGTCAAATACATGGCTAGCAAATATTTTCTTCCCATATGCAGCTTTCTTTCACTCTTTATAGAGTGAAATATTTAGGTTTCAATGAAGTCTGATGTATTATTTTTTCCTCTTATGGTTTACACTTTTGATATAAATAATAAGGATTATGGCCAGTCCTAGATCCCAAGAATTTGTTCTACATTTTTTGCTACAAGTTTTACACTTTTACATTTTATTTTAACTTGTGGCTTATTATGAGGTAAATTTTGAGACAGGTTTGAAAGTTGAGTTCTTGTTTATATTTTACTTGCCTTTTTTTTGTCCATAAATGTTAATTGCTCAAGAACCATTATTTGAAAACGTTATCTTTTCTGCATTGAATTGCCTTTGGAACTTTGTCAAAAATTAGCTAGAGATAAGTTTTTTGATTTAGTATATTTGGGCTTTTTGTTCTCTTCAATTAAGCTATGTATCTATACCTCTACCAAGACTAGAATATATTATTACTAGTAGCTGCATAGTACTTTATATTGAGTGGGGTAATTTTTTTCTACTTTATTCTCCATTATCAAGATTGGTTTGGCTATTCTAGTGCCTGTGACTTTCTGTATAAATTTCAAAATATTTTTGTCTTTATCTACAGAAAAAAAACACTTGCTGGGATTTTGGTAGCACCTGACTTAAACCTATAGATCAGTTTGGTAGAATTAACGTCTTTACTCTGTTGAGTCTTTCAATCTATTCACCCAATATATGTGTTCATTTGTTTAGCACTTTGAAGGTTTCTTTCATCATTATTTTGTATTTTTCAACTGACATTTCCTGTGTGTGTTTTGTTTAATTTTTATTTACGTATATGTTTTTGGTGGAAGTATAAATGTATTTTTTAAATTTTATTTTAATATGTTCATTGTTGGTATATAGACATGTGATGATTTTTGTTGGTTGTGTATTTTGCCCTGTGCCCTGTGTCCTTGGATCTTGTGGCTTTTTTGTAATCACTTATTACTTACAGCTGATTGTTTTGTAACTTACTTAGATTTTCTACATAAACAGTTATGTCATCTACAAAGAGAGACTTTGTCTTTTCAATCTACTTGCTCTTTGTTTCCTTCTCTTGCCTTAAAACTGTAGAAAGAACTACCAGTACTTTATTAAATAAAGTTCATAAGATGGACATATTTGTCTTGTTTCTAAACTTGAGGTATAAAGAGCATTCAGGTTTTTGCCATTACAAATAATTTTAGATGCAGTTTTTTTGGTTTCTCTTTTGCTCTTTTTTGTTTGGGATAGGCACTCTATATTACATTTAGATAATACTCCTCTATTTCCAATTGTTGACATATGTGTTGGAGTTTGACAAGAGGTTTATTTTTAGTCAATTTATGTGATCATAGGAATGTCCTTTAGCTTGTGGATGTAGTAGATTACACTGATTAATTTTCAAATATTGAACTAGCCTTCCATACCAAAAATGAATCTAACTTGATCATAGTTTATAATGATGTTTATACATTATTAAATTCAGTTTGCAATATTATTTGATGGCTCTTGTGTCTGAGTTCATAAGACACTTGTCTAAAGTTTTCTTATTTGGGCTAATTTTGATTTGGGACAGGGAAATACTGGCTTCATAAAATTAGTTGAGAAATCCTTTTTCTATTCGTTTCTGAAAGAGATTGTGTGAAGCTAGTGTTAATTCTTCCTTAAATAATTGAAATAAATCTCCACTGAAACCATCTAAGCCAGAAGAAATCTTGTTTCAGGATCTTCTTCAATACAAATTCAGTATCTTTAATGGTGACAGGATTATTCAGAGTACCTATTTCATCCTGGATTGGGCTTCAGTGGTTTATAGTTTTAAGAAATCGGTTCATTTTTTTCTAATTGATCAAATTAATGAGTGTAAAGTCAGTCATTGCATCCCCTTATCGTCCATTGGATGACAGCAGAATCTATAATAATATCTCTAGTTTATTCCTAACATTAACGCCTTTTTTCCCTCACTATTTTTGGCAGTCTTGCTAGCAGTTCAACAATTTTCTTGAATCTTTCAAAGTACTGACTCTTCATTTCACTGATTTTTCTCTATTGTTTTTGTATTTTCAATTTCAATTGTAATTTCAATTTCAACTATTTACTGCTATCTTTACTATTTTCCTTCTGCAGGCTTTGAATTTATTTTCCTCTACTGCTTTGTGTTTCTTGAGAAAGAAAGTTCCATTATATATTTGAGATACATATATATATCAAATATATATATCACATATATATATTTGATAACTTTCTTTTCTAATGTAAAATTTAGTGTTACAAATTTTCCTCTCAGAACTGTCTTGGCCGCAACATGCATATTTTGATGAATTTTTTTGTCCCCACTTTTACTAAGTTTTATGCATTTTTAAAATTTATTTTGAGACTTCCCATGTGTTTTTTTATAAGTGTGAATTATAAATGAATTATTTATAAGTGTACTGTTTAATTTCCAAATGTTTAGATACTTTTTTATATCTCTGTTATTGATTTCTAGTTTGAGTTTGTTATGGTTAGATATAAATCTCTGCAGGATTTTAATTCTGTGAAATGTTGAATTTTGTTTCATCACCCAGGTGTGGTCTACCTTGTTCAATGTTCTATAGACTCGTGAAAAATGTGTATTCCTCTGCTTTTGTTGAAATATTCTATACATGTCAATTGTATCCTGTTAGTTGGTAATATTGATTAGATCAATAGTCTACTGATTTATGGTCTAATAGTTCATACAGTTGTGTGCCTAACAAGGGTGTATTAAAGACCCAAATTCTAATTGTGAATTTGTCTATTTCTTAACTATTTTAAATTATTTACTTAATTTTCTGAGCAAAACTTTCTCACCCAGTATCTATTAGTTGTTTTTCAACATTAATTATGTTTTAACTTTTTTTCTTTTTTTTTTTTTTTTTTTTTAGTGGAGTGGAAATAATATTTATTCACTCATCCATGCAACAAATATCATCTATGCAGTGTTATCTTTGAGTTGATCATAATGAGCTTTGATGGCATCAAGCACACTGTGAGCTGCTGACTTTCTTTTTTTTATTATACTTTAAGTTCTAGGGTACATGTGCATAACGTGCAGGTTTGTTACATATGTATACTTGTGCCATGTTGCTATGCTGCACCCATCAGCTCGTCAGTACCCATCAACTCGTCATTTACATCAGGTATAACACCCAATGCAATTCCTCACCCCTCCCCATGATAGGCCCCGGTGTGTGATGTTCCCCTTCTCAGGTCCAAGTGATCTCATTGTTCAGTTCCCACCTATGAGTGAGAACGTGCGGTGTTTGGTTTTCTGTTCTTG
>NW_012101681.1:126731-133525 GCF_000951045.1 Mandrillus leucophaeus | reverse complement strand
CTGTTGGAGATTGCTTGAGGTCCACTCCAGACCCTGTTTGCCTGGGTGTCAGCAGCAGAGGCTGCAGAAGATAGAATACTGCTGAACAGAGAGTGTACCTGTCTGGTTCTTGCTTTGGAAGCTTCCTCTCAGGGGTGTACTCCCCCATGTGAGGTGTGGGGTGTTGGTCTGCCTCTAGTGGAGGATATCTCCCAGTTAGGCTACTCAGGGGTCAGGGACCCACTTGAGCAGGCAATCTGTCCCTTCTCAGATCTCAACTTCCGTGTTGGGAGATCCACTGGTCTCTTCAAAGCTGTCAGACAGAGTCGTTTGCATCTGCAGAGGTTTCTTCTGCTTTTTGTTGTTGTTGTTGTTGTTGTTTAGCTGTGCCCTGTCCCCAGTGGTGGAGTCTACAGAGACAGGCAGGCCTCCTTGAGCTGCTGTGAGCTCCACCGAGTTGGATCTTCCCAGGGCTTTGTTTACCTACTTAAGCCTCAGCAATGGCGGGCGCCCCTCCCCCAGCCTCGCTGCTGCCTTGCCATTAGAACGCAGACTGCTGTGCTAGCAATGAGGAAGACTCCATGGGCGTGGGACCCTCCCGGCCAGGTGTGGGATATAATCTCCTCGTGTGCCCGTTTGCTTAAAGCACAGTATTGGGGTGGGAGTTACCCGATTTTCCAGGTGTTGTGTGTTTCAGTTCCCCTGGCTAGGAAAAGGGATTCCCATCCCCCTTGCGCTTCCCAGGTGAGGTGATGCCTCGCCCTGCTTCAGCTCTTGCTGGTCGGGCTGCAACAGCTGACCAGCACCAATTGTCTGGCACTCCCTAGTGAGATGAACCCAGTACCTCAGTTGAAAATGCAGAAATCACCTGTCTTCTGTGTCACTCGCTCTGGGAGCTGGAGACTGGAGCTGTTCCTATTTGGCATCTTGCTTCGCCCCCACCATGTTTTAACTTTCTAACCAACAATTTCTTTTTAAAATATTTTTATTGTGACTCACCTGCCACTTAATGCTGTCAAATAAGTCTCTATTCCATTCTTTGTGCTGTTTTATTTTTTAAATAAATAAGGGAAATGATAGTTAATTCTATTCAATTACTACTATATGGTTACTTTTAATTTAGGGTACAACCTGTGTAAATATTCAATATGTCATAGAATGTGCATATCCCCATGCATGCTCACACAGCAAGCATGTGTTCATGAATTACCGTATTACAGAATGCCTAAGTACATGAGTGCAAGCGTTTTTAAAATCAAATACATAAGTTTTGATCTTTTAAATAGTGATTTACCTCACCCTCAATAATTACGGTGCTACAGGAGTCTGAGATTCAACTGCAAGGCAGTATCAAGGCTGGGGGAGAGTCACCCGTCATTGCTGAGGCTTCACTAGGTGAATAAAAAGCAGCCCAGAAACTCAAACTGGGTGGAGCCCACGGCAGCTCAAGGAGGCCTACCTGCCTCTGTAGACTCCACCTCTGGGGTCAGGGCATAGCCAAACAAAAGGCAGCAGAAACCTCTGCAGACTTAAACGTCCCTGTCTGACAGCTTTGAAGAGAGTTCTCCCAGCATGGAGTTTGAGATCTGAGAATGGACAGATTGCCTCCTCAAGTGGGTCCCTGACCCTGGAGTAGACTAACTGTGAGGCACCACACAGTAGGGTCAGACTGACACCTCACATGGCCAGGTACCCCCTGAGACAAAGCTTCCAGCAAAACAATCAAGCAGCAACATTTACCGTTCAGCAATATTCGCTGTTCTGCAGCATCTGCTGCTGATACCGAGGCAATCAGGGTCTGCAGTGGACCTCCAGCAAACTCCAACAGACCTGCAGCTGAGGGTCCTGACTGTTGGAAGGAAAACTATCAAACAGAAAGGACGTCCACACCAAAACCCCATCTGTATGTCACCATCATCAAAGAACAAAGGTAGATAAAACCACAAAGATGGGGAAAAAACAGAGCAGAAAAGCTGAAAATTCTAAAAGTCAGAGTGCCTCTCGCCCTCCAAAGGAATGCAGCTCCTCGCCAGCAATGGAACAAAGCTGGATGGAGAATTACTTTGACGAGTTGAGAGAAGGCTTCAGACGATCAAACTTTTCCGAGCTAAAGGAGGAAGTTCGAACCCATGGCAAAGAAGCTAAAAACCTTAAAAAAGATTAGATGAATGGCTAACTAGAATAATCAGTGTAAAGAAGTCCTTAAAAGACCTGATGGAGCTCAAAACCATGGCACGAGAACTATGTGACGAATGCACAAGCTTCAGCAACAAATTCAATCAACTGGAAGAAAGGATATCAGTGATTGAAGATCAAATGAATGAAATGAAGCGAGAAGAGAAGTTTAGGGAAAAAAGTAAAAAGAAACGAACAAAGCCTCCAAGAAATATGGGACTATGTGAAGAGACTGAATCTATGTCTGACTGGTGTGCCTGAAACAGCAAGAGTAAAGAAACAAATAAACATACAATGGAACTCCAGTATATCTGGCAGCAGACATCTTGGTGGAATCCTTACAGGTCAGAAGAGAGTGGCATGATATATTTAAAATGCTGAAAGAAAAAAAATTTACCTTAGAATATTTTGTCTCGCAAAAATATCTGTCAATCAGGAAGGAGAAATAAAGACTTTCCCAGACAAACAAAAGCCGAGGGTTTTTATCAACACCAGACCTGTCTTATTGCTAAAGAAAGTGCTTCAAATAGAAAGAAAATGAGCAATTAGACATCATCTGAAGGTACAAAACTCATCAAAAAACAGTAAGTAAACAGAAAAACACTGTACATTATAACACTAAACTGTGGCATGTAAACTATTATCTTAAGAAAGACTACAAGATGAACCAATCAAAAATAATAACCAGAACAACTTCTCGAGACATGGATAGTACAAGATAGAAAGAACAAAAAGTTGGGGGGATGATATTAAAATGTAGAGCTTTTATTAGTTTTTTTCTTGCTTTGTTGTTTATTCATGCAAGTGATGTTGTTAACAGTTTAAAATAGTGGATTATAAGATAGTATCTGCAAGCCTCATGATATTCTCAAATCAGAAAACGTACACCAGACACACACAAAAAATAAAAATAAAAAGGAAGAAATTAAATCACACGGCCAGAGAAAATTTCCTTCACTAAATGGAAGACAGGAAGGAAGAAAAGAAGGAAGAGGAGACCACACACACACACACACACACACCCCAGAAAACAAATAAAATGACAGGAGTAAGTTCTTACTTATTAATAAAATATTGAATGTAAATGGACTGAAGTATCCAACAAAAAGACATAGACTGGCTGAATGGATTAAAAATATAAGACCCATTGATCTGTTGCCTATAAGAACATACTTCTCCTATAAAGAGAAAATAAAAGGATGAAAAAATATATTTCATGCCAATGGAAACCAAAAAAGAATAGGAATAGCTTTACTCATATGAAACAAAACAGATTTCAAGACAAAAACTATAAGAAGGGAACAAGACATCACCGTATAATAGTAAAAGGGTAAAATCAGCAATGGAGTGTAACAATTGTAAATACATGTGCATACAACACTGGAGCACTCAGACATATAGAGCAAATATTATTAGAGCTGAAAAGAGAGATAGACCTCAATATAACAATAACTGGAGACCTCAACATCCCACTCTCAGGATTGGACAGATTTTTTCCAGACAGAAAATTAACAATGAAACATTAGATTTAATCTGTACTGTAGGAAAAAAAATGGACCCTAACAGGTATTTTTAGAACATTTCATCCAATGTCTGCAGAATACACATTCTTTTCCTCAGCACGTGAATCATTTTCAAGGATAGACAATATATTAGGTCATGAAACAAGTCTTAAAATATTTTTAAAAACAATGAAATAATATTAAGCATCTTATCCGACCACAGTGGAATGAAACTAGAAATTAATAAGGAGTAATTTTCAAAACTATACAAACACATGGAAATTAAACAATATATGCTCCTGAATGACCATTGTATGAGAAAAAATTAAGAAGAAAATTGAAAATGTTCTTGACAAAAAAATGGAAACACAACATACCAAAACCTACAGATACAGCAAAAACAGTACTAAGAAGAAAGTTTATAGATATAAGTGCCTACATCAAAAGAGAAGAAAAACTTCAAATAAACAATCTTACAATACATCTTAAAGAACTAAAAAGGAAGAGCCAACCACACCCCAAATTAGGAGAAGAAAAGAAATAATGAAGATCAGAGCACAGATAAATAAAATTGAAACCAAAAAACAATACAAAAGATTAATGAAATAAAAATTGGTTTTTGGAAAAGATAAACCAAACTGATAAGCCTCCAGCCAGACTGAGAGAAAAAAAAAAAGACCCACATAAATAAAATTAAAGATGAAAAAGGAGACATTACAACTGATACAGCAGAAATTCAAAGGATATTTAGTAGCTACTAGGAGCAACCATATGCCAATAAATTAAGAAAATCTAGAAGAAATGGACAAATTCCTAGACACATACAACCTACCAAGATTGAATCATAAAAAATACAGAACCTGAACAGACCATAACTAATGAGATCAAAACCACAATAAGAATTCTCCAAGCAAAGAAAATCTTAGGACCAAATTCTTTACTGCAGAATTATACCAAACACTTAAAGAGGAACTAATACCAACCTTACTCACACTTTCCAAAAAATAAAGAAGAGAATACTTCCCAATTTATTCTACAAGGCTGGTATTACTCTGATACCAAAACCAGACAAAGACATCAAAATAAATTAATAAATAAAACTACAGGCTGATGTCACTGATCAATATTAATGGAAAAATTCTCAAAAAATACTAGCAAACCGAATTCAGCACATTAAAAAGATCATTCGTCATGACTGTACTGGTTCATTTTCATACTGCTGTAAAGAACTGCTCGAGACTGGGTAATTTATAAAGGAAAACGGTTTAATTGACTCACAGTTTAGCATAGCAGGGGAGGCTTCAGGAAACTTACAATCAGGATGGAAGACAAAGGGGAATCAAGTCACCTTCTTCACAAGGTGGCAGGAAGGAGAAATGCTGTGTGAATGGTGAAGAGCCCCTTATAAAACAGTCAGATCTCATGAGAACTCACTATCCTGAGAAGAGCAAGGGGAACAACCCCTATCTCTGCCAGCCCCATGATTCAATTACCTCAATCTGGTCTCTCCCTTGACACATACAGATTATGAGAATAACAATTCAAGATGAGATTTGGGTGGAGACACAAAGCCTAACCATATCAATGACCAAGTGAGATTTATATCAGAAATGCAAGGATGGTTCAACATATGGCAATCAATCAATGTGATACATCATATCAATAGAATGAAGGAAAAAATCCATATGATTATTTTAATTGATGCTGTAAAAAATTTAACAAAATTCAACATCTTTTTCTGGTGAAAAACATCAGAAAACTGGGTATAGAAGGAACATAGCTTAACATAATAAAAGCCTTATATGATAGGTCCATAACTAGTATCATAATGAATGGTGGAAAACTGAAGGCCTTTCCTCTGAGATCTGGAACACAAGGATACCCATTCTCACCACTGTTATTCAACATAGTACTGGAAGTCCCACCTAGAGCATTCAGACAAGAAAAAGAAATAAAAGAAATTAAAGAGGAACTAATACCAATCTTACACCCACTTTCCAAAAACTAAAAGAAATAAAAGGCATCCAAATTGCAAAGAAAATTTAAATTATCCTTATTTGCAGATGATATGAATATATATTTCAATAAAACCTAAGGACTCCACCAAAAAACCTATTATAGCTGATAAACAAATTTGATAAAGTTGCAGGATATAAAGTCAACATACAAAAATCAGTAGCATTTTTATATACCAACAGTGAATAATCTGAAAAAGAAATCAAGAAAGTAATCCCATTGATAATAACTATGAATAAAGTGAAATGTCTAGGAATCAAATTGTCCAAAAAGTGAAAGTCTTCTAAAGTGAAAATTATAAAATATTGATGAAAGACATTGAAGACACCCAATAATGAAAAAATATTTTATTATAATGGATCGGAAGAACCAATATTGTTAAAAATGTCCCTATCACCCAAAGCAATCTACAGATCTCACGTGATCCCCATCAAAATACCAATGACATTCTTTACAGAAATACAAAAAACAATCCCAAAATGTATATGAAACCACAAAAGACCCAGAATAGCCAAAGCTATCTTAAGCAAAAAGAACAAAACTGGAGGAATCAAATTACCTGGTTCAGATTATACTATAGAGGTATAACGACCAAAACAGCATGATACTGACATACAAAGAGACATATAGACCAGTGGAACAGAATAGAGAACCCTAAAATAAATCCATACATCTACAATGAACTCATTTTTGACAAAGTTGCCAAGAATATACTTTGGGGAAAAGACAGTCCCTTTAATAAATGGTGCTGGAAAAACTAGATATCCATATATAGAACGAAACTACTAGACCTCTATCTCTCTCCATATACAAAAAATCAAATAAAAATGAATTAAAGACTTAAATCTGGCCCTGCGCAGTAGCTCATGCCTGTAATCCCATCACTTTGGGAGGCCGAGGGGGATCACGAGGTCAGGAGCTCGAGACCATCCTGGTTAACACGGTGAAACCCTGTCTCTACTAAAAATACAGAAATTAGCTGGGTGTGGTGGTGGGTTCCTGTAATACCAGCTACTCAGGATGCTGAGGCAGGAGAATTGCTTGAGCCCGGGACGCGGAGGTTGCAGTGAGCTGAGATCGCACCACTGCACTCCAGCCTGGGTGACAGAGCGAGACTCCGTC
>NW_012101681.1:126289-126681 GCF_000951045.1 Mandrillus leucophaeus | reverse complement strand
CTGTGGGTTTGTCATAAATAGCTCTTATTATTTTGAGATACGTTCTATCAATACTGAATTTATTGAGAGTTTTTTGCATGAAGGGCTGTTGAATTTTGTCAAAAGCCTTTTCTGCATCTATTGAGATAATCATTTTGTTTTTGTTTTTGCTTCTGTTTATATGCTGGATTATGTTTATTGATTTGCATATATTGAACCAGCCTTGCATCCCAGGGATGAAGCCCACTTTATCATAGTGGATAAGCATTTTGATGTGCTGCTGAATCCGGTTTGCCAGTAATTTATTGAGGATTTGTGCATCAATGTTCATCAGGGATACTGGTCTAAAATTCTCTTTTTTTGTTGTGTCTCTGCCAGGCTTTGGTATCAGGATGATGTTGGCCTCATAAAAT
>NW_012101681.1:116634-126239 GCF_000951045.1 Mandrillus leucophaeus | reverse complement strand
TAAAATAAAATAAAATAAAATAAAATAAAATAAAATAAAATAAAATAAAATAAAAATCAGGCTGAGCACAGTGGTTCATACCTGTAATCCTAGCACTCTGGGAGGTGGAGGCAGGCAGATTACTTAAGCCAGTGAGATCAGCTGGGGTATCATGGCAAAATCCCATCTCTACATAAAAATAAAAATAAAAAATAAAAAATAAAAATTAGCCAAGCATGATGGCTCCTGCCTGTGGTTCTAGTTCTTGGGAGAATGAGGTGGTAGGATCACTTGAGCCTGAGATGTCGAGGCTGCAGTGAGCCATGATCACGCCACTGCACTCTAGCCTGGGTAACAAAGACACTGTCTCAAGGAAAAAGAAAGAAAGAAAAACTATTCCAGTGATATTCCTGGTACCGGACTCTGATCCTGGATTAGGATTATGAAGTAGGATTGGAGGGTTATCTCTTAATTTCCTTTAAAACAATGAGATATTATGAACACCTTTTTACTGAGTTTTCTCTACCATCCTTGTTTCACGTATCTACATCAGGAAATCACTTTGGTTTAACAAAATTACCTCATTTACAACTTCCTAATGTTTGCAGCTCTTATCCCCGTACAACCCCAATCAAAAATGATTTTTATTTTTCACAAGTGATTTAGAGAATTCCTGGGATGGCTTAGAGACAGTTGTTCTAAAGAAAAAATAATTTTATTGTTTTATAATTTGTGTCTTAGTAAAATACGGGCTATTTGTTTTAAATCCATTTCCATATCTGGTTTTTCAAATTAGCTTTCTTCTTTCTTTTAGTTTTCAGGTCTACAGAGATATGATTTTGAATTGGTCACAATAGGTTTTTTTATTTATTTTTTAATTTA
Organism: Mandrillus leucophaeus; assembly: GCF_000951045.1. Lineage (NCBI taxonomy): Eukaryota > Metazoa > Chordata > Mammalia > Primates > Cercopithecidae > Mandrillus > Mandrillus leucophaeus. Next base: position 125,378 of record NW_012101681.1, on the reverse strand, counting down.
TTTTTGAAACAGTCTCTGTAAATTCTGTTCTGTGAACACTTGTGTTTTTAACATCCAAAGATTCAAATCTGTTCACTGCATAAAGTTCTGACCCTGAAGCTGTTGGACTGTGCCTTGGAACTGTCTCAGTGCCAATCTGCATCCCTGCACTGAAGCTGTTGGTTTCTAAAGACTCCTTCAGACCAGTTTTAACCTACAGAATGTTAACATCACATAATATGCATTGCAGCATGTAGACTCTTGCTCTATCCTTTTTCTAAATAGCTCTTTTTGTGTACTTGTTATTCACATCACTTGGATAATGCGCATACACAATTTGATATCGAGAATTCATTTTAGGGTGTTGTGCCAGCTATTCTCTTTTAGGCTGTGCTGGCATCCTTGCTGAATTTTAGAGATGCTTAAGAAAAGCAAAGAGGGGAGAACTTGCAGTTTGCTTTTGTGAATTTAGGTAGAAGAGAACATTTACCATTGTCAGAAAGACAATTCTTTAACAGATGGTTTTGTGTTTCATTTTAGAATCACAGGAAGCTGATGAGGAAAGCTGGTAGCAGAAGTGGTTGAAAAATGTTCATCTGAGACTTGGTCTAAACTGTCAGAAAAGGAGGTGTCACAGCAGGCCATTGACTCTCTCTCTCAGTTAAGGATTTCAAAGAAGAACGTGAACATGATTTTAGCAAAATTTCCATCGTGAGGTCATTTTCAATAGAAACAAAGGATTCCACGGGTATGTTGGCAGCCATCAGAACAAAATCAGCTCATGGCTGTGTAACTGCAGTCTCAGGCTAGGCCTGCCATCCAGCCCACCAGACGCCCTCCAGGACAAGGCAATGACAGAAGGTGGCATGGGATTCACCCTAGAGACTTCCACAGAAGCTGATCTAAAAGTTAGAAACTCCTGTCTAGAGCCTGTGCCCAGCAGAAGAAGCAAGCTGAGAAAGCCCAAGCCTGTCCCTCTGAGGAAGAAAGCAATTGAAGGAGAGTTCTCAGATGCTGGCGCTGCTGTGGAAAGCACACTTCTCCCTAAGGCATCCTACCACTTGAGTTCCAAAGAACTAGATGAGAATACAAGTCCTTCTTTGCTAGGAGGTGCCAGGTTCCAGAAGTCTCCTCCTGACCTTAAAGAAACTCCCGGTACTCTGTAAGCCCTTCCAAGGAAACTTGGCAGGAAACCGAGTAGCAAACTGACACACAAGATACAAAAAGATGGCATCAGTAAGTAACCAGGTGTAGAACAGCCTACAGACCCAGTGGCACAAGATGGGCCTCTCTCCCAAGTGTCTTCCAAACTAGATCCTAGTCAGTGGGATAACCCCAGCTTCAGCCCCTTTGGGAGCCACTCCATTCTGCAGAACTCCCCAACCCTCTCTTCTGAGGGCTTCTACCACTTTGACCCAAATAACTTTGATGAATACAGGGATCCCCTTAAACCAACTGTGACCTTAACAAGCAGTGACTTTTGTTCTCCCACTGGAAATCGTGGTAAAGAAATATTAGAATCACCCAAGAAGGCAAAGTCACATTGGATAATGAGTGACAGTGGGTGCTGGGGGTCATGCTCTGTGTCTTCTCTGTGAGTTTGTCAGATGGCTACTTTTGGCTTTGGTGAACTGAATTTACCTTTGAAGTCCACCGAGGTTGATACAAAGCTTACAACATTATCCTATAGTCTTCCCTATTTGGCCTAACTCCTGTGTAGAATCAGAAATACCAGAGGTTTCCTTTTCAGATTTTGTCTTATTTCTGAATCCTCAGTTTAATCAGGTAAGCTCTTTTCCCTGGCCCTGGAGACTTTTTTATGCTTAAAAAAATAAAGAACGGCATAAGATAGGCAGGTAGAGATTTGATGGCTTTCAGAAATCCTGGCGAGGCTGTCAGGAGTCACATTATAGACAGAATTCAAATGTCAGTGCTGGCCACCATCTTCAGATTCTTTATGGATAAAACAGAAATTCCAGTCTTATAAATTACCTGTGTAGTATCAATAACGTGTGGGAAATGGTCCAAAAGGGTCTTGTAGAAAGTCTTTTTACATAAACAGAAAACTGTGTTTTTGTTGGAAACAAACCCACCACTAAAAGTTGGTGAGCATTCTTGTTTCCATGTGTAGTTTCTGGCTCATCAGCAAGGAGGTAAATTTCCAATCAGAATCAGTAATATTTTAAATGATCAGTTAAAACTGAGTAAATTATTTGGTTTAATCAGTCCCCCCATCTCTCCTGGGAAATCATCTGACTTTTGCAAGGTGTTTGGAGTTTTCAGCGTAATCACTTAAGGTCACGTTCTATATCAAGTTGCAGCTTAACTTTGCTGCAGGATTACTTTATCACAAAACTTTAGTTAAGTACAGTATAATACAGTCATACATCACTTAGTCAGAGGGTAGTTCTGAGAAATGCATCTTTAGGTGATTTTTTTGTGTGAACATCATAAAGTCCACTTACACAAACTTAGGCGGTATAGACTATTACACACCTGGGCTAAATGGTACAACCTATTGCTCCTAGGCTACAAACCTGTACATCACATTATTGTACTGAATACTATAGGTGTTAGGTGTGATGTTGCATGCTTGTAATCTCAACATTTTTGGAGGCTAAGGTAGGAGGATCCCTTGAGGCCAGGAGTTCAAGACCAGCCTGGTCAACATAGTGAGACTCCCTACCCCCACCAAAACACACCTCCCATCTCTTAAGTTTTTTAAAAAAATTAGCTGGGAGTGGTGGTGCATGCCTGTAGTCCCAACTACTCAAGAGGTTGAGGCAGGAGGATTGCTTGAGTCTAGGATGCTGAGTCTGCAGTGACCCATGATTTTGCCATTGTACTCCAACCTGGCTGGCAGAACAAAATCCTGTCTAAAAACAAACAAAACAAACAAGAAAACAAACTACTGTGGGCAATTGTAACACAAGGGTAAGTATTTGTGTATCTAAACATGTCTAAGCATAGAAAAGGTACAGTAAAAATGTGGTATAAAAGATAAAAAATAATACACCTGTAGAGGGCACTTACCATGAATGGAACTTGCAGGACTGGAAGTTGCTCTGAGTGAGTCAATGAGTGAGTGGTGAGTGAATGTGAAGGCCTAGGACATTACAGTACACTACTGTAGCTTGTATAAACACTGTACCCTTCAGGTACACTAAATTTATTTTTAAAAATTTTCCTTCTATAGTAAATTAAATTTAATTTACTGTATACTTTATCACCTTTTGAACTTTTAAAGAAGCTTTGACTCTTTTGTAATAGTAATTAGCTTAAAAAACAAACATATGGAACAGCTAGACAAAAATATTTTCTTTCTTTATATCCCTAGTTCATAAGTTTTCTTTGTTTAAAATTACTTATTTCCTTTTTAAACTTTTTTGTTAAAAACTAAGGCACAGACATACAAGTTGCCTAGGCTTACACATGGTCAAGATCATCAGGACATCACTAGGCAATAGGTTTTCATCTCTATTATAACCCCATGGGACCACCACACGGCCGAGAGTTCATTACATGGCACATAGTCGACTGTATATCCTTTTGTGGCCCTGTGACATTTTACTAAAAAGTTTCAGTAAAATGTAGATATAAAGAAGAACCAATGAGTTGCAGGATGAAATATGGAAAAGGAGTACAAGAAACACTGTGTTTGTAATTGTCACTATAGATCAGCTGGGGAAATGCTTCTCAGTGTTGCTATGACTTAAAGAAAAACTCCAGATGGCATGGCGACTTACAGCAGAAGGGAAGACACCCAGAGGTTTAAAGAGCAGAAGGATGGACTAAAGTACCAAGAAAATAGAGTGATGTAAGAGTCAGTTCTTCAGCAGCCCCAGAATGTCTAAGGGGACTGAAATGTCATTAGTAACTCTGAAACTGTTCTTTGATTGTATATCAGCAGTTAAATGGTTGTTGAGAAATATTATTGACTGGGTGCCCTCTTTTGTGGCTTTTAAGGTTATTTAGTTCTCTCTAGACAGCACTTGGGGTATGTACTAGGCACATCACTGCCTTGTTACTTCCACCTCTAAATGTGAAATGCTTCAGGAAGTTGATAAGGAGTCATTTGTGAGACTTTCAGTTGCATGCAAGCAGTGCATTCATGTCAAATAAGATGAAATCTGGACCAAAAAGAGGGTAATTCATTCAACACTTTATAATCAGTGCAAGAAGCACCATCTTTCGAGTCCTACCACCCTCACCTGGTAGGTAATCTTTTTTCCCTATTCTATTTTTGTCAAATGAACTTTTCAATCTAATACAGTTAATAGGTTTTTTAAAGGTCCTTATGCAACCAAAAACCTTGTTTTCTTGTTCTTTATACAAGAAAGCAGTGCTAGACCTCTTGGAAGTTTACTTTTCATCTATAAATTTGAATTTGCGGCATTTCTGAGTGTTTCTACCAGTCTGTCTTATAGTTGAAGTCTGTTAACCATTCACTCACTAGTGATAACATTCATGAATATGACATTTTTAATGAGTATCTCACCTCATAGAAAGAATTGTGCAGCTTTTACGTCTGCCAGACTATAGTTGAATATTCCAGTCTTTACATAATTTTTTTCTCCGTCTGTCTGTGTCTTTCCTGTCTCTTAATTTTGTTGGTGCATCAGGATTACTGAATAAGTAAAATTTCTCTGTTTTCTATTGTAAGTACTCCTGCTGTTTCTGTTTGTCCCTGGGACCATTGGCAGTTTTCTCTCCCATATTCCCTGAGCCATCTCTCCATAGCATGTTTGCTTCTAATTCTGAGTTTGATCTTTTGATGATTTTTTGTATTTCATTGGCCACTTCATGAGTCAACTAAGCTTTGCAGGTGTCCGCATCTAAGGGAGTGGGGCTCAGTCTTTACACTTTAGGTGTGACAGCTTGCACTCCCTAGCTTGGCAAGTGTCACGTGGTGCTTTGACAATACCAGGAGCTGGCTTGGCCCCAAGATCATCACAGCAGTTTGAGGGACTGTTCTGCTGTTTAACATTGGAAATCATTGGCTTTTTTGGTAGGATAAAGCTACTGGCTTGGAACAGTTAATTTTACTGAGTCAGCTCAACTTGAGTTTGGTGGCAGAGGGTGGCACTCAGTAAGAAGACTAGGGAAAGAAGAACATGAAGTAGTGATTACACACATTCTGGTAACTTACGTGTTTGTCTTTCTATTTTTTCTTACAAAAGAAAGAAGTTGCTTTTTTTTTTTCTTTTTTTGGTCACAGTGGTGTTTTCACTGAAAATTCTAAGTTTATTAAAACAGAATAGAATCCAAATTAGTCCTTTGATCATAATTTGTGTGCTAGTCCACAAATAACAGGTGGTTCAAGCTTTCCCCAGCTTCAGGCTTTGTGCAGTATGTGGCATTAATCTTCCATCTTACTACTTAATAGGAATGGTAACCGTTTACTCACATATTTTTATTTTTACACTTTTTATCAACCACAATTCTTGTCTGTGAGCACACAGGTCTAACTGGAACTGTTTTATGAGACTTCTGTGGCTTTTGTTGCAAAAAAAGAATTTTTAAAGAATCTGATCCAGCATGATGATTTTTCTAATGAATGTCAAAGCCAAGCAAGGGAGGCTCAGAGAAGCTGAATTTCTCCAGCTACTATGGCCCTACTGTCTGAAAAGCTTTTGGTGGTGTGTAATTAAAAACCATAGACATCAGAGTGGTAGTGTTTGAAAACTCACAGAAGCAAGCAAGGGGGTCTTTTCAAAGAATGAGCCCCAGTATAGGTCTTTGTTTATCCCTTCTCTCCGGTGAAAACTCAGGGCATAAAAGGTGACCCTGCCTCTCTCATGGGTAGATGTATAGTGTGTGTGGTGCTGTACACTTTGGCTTCTATCTGCATACACTGCTCTCTGTCCCATTTCATACCTTGACAGTTGTCAGTGTGGTTCCACAATAGCTTTTTTATGTTTATTCTCTTGCCAAGAGTGGCTGTAAGGTGAAGAAGCATGAAACTCAGTCTCTCATTCTGGATGCATGTTCTCAGGTGAGTCTGTGCTCATCCCCAGAACGTCTCTTAGACCAGGGGTCTCCCAGTGGGTGTGGATCATAAGGATTTTCTAATGAGTGCCTGAGAAACCAATTTCCAGGTCCTCACTGTCCCTGAACAGAAGGCACCCAAAGACACGGGAACCCTTTCACAATGACTCTCTCTCTCTCACCTTTTTTTTTGGAGGGGGGGTAAAATTCTCACTAAAAGCTACAAAGATGTATTACCACAGAGTGTAAAAGTCTCCAGGGCACCAAAGGGAAGATCTGAAATATTGGTATAGGTTCTTAGAAGATAATTGACTCTAATAAGTGAATGATGTTTTTCTTAAGTCAGATGGTTTCCCAATTCTTTGGTTTCAACAAAATAAGAAGACCTGAGTTGTCAGCTGATAGATCTAAAAATAACGTTTGATGATAGAATTTTTTGGCACATAACTTGGAAAGGGGTTCAAATAACTGTAAGGCACTTCTGTTACAAAACTACCTTCTGTTTCATCTATTGTTTATACTTAGAAACCAGGAATAAAATTGATGTTGACCTTTGTTACATTCTAGCAATAAACAATATGCATCCACGACCATATGAACTAATTGCAAAACACACATAAACCAAAACCCAGGTCCATCCGATTGCAATGAGATCCTTTTGTTCTTTTTAAAACTTTATGTCAATATGCTTATGATTGTAGAAATACATTCATATTGGCTAATAGAATTCAATTTTAACACAACTTATTCTATACAATTTGGTATATGGTGTAAGATGTAAAAAAAGGGGTGCGGTGGGGAGAAATTTGCAATCTGAGTTATTTTTCATCTGTTACAAATGTGTAAAAGATTCTCCCTCAGATTTTGCTAAAGTAGGCAGCAAGAACTATGAGAAATTTATCTTTTGTTTTCTTTAAAGATAAAACCAAACCCATATATTTATTGTACTGTAAAATGTTTAAGAATTAGTGCAATAGAACATTTTGTGAATGATATAAAAATTTACTTTTGTGTCTGATAATACTTACCAAAACTTTCAATATTTTGAAAATAAATTATGTATTAGTAAATGTAACAATAACTCTCCAGCAGAAAAAAAAAAATTTTAAACCTCAACACTTATAGTGAAAGAAACAAATGTAACAGAGACATTGGATAGAAGCCTTTAAAAGACTTTCAGTCAGGGTCAGGAGCAAGATGGCCGAATAAAAACAGCTCCAGCCTCCAGATTCCAGCACAAGAGACAGAGAAGACAGGAGATTTCTGCATTTTCAACTGAGGTACTGGGTTCATCTCACTGGGGAGTGCCAGACAGTGGGTGCTGGTCAGCTGGTGCAGCCTGACTAGCGAGAGCTGAAGCAGGGCGAGGCATCGCCTCACCTGGGAAGCAAGGGGAAAGGGAATCCCTTTTCCTAGCCAAGGGACACTGAGACACACAACACCTGGAAAATCAGGTAACTCCCACCCTAATAATGCACCTTACCAAGGGTCTTAGCAAACAGTACACCAGGAGATTATATCCCATACCTGGTCCGGAGGGTCCCACGCCCACAGAGCCTCCCTCATTGCTAGCACAGCAGTCTAAGATCTAACTGCAAGGTGGCAGAGAGGCTGGGGGAGGGGAGCCCACCATTGCTGAAGCTTAAGTAGGTAAACAAAGCCTCCGGGAAGCTCCAACTGATTGGAGCACACCACAGCTCAAGGAGGCCTGCCTGTCTCTGTAGACTCCACCTCTGGGGGGAGTCTATCAGCTGTCTGACAGCTTTGAAGAGAGCAGTGGATCTCCCAGCACTGCAGTTGAGATCTGAGAACAGACAGACTGCCTGCTCAAGTGGGTCCCTGACCCCTGAGTAGCCTAACTGGGAGACATACCCCACTAGGTGCAGACCGACACCTCACACCTCACACGGTGGGGTATACCACTGAGACGAAGCTTCCAGAGCAAGAATCAGACAGCAGCACTCGCTGTTCAGCAATATTCTATCTTCTGCAGCCTCTGCTGCTGACACCCAGGCAAACAGGGTCTGGGTGGACCTCAAGCAATCTCCAACAGATGTACAACTGAGGGTCCTGACTGTTAGAAGGAAAACTAACAAACAGAAAGGACACCCACACCAAAACCCCATCAGTATGTCACCATCATCAAAGACCAAAGGCAGATAAAACCACAAAGATGGGGAAAAAGCAGGGCAGAAGAGCTGGAAATTCAAAAAATCACAGCGCATCTCCCCCTCCAAAGGAATTCAGCTCATCACCAGCAACGGATCAAAGCTGGACGGAGAATGACATTGATGAGTTGAGAGGAGAAGGCTTCAGTCAATCAAACTTCTCAGAGCTAAAGGAGAAACTACATATCCAGTGTAAAGAAACTAAAAATCTTGAAAAAAAGATGGAAGAATGGATAACTAGAATAATCAATGCAGAGAAGGCCATAAATGAACTAACAGAGATAAAAACCATGATAGGAGAAACACGTGACAAATGCACAAGCTTCAGTAACTGACTCGATCAACTAGAAGAAAGAGTATCAATGATTGAAGATCAAATGAATGAAATGAAGCGAGAAGAGAAGTCTAGAGAAAAAGAGGAAAAAGAAATGAACAAAGCCTTCAAGAAATATGGGATTATGTGAAAAGACCAAATCTACGTCTGATTGGGGTGCCTGAAAGTGACAGGGAAAATGGAACCAAATCAGAAAACACTCTGCAGGATATCATCCAGGAGAACTTCCCCAACCTAGTAAGGTAGGCCCACATTCAAATTCAGGAAACAAAGAA
>NW_012101681.1:114677-116028 GCF_000951045.1 Mandrillus leucophaeus | reverse complement strand
GTTGCAATCCTAGACTCTGATAAAACAGACTTTAAACCATCAAAGATCAAAAGAGACAAAGAAGGCCATTACATAATGGTAAAGGGATCAATTCAATAGGAAGAGCTAACTATCACAAATATATATATGCCCAATGCAGGAGCACCCAGATTCATAAAGCAAGTCGTTAGAGACTTGCAAGGAGACTTAGACTCCCATACAATAATAATGGGAGACTTCAACACCTCACTGTCAACATTAGACAGAGCAATGAGACAGAAAGTTAACAAAGATATCCAGGATTTGAACTCAACTCTGCACCAAGTGGACCTAAGAGACATCTACAGAACTCTCCACCCCAAATCAACAGAATATACATTCTTCTCAGCACCACATAGCACTTATACCAAAATTGACCACATAGTTGGAAGTAAAGCACACCTCAGCAAATGTAAAAGAACAGAAATTATAATAAACTGTCTCTCAGACCACAGTGCAATCAAACTAGAACTCAGGACTAAGAAACTCAATCAAAACCACTCAACTACATGGAAACTGAATAACCTGCTCCTGAATGACTACTGGGTACATAATGAAATGAAGGCAGAAATACAGATGTTCTTTGAAACCAATGAGAACAAAGATACAACATACCACAATCTCTGGGACACATTTAAAGCAGTGTGTAGACGGAAATTTATAGCTCTAAATGCCCACAAGAGAAAGGAGGAAAGACCTAAAATTGACACCCTAATATCACAATTAAAAGAACTAGAGAAGCAAGAGCAAACTCATTCAAAAGCTAGCAGACGGCAAGAAATAACTAAGATCAGAGCAGAACTGAAGGAGATAGAGACATAAAAAACCCTCCAAAAAATCAATGAGTCTAGGGGCTGGTTTTTTGAAAAGATCAACAGAATTGATAGACCGCTAGCAAGACTAATAAAGAAGAAAAGAGAGAAGAATCAAATAGATGTAATAAAAAATGATAAAGGGGATATCACTATCGACCCCCCTCCCCAAAATACAAACTACTATCAGAGAATACTATAAACACTTCTATGTAAATAAACTAGAAAACCCAGAAGAAATGGATAATATCCTGGACACTTACACTGTCCCAAGACTAAAGCAGGAAGAAGTTGAATGCCTGACTAGACCAATAGCAGGCTCTGAAATTGAGGCAATAATTAAGAGCCTACCAACCAAAAACAGTCCAGGACCTGATGGATTCACAGCCGAATTCTACCAAAGGTACAAGGAGGAGTTGGTACCATTCCTTCTGAAACTATTGCAATCAATAGAAAAAGAGGGAATCCTCCCTAACTCATTTTATGAGGCCAACATCATCCTGATACCAAAGCCTGGCAGA
>NW_012101681.1:110355-110860 GCF_000951045.1 Mandrillus leucophaeus | reverse complement strand
TCAAACAAATTTACAAGAAAAAAAACAAACAACCCCATCAAAAAGTGGGCAAAAGATATGAATAGACACTTCTCAAAGGAAGACATTCATACAGCCAACAGATAAATGAAAAAACACTTGTCATCACTGGCCATCAGAGAAATGCAAATCAAAACTACAATGAGATACCATCTCACACCACTTAGCATGGCAATCATTAAAAAGTCAGGAAACAACAGGTGCTAGAGAGGATGTGGAGAAATAGGAATACTTTTATACTGTTGGTGGCACTGTAAACTGGTTCAACCATTGTGGAAAACAGTATGGCGATTCCTCAAGGATCTAGAACTAGAAATACCATTTGACCCAGGCAACCCATTACTGGGGATAAACCCAAAGGATTATAAATCATGCTGCTGTAAAAACACATACACACGTATGTTTATTGTGACACTTTTACAATAGCAAACTCTTGGAATCAACCCAAATGTCCATCAGTGACAGACTGGATTAAGAAAATGTGGCA
>NW_012101681.1:91147-102555 GCF_000951045.1 Mandrillus leucophaeus | reverse complement strand
ACAGTTGTGTCCTACTTTCATCTATTCTTTGACTAAAGAGTTCAACTCTCTTATTCCTGTATTGAGTTTCTTGAACAGCCTTCATTCAAAATAGGTCACTGCTAGGCCTTGCCCGGTTATCTGAAGAAATATGAAAGACCCTGTTGTGTATCATTAATCAGTTACCACCCTCTCCTGTATATATTTCTGTGTTTTATTTTGTATGTTTGGTTTGTGTGTTTCTTTACAATTACACCTGTTATTAAAGGAAGGTGTGGCAATTTTATTTTTACAGTAGGCTGAAAGTGGTTAAACACCTCAGCTATGGGTCTTTTAAAGCTTTATAAAATAGCATCAAATTGTTAATGAGAGATGTCAGTTAGTACTATTTTCAAAACTTGGGAGTAGTGATAAGGAGGCACACCAAAATCTTTTTTTTTTTTTTTTTTTTTTTTTTTTTTTTTTTTAAGAGACAAGATCTCACTCTCTCACCAAGGCTGGAGTACAGTGGCACAATTATAGCTCATTGCAGCCTTGAACTCCTAGGCTCAAGAGATCCTCCTGCCTCAGTCACCTGAGTAGCTGGGACAACAGACATGTACCACTGTGACTGGCCAGAATCTTGTAAATGAGGAAAATGACTTTATCTTTTTCCTGGGAGTAAAACTGTGGGATGACCACTTAATGGATCAAAGTAAAGAGGTGCCAGGTTACCTGAAACAGACAGAGTGCCTTCTAGGTTCTTGAGATCCCAATAAATATAACAAATCTTCTAGAAGAGAGAGGCTCAGCCAGGGAAGTACAGTAAGCTGAGAGCCGTGGCTTCCCATCAAAACCCCAGTTGCCCATCCAAATCCCTGCCCAGGGCGAATGGAATTTGAGGCAATGAATTTAGAATATTTCCTTCCAGTTAGCAAGAGTATCCCAAACATGAGTCTGGATTCTGGGCTGACAAACAAGACTCTACCTGTGATGATGAATGCTGTAGCTAGATGTAGCCAGCTCAGGGCATTACGTGAGCTCCCTCCTTCTGACTCCATTTTTATGAATCTGTCAAAAATCTCTATAGAAAGAGAATATGTTGCTCATGCCAGCTTCCAATGCTCTGATTTGTGGCAGTTTCATTATCATCCTAAATAAAACTGGTGGCCTGGCATCAGCTGTGATTACACGGCCTTGGTTAGGGTGAATACCTGCCAGTCAGATGGCTCTGCCACAGTCAGGGTCTTGGCCTGCAGAGCTGAGAACTAGACCCTGGACCAAGGTAAAGTTCATGGGGGCTGGAAATACCACTTGGAATTTCTGGGAGATGTTCTACTCACCTTTATCTTGGTGTGTACACCACAACATCCTGTGTGGCTGAGAGTACGCTTTTCCAAATGTGTACAAACATTAAATGTTGAAGTTTATATTCCTAATATAAACAAACTTTGTGAGAGTAACCCTTTTCTTTCTGTTTACTTTTCCACAATTTACTACTCTTTGTTCAAGTTAGTACAGAAGCCTTCAGCCCTCTGTGTAAGCTGCTTCTCTATGCCTTCATTTTTCTTGTGAGGGCTCCCATGCACCTGACAATCTGCGTTCTTTTCATTCCATCACTCTGTGTGATGTCAGTCCCATCTGGAGACGCCAGAAGTGGGGAGGAAAAACCAATCTTCCCTGCATTATTGATGGAAGACAATGACTACCTGAAGCTCCCATCATGATACTTATGGGTCAAAGCAATACCACTTTCTGCTGACCAGAATATATTATTTCCAAAGGGCAAGAACCTTAGAGATTACCTAGTTCTTCTCTGTGATTTTATGGATGAAAGACATGAATAGCAAAGTGACCATCCAAGGCTCAAGTAACTTGGTGGCAGTGAAGTGGTAGGATTGTTACTTAGGGATTCTCTTTTTTTTTTTTTTTTTTCTGAGAGGAGTCTTGCTCTGTCACCCAGGCTGGAGTGTAGTGTTGCAATCTCAGCTCACTGTAAACCACCACCTCTCAGATTCGTGGAATTCTGGTGTCTCAACTTCCCAAGTAACTGGGACTACAGATGTGTACCACCACTCCTGGATAATTTCCGTATTTTTAGTAGAGATGAGGTTTCACCATGTTGGTCAGGCTGGTCTCGAACTCCTGACCTCAAGTGATCCGCCTGTTTTGGGCCCCCAAAGTGCTGAAATTACAGGCATGAGCCACCGCGCCCACCTGTTACTTACGGATTCTTTCCACCCAGCCACTTTACCTTTCTTGATGCCTGTAAGAAAAATGAAGGCTGAAGTGGGAGGATTACTTGGGTCAAGTAGTTCAAGGCCTGCCTGGGCAACATAGGGAGACCCCTTCTCTACAAAAAATACAAAAATTAACTGGGCGTGGTGGCACATGCCTGTAGTCCCAGTTACTTGGGAGAATGAGCTGGGAGGATCTCTTCATCCCAGGAGGTCAAGGCTGCAATGAGCTATGATCTCACCACTGCACTCCAGCCAGGGTGACATAGTGACAGCCTGTCTCCAAAATAACAAATTAATAAAAATAAAAAATTATATCTCTAAGTTTTAAAGAGGAGAGAGGCTGCTCATTATCTTGATAAATATATTGGAGTCTATGTAAATGGCACCCCCTGGAGTTGTGCCCTGAATTGCCCACGTGGCTACTAATGAGAGCCCTGGTGACAGGACGTGTTTTACAATGGAGAGACAAATAGTCTGTTTAAGGAAAACTAAAACAAATTAGACAAAGCTTTCAATAGCAATGTCAGAAAAGAAGGCATCTTTGCAGATGCAAATAGAAGGGCCATGCCTTACTCTGGCAAGTCTATTAGAAAAACACTTGCGCTCTCCATGGTGGAAGAGAACTTCATTGACCTGCTTTTCTGACCATGGCTGCCAGGCTCCTGTCAGTCATGCAGTGAGAAAGCTGCTTTGGTCTTTGTTTGGCCTTGAGACTGGTCCTCTGCCCCACTCTGCACCTGACTTGCTGGTCCCAAGTCCCCCTTATCAGGGCTGACCAACCTCCCTGCCAATGGCTGCTGGGAACAATGATGATTCCAGAAGGGCTTCATCCAGCCTAGTGGGTCTTGCGTTTGCTACATCCCAGGGAACATAACTTTAAGAAGTGGGAATTTCAGAATGTTGGGCAAATCTTTTTTGTGGGAAACAGGGTCTTGTTCTATTGCCCAGACTGGAGGACAGTGGCATGATCATAGCTCACTGCAGCCTCCATCCCCTAGGCTTAAGCCATCCTTCCACCTCAACCTCCTGAGTAGCTGGGACCACAGGTGCATACCAACACATGTGGCTAATGTTTTCATTTTTTGTAGCAACAGATTCTTGCTATGTTGTCCAGGCTGCTCTTGAACCCCTGGGCTCAAGCAATACACCTGCCTTGGCCTCCCAAAGTGCTGGGATTACTGGCATGAGCCACCATGCTTGCTCAGGGAAATCCTTTAACAAACACTAGAATCAGTTTGAATATGAGTTGTTGAGAAATGGGAAGTTGGTGGGTGAGAGAGCATTAAGTTGGGGGTTTGTGAAGGGAAGAGAATAGGAATCAGTCTGACTGGACACTTGAAAGAAGTTTCCTTAAAATACGAAAATAATTTTACAGAGGCATGTTTACAGAAAAACTGATCTAAAGAAAAAACACCTTAGACACTGGAATCAAAATGTCACTTGATTCCCAGAGAGAATGAGCTCAGAGGTTAAAAAGACAAGGATCCTTTCCAACTATTTAATGTATTTTGAAAGGCCCTTTTGGTTTAAAATTGGTTTCCGGAAGAACACAGGCCCTTATCCCAGGGGAGGTATCTTTGCAGATGCAAATAGAAGGGCCTAGCAGCTCACCATTCAGAATGGGGGTGGCAACAGGGGAAGAGGGCAGAGAGGTCAACCAGAAATACTCCATTAATGGTTGTTTCAGCTGATAAATTCAGCCAGATTTTAAGATCAACCATTTGGAACTTGAGAACTTCCCACTAGGTTTGCTTTTGTTTATCCTGCTTTCCTGGCTATAGAAGTTCACAGTGAGTGATATCCCTGGAAGAACTTTGAAAGCAGGTCCAGATTTTCTTGAAAGAAATCAGGCACATTCCTCAGCCACGGGCTCAACACAAACAGGCCCAGTACAAACACATCCCACCATGTATCTCTCAATTTCCTGAGCCCAGTACAAACACATCCCACCATATATCTCTCAATTTCCTGAGCCCAGTACAAACACCACCTGGAAAAGTCCCCGATAAGGACACAGCCGTTTGTGGTTTTACTGAAAGCGCGGGAACCAATAGAAAACTGCTAAATGTATAACTTAAAATGTAAACCAATTGCAATGCTGTAACCAAAAGAATTCCTTTGTTCCTCTGTAACCTTACTATCCTATTTACCTCGGGCTATAAAAAGCAAGCACTCGCATTGTTCGAGGCCCTCTTGTATGCTGTGGAAGGGAGGGACCAAGTTCGAACTTGCAGTAAAAGATCCTTGCCGCTTGGCTTTGACTCTGGACTCTGGTGGTCTTCTTTGGGGAACAAACGGTCTGGGCATAACATTCTAAGGCACAGTCTTTGGAATGGAAAACAATTCTGCAAGTTGGTTTGCAAGAGTCATAAATAAACTTTGAGTGGACAGTTTTAATAAGCATGCTGCCTGAGCAGTTAAGGAAGTTGAAAATGCAACTGCCCAACTGCAAGCAGCTAGCTAGCCACCGCAAGAAAGGGGAACCAGCATGTTCCTGATTCCTAGTCCAGTGCTTTTATTATAAGATTGATCCTATGGTGTGAAAGTCAACTTCATAAGTATAAAAAGAGCTCTGGAAGTGAAGTTGACTTACATATGAAGTGCAGAATTGAGAAAGAGAGAGACCCTCTCATATTGTTTTATATTGTTTTATACCCAGTACCTGTTTTAAGAAAAAACAATGAAGTAAAACCAAAGACAGGCAGCCTGGCGCCAGGCCCGGAACCAGGCCTGGGTCTGTCTGATCTAAACCCAGTAGTTAAAAATCAACTCATGACTTAGAAACCGATGTTCCTAACATTGTATAGAAGAACATTGTGAAACTCCTGGCCCTGTTCTGTTTCTCTCTGACTACCAGTGCATGAAATCCCTGTCACGTATCCCCTAGACTGCTCAATCAATCACAACCCTTTCATATAAAATCTTTAGTGTTGTGAGCCCTTGAAAGGGACAGAAGTTGTGCACTCGAGGAGCTTGCATTTTGAGACGGTAGCTTGCCAATGCTCCCAGCTGAATAAAGCCCTTCCTTCCACAACTTGGTGTCTGAGAGGTTTTGTCTGTGGCCAGTCCTGCTACAGAATAAGATGCCTCGTCTTCCCAGGCACCACGCAAAATCTGGAACTCTAAGCAACTTGTCACCATCTAAGGCTATCAAATCAAAAGGGAACAAGAAAGGTGCTCCTACCTAGTTGGGAGGGAAGAGGGGACTCGGGGACCTGAGGGCCTAGGAACTAAGGACCCGGCAGGTAGGCAACTCTTAAAGGTACTGTCATTTCAGAAGATTCTTACTTTCTGCAAAACCTTCAACTTTCTCCCCCTCCCCCAAGGCCAGTGCCTCAAGTTCTACCTCTAGAGCTTCCTTTGTTTGTTCCTGGGCACACCTTTGTCACTACGCTTTAGGATAGCAGTCCCCAACCTTTTTGGCACCAGGGACCAGTTTCTTGGAAGACAATTTTCCCACAGACCAGGGGATGTAGGGGGAATAGTTTCAGGATGAAACTGTTCCACCTCAGATCATCAGGCATTGGATTCTCATAAGCAGTACACAACTTAGATCCCTCGCAGGAGCAGTTCGTAATATAGTTTGTGCTTCAATGAGAATCTGATGCAGATGCTGATTTGACAGAAGATGGAGCTCAGGCAGTAATGCTCGCTGCTCACCTCCTGCTGCGCAGCCTGGTTCCTAACAGGCCAATCTGCAACTCGAGGGTTGGAGACCCCTGCTTTAGGACAACAAAAGCCAGGGGAGCTCATTTACTGCAGGAGACTTAAAGGGAATACTGGTCATCCCACCCACCCTCTCTCCATCCCTGCTTCTCATCTTTACTTGCGACTCACTCCTATGCAACTTTTTCCCTGCTGTTTTGTGTCCAGAATCTCCCAAGTGTCAGAGGTGTCTGAACCAGAGCAACTCCATCTTGAATAGGGGCTTGGTAAAATAAAGCTGAGACCTGCTAGGCTGCATTCCCAGGAGGTTTAGGCATTCTCAGCACATGATACAGGTCATAAAGACGTTGCTGACAAAACAGGTTGCAGTAAAGAAGCTGGCTACAACCCACCAAAACCAAAATGGTGGCGAGAGTGATCTCTGGTCATCCTCACTGCTATACTCCCACCAGTGCCATGCCAGTTTACAAATGCCCTGGCAACGTCAGGAAGTTACCCTAAATGGTCTAAAATGGGGAGGCATGAATAATCCATCCCTAGTTTAGCATACAGTCAAGAAATAACCATGAAAATGGGCCATTGGAGTAGCCATTCTCTATTCCTTTACTTTCTTAATAAATTTGCATTCACTTTACTCTGTGGGATTCCCCTTGAACTCTTTCATGCACAAGACCCAAGAACCCTCCCTTGGGGTCTAGATCAGGACTTCTTTCTGATAACATGAGTAATGACTGATGAAGTGTGTGGTCAGTTACCACTGACTATTCAGCAGTTTCCATTCATTCAGTAAACCTTTACCAAGCTCCTTCTGCAATCCAGCAGCATGCTGAATATTAGGGATTCAATAGACCAGTCCTGGTTCCTCCAGAGCCCAGCAGGGGAGTCTGACAGTAAACCACTAATGCCACAGCAACTCTGGTCATGAGGGTTTGTGAGAGGTTCAGACTGTGACCATAGCAGCCAGCAGAGGGGAGACAAGTGAGGTGTACTTTCCTTGGAGATCTGTGGGGAGACAGCCCTGTGGATAGAATGCAGGTGAGAGGGAACAGGAAAGACACTCTACATCCAAGGAAACCACGTGCTGAGGAGTGAGGCGAGGGAGGGAATGCTCGGAGGTCGGGAGTAACAAGAGGCAAATTTGAAGAGCCAGGCAAGGGTCAAGCCGTAGAGGAACCATGAGCCATCACAGGCATCTTAGCAGGAGACTGGGATGATCTGGTTTCTGATTTAGAAAAATCACCTGAGACTGGAGGGAGGAGAATAGATGGGTGGAGAGGGGAGTCTAAACAAATTAGGTCAGGATCCCCAGGTGTGGTTGCCCCAAATTAAAATCTCTCAGCAACCTTTGTCTCACTTCCACAATCTCTATATTCTGGAAAAAGTGGGCCCTTGCTGAGATGGGGGCAGCAATCCTCTGAAAGAATTATCTGAGGGGCCTCTCCACAGGTCTCTTTACACAGAGTTGTGAGTCCGTTTCCTGGACTTTTCTTTTCTTTTTTTTTTTTCTTTTTTTTTTTTTTTGAGATGGAGTCTCCCTCTGTCACCCAGGCTGGAGTGCAGTGGCGTGATCTCGGCGCACTGCAAGCTCCACCTCCTGGGTTCATGCCATTCTCCTGCCTCAGCTTCCCGAGTAGCTGGGACTACAGGTGCCCACCACCATGCCCAGCTAATTTTTTGTATTTTTAGTAGAGACAGTGGTTCACTGTGTTAGCCAGGATGATCGGGATCTCCTGACCACGTGATCCACGCGCCTCGGCCTCCCAAATTGCTGGGATTACAGGTGTGAGGCACCACGCCCAGCCCTGGACTTTTCTTAAACCCCCAAATAAAGGTCCAGGTAGGAAAACCTGAGACATTGCTAACACACCGTGGGGCAGCAGTTCTCCAAGTGTGGCTCCAGATCACTAGGAGCAGCAGCATTGCGTGAGAATTTTAAGGTCTCATCTTCTTGAGAACTACATTTTACCTATTGAACCAGAAACACTAAGACCCAGCTACAGTGAGTTTTTTGTTGTTGTTGTTTTAGAGACAGGATCTCACTCTGTTGCCCAGGCTGGAGTGCAGTAGTGAGATCATGGTTCACTGCAGCCTCCAGCTCTTGGGCTCAAGTGATCCTGCTACCTTCTACCTCAGCGTCCCAAGTATCTCGGACCACAGGGGCACCACCATACCCAGCATAGTGACAGGCTCTCACTTTGCAGAGATGGGATCTCACTGTGTTGCCCAGGCTGGTCTCAAACTCCCGGCCTTGAGTGATGCTCGAGGCCCCAAAGTGCTCGGCTTCCCAAAGTGCTGAGATTACAGGTGTGAGCCACCCTGCCCAAACCCAGATAGCTCCATGGCCAGGCATGGTGGCTCATGCTTGTAATCCCAACACTTTGGGAGGCCAAGGGGGCCAAATCACCTGAGGTCAGGAGTTCAAGACCAGCCTGACCAACATGGATAAACCCCATCTCTACTAAAAATACAAAAAATTGGTCAGGCATGGTTGTGCATGCCTATAATCCCAGGTACTTGGGAGGCTGAGACAGGAGAATCACTTGAACCTGGAAGGCAAAGGTTGCAGTGAGCCAAGATCATGCCATTGCACTCCAGCCTGGGCAACAAGAGCAAAACTCCTTCTCCAAAACAAACAAACAACACACACACAAGCTCCAGATTATTCTGATGCAAGGTTATAGTTTGAGAACCACTACCTTGTGGTGGCACAAACTCAGAGGAGCTATAAGGAGAACTGATCACCAGGCTCCTAATTTTTGTTTTGTTTCTGTAAGAGAGAGAAAAGCGTCAAGCCTAATCAAAGTCACCAATAAGCAACTTAGATGTTCCATGTGACAGGCTGAGTGCAGTGGCTCACGCCTGAAATCCTAGCATTTTGTGAGGCTGAGGATGGTGGATTGCTTGAGCCCAGGAGTTCAAGACCAGCCTGGGCAACATGGTGAAGCACCATCTCTACAAAAAATAAAAAAATTAGCCAGGCATGGTGCTGCATGCCTGTAGTCTTAGCTATTTGGGAGGCTAAAGTGGGAGGATTGCTTGAATCCAGGAACAGGTGGGGATTGCAGTGAGCTGAAATCATGTCACTGCACTCCAGCCTGGGCAACAGAGTGAGACCCTGCCTCAAACAACAAAAATGTTTAATGTGACAGACATGGAATGGTTATAATTATGTTTTATTTGATAATCTATCAAATGGTTTTTATAAATCTATTTGCACTGTACTTTCTGGGAAGAGGGAGAAAATAAATAAAAAAGACACAAGGTTCCTTCCTCCAGTAGGATTCAGCCACCATCACCAATCATCATCATCATCAATCATCATCATCATTATCATCAATCACCACTATCTTCAAAAAACATATTTTAATGCTAATAATAGTCACTTATAAGAATCCACATCTGAGAATCCACAAGCACTTTCTGAGAATTAATTTTGTACCCAGCTCTGTGCCCACAACCGAATTGCTATCTGGCTGAGTCAGAACTTGAACACAAGAAACAATCAGCCACACAGAGTAGCATGTAATCATGGGCTAAATAGTTCCGAGCTTAAGCAGGCCTTGTGGATTCAAGAGTGCTCTTCCAGCTTTATGCAAATGGCCTTCATTTTCACTCCTTGCCCAAAGCCCTGTACCAGGGTTTGTCCTGTGGAGGTGGGGAGAGGAGTCTTTTGGTTCCCTGACTCTGAGAACTTTGACCTTTAATTGTGGAGCCCTGGGCCTTCATCATATCTCCCAAAGGGAGTGTTTGAGGATATGGCAACCGCTGCATTAACAGATGACTCTAGGAAGGAGAGGAAAGGGCCTGTTCCATACATAAATACACTGTTCCTGAATGAGGCACTGTCCTCCCTACTCCTACCCAATCACCTTTGTGATCATCAGAGTAGAGCAGTCCTGAGCCAAGGGATTAGTGCAATTACAAAGTCAACAATGGATAACCCATCATAAATACACCTGGAGAGGTTTTGTCATTGACTAGGAGCCAGGAGTGGGGGGATAAAAAGGAGGGTGGGGAGAGAGCTGGAACCGTGTAGGGCTAGCTTGAAACATCTATAGTTTGTGTGTTTGTTTGTTTGTTTGTTTGTTTAAAAAAGCTTGACTTTCCTTATGAATGTGAAAATCTCTGGAGGGTGTGGAGAAGGGAGGGGACACCGGCAATCCCCAGAGAAGGACCTGTTTTTAGGGTGGTTAACTTTATCCTCAGAGCACAGATCTGCCTCAAAATCTTTTTTAAAAAATAAACCCAAGAGTTGGCCCTACCAGACATTTCCAAATCTCTGTTGTTATATCTCTGTTAAGCAGGAAGAGAGAGCAAGGCTCCTGCATTGATAATGCTGGGAAACAGTTTAATATCTAACCTTTTTGGATACGTAGACCAATAAAGCCAAGTGATAATCTGCTGGAGGGGCCTGTTCTGTGAGGTCTGAGGACCCCAGGGATCTTCAAGTCTTCACTCTCTTTTTCGGCATGAACATTTGGGTGTTGCAGGCAGATAAAAGCAGTGGGGAAGTGTGATCGAGAGATGCACTTTGCCTACCAGCATTGCACCTAAATAAACAAGCCACAATATGTGGGGACAGTGCCACAGAACTGATAGTCTGCATTTCCACCAGGCAGGGGATAGGACAGGGTGGGTTGACTTTACTGTCACCGGCAAAGACAGCTTCCAGAGCAGCTTGGATGATGAACCTGGTGCACACAGTCAACATTTTAAAATAGGGATGATGGGGTTGGAGAGGCACCAACTCACAAAAGCTGACTGTTGGGTACATAATTTTTTTGACCCAGGGTGTCTAATTCCATCTTCAATTATACTTTTGATCCCTTTCAAGTGAAACTGTAAGTGACTTATCTAAAGATACACTACTGCTAAGCTTATGTTAGAAAGAGGTAAAAACCTAAGTTATTTAAGGTGTCGTGGCTAATGTAATCAACTAATCAGAAAACAAATTAGCTAACCGGATGTGGTCACAAATATTATTAACATCAGATGCTGCAAACATCTTTGTTTTACTTTTTCTAAAAAAAAAAACGATTAAAACACAGAGTCTCACTATTTCACTCAGGCTGGTCTTGAACTCCTGGCCTTGTCCTCCCAACTAGCTGAGATTACAGGCATGAACTGCTGTGCCTGGCTGTTTTATTTTTTAAAACCAAAGTTTAGGGAGAGGCATGGTGACTTATACTTGTAATCCCAGTGCTTTAGGGGGCCAAGGCAGGAGGATTGCTTAAGACCAGGAGTCTGAGACCAGCCTGAGCAACATGGTGAGACCTCTACAGAAAATTTAAAAATTAGCCAAGTGTGGTGGCTCACACCTGTAGTTCCAACTACCCAGGAGACGGATGCCAGCCGATTACTTGGGGCCAGGAGTTCAAGGTTACAGTTAACTATGATTGCACCACTGCATTCCAGCCTGGGCAACAGAGCAAGACCTTATCTCGAAAGAAAGAAAGGAAAAGAAAAGAAAAGGAAGGAAGGAAAGAAGGAAGGAAGGAAGGAAGGAAGGAAGGAAGGAAGGAAGGAAGGAAGGAAGGAAGGAAG
>NW_012101681.1:87286-91097 GCF_000951045.1 Mandrillus leucophaeus | reverse complement strand
AGGAAGGAAGGAAGGAAGGAAGGAAGGAAGGAAGGAAGGAAGGAAGGAAGGAAGGAAGGAAGGGAGAGAGGGAGGGAGGGAGGGAGGGAGGGAGGGAGAAATAAAACCAAGGTTTAGGTTCCGAGTTCCAGGGTAAATTTGTGTTTACAGTTGGTATTCAGAGCAAGGATTCACCTTCCCTGCTTCTCCTTGGGTCCCTGTGTTGAAGATAGGGCATGGCCTTTAGTGGACAATAGATATGACAAATGGTGCCATTTCTTATCCCTAAGGGGGAAAAAAAAGCCACAGAATTAAATTCCTTGTTTGTCTTTGGAGAGACAGGTTCTATCTTGGCATAAAAGATGAAAGAAGATTCTGACCAAACAATGGGAATGTAAGAAATTCTTAAGAGATTCAGAGGTCAAAAGCTAGCTAAACACAGCTGTAAAGGACTTTTTGTGAGTGCAATTGGAGCTATGTGAAGATGGACTCTGTATGAGATGATTGCTAATCAATATTCATGTCTTGTTATGATCTAAAAGGCTAAAAACTTGCTAAGTCAGTCCAGCCACAGATGTTTTGCACATGTTTGTTATGTACAATGAACTACATGGGCCTTTGCTCTGGAAACACCATGGCCTATGTATTAAATTAGACTAGTGAGCCAACACGTACATGTATGGAAAGCTAAAAACAAAACACAAGAAGTCAGCTGAAAATTTTGACCAGTAAGTAAGGAGATACCCTGACTTAAACTTCACCAAGAAGCTGCATTTTGAGCCAGGAGCTGTGGCTCACACCTGTAATTTCCCCACCTTAAGAGGCTGAGGAGGGAGGATCGCTTGAGGCCAGAAGTTTGAAACCAGCCTGGGTAACATAGTGAGACCCTATTTCTACAAAAAGTGAAATTAATTTTTTTTAAAGTTGCCATTTGCTTGATGCTTAAGACCAAATGAAATCACCACAATTAGAATTTATGGAAGGAAGGGCCATCACCGTTTATAACTTTATTTAAAGTTTTCACATCTTTCTTCAGGAATTGGTCATGGTTACATCTCATCAGAGCTGCGGCCAGCTGCCCTCTTCTAAGTTGTGCTGCTTATGTTGCAGGTGCAGGCAATGATGTCCACTTGGCAAAGCTTCTGAATCAGCCATGTCTGGGGAGCAAGAAAACTTGGTACCATTGGTCTTCAGCACAGGAACACATCTGCCTTTGGTGTCCCCATCATTAATTTTTCAGTAAGGACTCATGCAACAGTAATCAGTGACAGCAGTTCTGGAGAGCAGAAGTGCACAGACTGGTCCCAGATATATTTCCCTGGTCACCTCTTCATTCCTCTGGGCCATTTCTTCCCCACCTTTCAAGCAGAAGCTGCTAAAAAGGCAGGATGGGCACTCGTTCTGAAGGCATTTCTAAGCATGTGGCAAGCCCTTTTATAGGCAACAGAGAAACGACTTTGAGCACTTGGCAGGGTCGTTTTCTGATTCTTTTTCTTTCTTTCTGCAGCCATTAACATTTGGTAATTTTTGGATTCTCTTTTGCTTCATCCTCATTTGTGGCCTGGACTATGATAAGCAGACACAAGCTAGTAGGAGCCATGTATTGACCTTCAACATCAAGGTCAAGAGACCTTGAAAAACACCTGTAGCTTTTGCTGCCTGTACCACAGCATCCAGTGCTTCATAATATAGCCCTAGTTTATCTTCTAATTGTATCTTGCCTATCAATTGACAAACATCAGTTATTTAAAGTTTTCAAACAGGGTCTCACTCTGTTGCCCATCCTGGAATGTAGTGGCATAATCAAAGCTCACAGTAGCCCCAACCTCCTGGGTTCAAACAGTCCTCCCACCTCAGCCCTGTGACTAACTGGGACTGCAGGCATGCTACCACACCCTGCTAATTTTTAAAATCTTTTGTAGAGATGTCATCTTGCTATGTTGCCCAGGTTTGTCTTGAGCTCTTGTCCTCAAACATTTCTCCTACCACAGCCTCTCAAAGTGCTGGGATTACAGGTGTAAAGCACCATGTCCTGCTTTAGCAGGAATTATTATGTGATAAATTCTGTCTCCGATAGTCCTGCTTTAAGCAGCTAATGTATCCCCTTGTACTATCTGTGATTGGATGAAGACTGTGGAAATAGTGTGGCCACTGTCGAATGATGAGAGGTGGCTAATAAGTAAATAGGCTTCAAAACAGCTTGTGCCCATAGATATTTTTACTTGCTCAAACTCCTTCCCAGATCCCTCCTTACCAGTGGGGCTCAACATGCTGATGTCACTAATGTTGAGAATACTGGCATTTCAAAGATAGAGTTGCTATAAGTTCAACCGACATTTTCATTAAAATTCTCACTGAGCTTCAAGCATCTGATTTCCTGCTCCCTTGGCAGAATTATCATGTATGATCTAAGTATGCAAAATAGAGGAAATCCATTCTTTTTACACAATAAACTACTTCAAGCTCTGTGCTAATTGGTAGGGAATAAATATGAGTAAGGAAGGGTCATGTGTGAACAGAGAAAGATGCATGTAAATAGAGATATGCTATCAAACATTAAGGATGCAGAGGAGGAAATCATTTATTTTTTTTAAAATTCTTTTCTTAGTGGTGGGGTCTTACTGTGTTGCCCAGGCTGGTCTCCAACTCTCAGGCTCAAGAGATCCTCCTCTCTCATGAAGCTAATTTGAGAGTCTTTTTCTCATGAAGATAATTTGAGGGTACAAAAGACAATAATCAAACAAATAAAAGAATCACATGTTTAGGATATATTAGAGCAATATGAAGGATACAACTGTTCGCTTGAAGAAGGAGAGATTAAAATTGAGACTGAGAAACTAGGTTAGAAGGAAGAGTCATAGAGAGAGTTCAAAGACAAACACTCCAAGCAAGAGAAATGGCAAACAAATGCAAGACCCTGAGGTGAAAAGAGCTCACCATATTGGAGGGGCTTTGGCCACCATATTGCTCTGAGAGGGAAAGTGGAACAGGGTGGCATGGAGAAGTGGGTAGGGCCCTTCTGAGCAATGATAAATCTGGATCTTTCGTTCATTTGTTTTTGAGACAGTCTCACTTTGCCCAGGTTCAAGCTATTTTCATGCTTCAGCCTCCTCGGTAGCTGTGATTACAGGTGTACACCACCACATCCAGCTAATTTTTGTGTATGTGTATATATATGTCCTCCTCCCTCAGCCAACCAAGTAACTGGGATTACAGACATGAACCACCATGTGCAGTGGGAACAGTCTCTTTTATCTGGGGGGCAGTAATTAGGAAAGATGAGGTGACGTTCGACTTTTGTCTTGCAGGATGCATGGATTTTTGTTTGATGATGGTGTAGGGAATGCTGTGCCAAGAGAGATACATCTTGAGAAAAGTCATGGCAGAACCCATGAGGCAACCTGGAAATCGCTTGGCATGGTCAGGCAAAGGGGATAAAGAGACACAGAGAAAAGTAAGTATGGAGTGAAACATGGGGCAAGAGCATTCAGGGCCTTGTAGGCCAGGCTAAGAAATTTAGGTGTTATCAGCAGAAAAATGGGAGCCACTGGAAAGTTTTTAAATCCAGAGAGACACAATCAGATACTTGTCCTTGAAAGATCAACCTTGGAGCCATCTTGAGGAAAAATTGAAGGGATAGGGAGGGCCCAGGGAGACACCCTCCTGCTTAACAACTTTTTGATAGCTTAAGATAAAATCCAGACTTCTGGCTGGCACAATGGCTCCCACCTGTAATCCCAGCACTTTGGGTAACCTAGCTGGGTAGATTACTTGAGGCCAGGAGTTTGAGACCAGCCTGGCCAATATGGTGAAACACAATCTCTACTTAAAA
>NW_012101681.1:79787-81176 GCF_000951045.1 Mandrillus leucophaeus | reverse complement strand
AAGGTATAACCTAAATATTGAATAGGAAAATCCACTTGAACTTTTTCTGGGGCAATATTAAGTGAGTAGAAAGAAAGCTGAGTTTGTAATGATGCAAAAGCATCTTGCTGCTTTTCTCTGGTGGGTGCAGCAAGAAGAATGTCATCCATATAATGATATAAAAGAACAGAAGGATGATGCTTTCAAACAGGATCCAAGGACCGATGGACAAATTCTTGACACAAGGTAGGGCTGTTTAACATACCTTGAGGTAAAACTTTCCATTGGTAACGAGAAAGTGGCTGAGAATTATTATAAACAGGGACAGAGAAGGCAAAACGCTCACAATCCTTTTGATCCAAAGGGATAGGAAAAAGCCAATCCTTTAAATCAATAACCATGAGCACCCAATCTTGAGGAATCATAGAAGGATTAGGAAGGCCAGGTTATAAGGATCCCATGGGTTGAATACATGCATTAATAGCACAAAGATCTGTTAATAATCTCCATTTACTGTTCTTTTTCTTTATCACAAAAACAGGGGAGTTCCATGGAGAAGTACTAGGTCCTATATGACCTAAGGATAATTGTTCCTGAACTAAGTTTTCCAAGGCCTCAAGCTTCTCATGTGTTAAAGGTCACTGTTCAACCCATACAGGAATATTAGTTTTCCACTTTAAGGGAAGGGCTTGAGGCTGCTGAACAGTGGCTACATGTTTAAAGACTTTTCAAGGGGATTGTAGCCCATGCGGAACATCATATTCTTGGCAGAATTAGAAACATGAGGAATAGAAACAAAAGCTCCAAATTGTTGCAATAAATCTCGCCCCCATAAATTTAGGGCAATAGGAACAATATAAAATTGGACTTGGGCCATTTGGCCATCCGGCCCTCAACAACTCAAGGATTGAGAACTTTGATACACCTCTGAGGCGGAACCTAATCCAGTAAGAGACACAGCAACAGGCTGTTTAGGCCATTGTAAAGGCCATTGGTCGGAGGCAATAATGGAAACGTCAGCTCCTGTATCAACCAAGCCCTGAAAAACCTGTCCCTCTACTTCGAGAGGAAACAAGGGTTTTTGTTGAGTTACTAAAGTTTCCCAAAAAATATGTTTACCTATGCTTCCAAAACCTCCAGTTCTTTCTTGCCTCCATGAAGGAAACTGAAAATAGGGTAGTAAAAGGAGTTGTGCAATCCGTTGCCCCTCTTTAAGGGATATAGGTTTATGAGCCTGTACCATAATTTGAATTTCCCCTTTATAATCATAATCTATAACACCCAAATGAACTTGTAAACCCTTTAGAATACTACTACTACATCCTATAAGCAATCCAACAGTATGTGGAGGTAATGGCCCAAAAACACCTGTAGGCAATTTAACAACTCCCATTTCTGGGGTGAGTTCGA
>NW_012101681.1:72829-75202 GCF_000951045.1 Mandrillus leucophaeus | reverse complement strand
ACACACACACACACACACGTATAAAAATTGCTCAGAAGGGCCCTACCCACTTCTCCATGCCACCCTGTTCCACTTTCCCTCTCAGAGCAATATGGTGGCCAAAGCCCCTCCAATATGGTGAGCTCTTTTCACCTCAGGGTCTTGCATTTGTTTGCCATTTCTCTTGCTTGGAGTGTTTGTCTTTGAGCTCTCTCTATGACTCTTCCTTCTAACCTAGTTTCTCAGTCTCAATTTTAATCTCCCCTTCTTCAAGTGAACAGTTGTATCCTTCATATTGTTCTAATACATCCTAAACATGTGATTCTTTTATTTGTTTGATTATTGTCTTTTGTACCCTCAAATTATCTTCATGAGGGAAAGACTCTTTGTTGTCTTATTCACCAGTATGCCCACAAAGCCTGAATGAATGAATGAATGAATGAATGACCCAAACAAGGACTAACATGAGCCTGAACTAAGGTGAGGAGGAACTGAGAGCAGGGAGAAGATGGAAGGGATCTAGGCACTGGAAATCGATACAGCTCGATGACTAATTGGATGTGGGTGGTGAGAGAGAAGGAGGAGTGATGATGGCATTTTGCTTCCTGGCTTGTAGGATGGGATGGAAGTTACGTCTTTAATATAGAGACAGGAAATGCAAGAGAGAGAAGTTTATGAGGCAAAGTCAACAAGGTAAGCTTTAGGTATGTTAGGTTTGGGGCATTCAAAGGTAGAAGACCAGCATGCAATTCAACATGGGAATCTAGAAAGAAGTAGAAAGGCCCAAGCTGCAAACACATACTCAGGATCTGTCCACAAGCACAATGATTGAAGTCAAAGGAAGGACATTCATCAGAGGAGGATGAAAAGAGTATTGCTGCAAAGGGGAGGAGACATGAGTATGGTTTCTTTCTGAAAACGCATCTCTCCAATGGCTAGAAGGGACATCAGACTGCAGGAATCTGCAGGTCTTCCCTGGACCTCCTGGGAATGGCTTGTACTCAGCGCTGGCTAGATGGGAACCCATGATGGCAGAGCTCAGAGAAGAGCTTCTAGAAGGCCAGGTGAGGGAGATATGCCCTTGACTGGCCTCTCTGAGAAAAGGACAAAAGGTTTTAGTCACCAAATCAAAGAAGGACCTGCAGACCAGGTGCAGTGGGTCACACCTGTAATCCCAGCAGTTTGGGAGACTGAGGCAGGAGGATTACTTGAGCCCAGGAGTTTGAGACCAGCCTGGGAAACATAGTGAGGCCTCATCTCTACAAATAATTTTTTAAAAAAGGTCAGGCGTGGTGGCTCACTTCTGTAATCCCAACACTTTGGGAGGCGGAGGCAGGAAGGTCACGAGGTCAAGAGATTGAGACCATCCTGGCTAACACGGTGAAACCTCATCTCTACTAAAAATAGAAAAAAATAGCCGGACTTGGTCGCATGTGCCTGTGGTCCCAGCTACTCAGGAGGCTGAAAGAGGAGAATCGCTTGAACCCAGGAGGCAGAGGATGCAGTGAGCCGAGATAGTGCAACTGCACTCCAGCCTGGGCAACAGAGCAGGACTCCACCGCAAAAAAAAAAAAAGAGAAAAGGAAAAAAGAAAAAAGAAAAAAGAAAAAAAAATAGCCAGGCAAGGTAGCATGCACCTGCAGTCCCAGCTACTACTCAGGAGGCTAAGGTGGGAGGATTGCTCGAGCCTGGGAGGTAGAGGCTGCAGTGGGCTGTGATCATGCCACTGCACTCCAGCTTGGACAACAGAGTCAAAAAAAAAAAAAAATGAGAGAAGGCATGACATGCATAACAGCTTTTAACCTGCTGCACTGAACGTGTGAGCAGGAATTTTGTCAATATAGTAGGTGCCCTTGAGACCAGGAACCACGTCCACAGTCCAAACAATACAGTTTCCTTTCAGAAGTCTACTCTCTGAGAGTACATTCATACAGGCCCACTTATAGAGTTCCCTACTTTATCTTTTATTTAAGTGAGGTGTATTTCAAATAACAATAGGTTCAACTCTTTAATGAAGAAAGGAGAAAGGAGAATATAAATTAACAATAAAAATTTTCTAAAACAATGGGCTTTTCTTCCTTCTAGTTTTCTCCCCCTGACCACAGGCTTTATGAAGCATAGTCAAAAGTATAGAGAGAGAGACAGGAAATGTAAGGGAGAGAAGTTTATGTGGCAAAAAAATATGTATATTCGTGTGTGTGTGTGTGCAAACACCACATGTTCTCACTCATAGGTGGGAACTGAACAATGAGATCACTTGGACTCGGGAAGGGGGACATCACACACCGGGGGCCTATCATGGGGAGGGGGGAGAGGGGAGGGATTGCATTGGGAGTTATACCTGATGTAAATGACAAGTTCATGGGTGCTGACGAGTTGATGGATGCAGCACAC
>NW_012101681.1:67312-68164 GCF_000951045.1 Mandrillus leucophaeus | reverse complement strand
CAATCCAACAGTATGTGGAGGTAATGGCCCAAAAACACCTGTAGGCAATTTAACAACTCCCATTTCTGGGGTGAGTTCGATGGCCTGCAAAATTGACACATCAGCAGCGGCGCTACCAGAAATAGCAGAGAAAAGTTGAGTTACCGAAAATTGGGGGTTAACATTGACTGATTGGCCTGCTGATGCTGGACCCCCAAGCTGATTGGAAATTGCAAATGAAGAGGGCTTGTATTGCTGCTGGGGCCCCAAGCTGAAGGGCCCCTCTGCAAGTTTCCGGATCCGGAGGTTGGAGGGTTACCGTATTTGTCCACTTTAGATTGACATTGATTAGTCCAGTGTCGCCCTTTGCCGCAATGACAACAGGGCTCAGTGGGAAGCCTTTTAGATCCTATTTTGGGGGAGTCATTTCTTTTAGATAACTTACGACACTCCTTTTTAAAATGACCATTCTTTCCACATTGAAAACAAACCCCCTTTTTTCCCATGAGTGCCTTAGATAGAGCTCCAGCAAACAATTGTGCGTCATAGGCAGACCCTCCCACTCCGGCACAGGCTCTAATAAAATCTTCTATTCGTAAGTTTCCAGCAGCCTTTAGAGGGCGCAACAACCTCTGACATTCCTGATTAGCATTCTCAAAAGCTAATGTGGTTATCAGGATTTTGCCTGCTGCCCCATTACCCACAGTCTTCATTACAGCATCTTGGAGCCGAGCAACAAAATCAGGATAAGTTCATTAGCACCCTGCAAAATCTTAATGAAAGACAAAGCAGTTTTTCCCGATGGTTCTACTTTACACCAAGCTTTTAAAAAAAGTCCTTTAACTTGTGATAATGCTATGTCATCGAGCCCAG
>NW_012101681.1:51142-65922 GCF_000951045.1 Mandrillus leucophaeus | reverse complement strand
TCTATGCTCTTCCTTATCTGCCCGCCTTCTTGGCGCCTATGGGAGTTCATTAAAAGTTCAATTGGAGATGCTGTCCTTGAGCCCTATCTATTCTCAGCATACTGTTTTCAAAGGCCCCTGCACTGAACATTTAGGCCATTTCTAATTTTTCTCTATTTTAAATATATATAATGATTTTTAAAATCATTGTCTATTAGTTTGCTAGGGCTGCCATAACAAAATACAACAGATCTAGGTTGTTTAGACAACAGAAATTTATTTTCTCACCATCTGGAGGCTGGAAGTGGAAATCAGGGTGTGAGCAGGATTAATTTCTGCCGAAGCCCCTCTCCTCCATTTGCCGTTGGTCACCTTCTCCCTGTGTCCACACTGTCTTTCCTCTATGATTGGGCATCCCTGGTGTTTTTTTGTTTGTTCAAATTTCCTCTTCTTATATAAACACTACTCAGATTGAATTAGGGCCCATTCTAGTAGACTCTTTTTAACTTAATCATCTCTATAAAGGCCCTATTTCCAAATACAGTCACATATTGAGGTACTGGGGTTAGGTTTTCGACATATGAATTGGGGGTTAGGGGGAGGCATAATTCAGCCCCATAACATATTATATTTAATTTTTTCTCACTTGTGTTTCAGACCATTTTCTTTGAACAGATTCTCAGAGTGGGAATCACTGGGTCAAATGATAAAAAATATTGTAAGACTCTTTAAAACTGCTTTCCCCAAAAATATAGCAACTGGTACCACAATAGCCTTGTTTTATTCTGTTCTCACATTGCTAATAAAGACATACAAGAGACTGGGTAATTTATAAAGGAAAAAGGTTTAATGGATTCACAGTACCACATGGCTGGAGAGGCCTCACAATCATGGTGGAGGGCAAAGAGGAGCAAAGGCACAACTTACATGGTGGCAGGCCAAAAGGGCATGTGCAGGGGAACTGCCCTTTATAAAACCATCAGATCTAGTGAGACTTCTTCACTATCACAAGAACAACAAGGGAAAGACCTGCCCCCATGATTCAGTTACCTCCCACAACATGTAGGGATTATGGGAGCTACAATTCAAGATGAGATTTGGGCGGGGATATAGCCAAACCGTATCAAACCTGCTTACAATTATTCTAAAATAATGAATGAATTAACTAAGGATTCTGTTCAGCTGCATGTAAGAGCAACTCATCCACAATGACATAACCAAATAGGGGTTTATTTTGTGACTTAAATTAAAGCCCAGGAGGCAGTTCAGAGCTTCCACAGCAGCTTTGTGCAGTATAAATGTTGTAGGCACCTTCTCTGATTCTTCTCTCTGGTCTTCCACCATCATTAACATGTGGCTGTTACTGCTCTGGCCTGTGCACTTGCTGTTCTCTCTGCCTCTAACTCCCAGACCTCCAGATCGCTATTCAAAAGTCAGCTTCTCAATCGGACATTTCTTGGCCACCCTTTCTAAAACTTCACTTTCTCCTCTCCTCCTACTCCCTCTCCTGCTTTATTTTTCCTTCATAGCATTTATTATTATTTAATATACTATATCTTTGAATTATTCATGTTATTTGTTTCTTTTCTCCTAGAGTGGAAGCTTCATAAAGGCTTAGGGTTGTCTGTTTTGTTCATTACTGTGTGTGCACACTCACGCATACATACACAGACAAATGTACATACACAGACATGCACACATGTGCAAACACACATGTGCCCACACACACAGATACACAGATATCCAGTCTCACGAAAGGCTAAGCAAGTCCAAACAGACCTTCTCTTCCCCTTCCCCTCTCCCTCCCACCCTCCCCTTCCCTTCCTCTCTCTTCCTTCCTCCCTTCCTTTCTTCCTCTCTTTCTCTCTTCTCTCACTCTCTTTATCCCCTTCTCCTTTCTTTCCTTTCCTCCCCACTTCCTTCCCTCTCTCCCTTCCTTCACATTCTGAAGTGGCTTGTCCAAGGTTATGCAGAAAGTTAGTGACAAAGCCAGAAGGACCTAAACTCTAGTTTCCCAGTTGCCCTTTCTATCATTCTAAAGCAAGAATATCATTGACTCTTCAGAATTAACCTAATATGTTTATAAATATACTTTGTGACTGAATTCAGATTTAACAAAGCTTTTGAATCCAAATGCTGACTAGGCTACTTTTTAAAATCAGCACTGCAGTATTTCTAAATCCTTTAGTGTATTTTCAGACATTAACCGGGAGGTAGGAGGGTGAGGCTAAAGTATATGTGTGTTCTGCGATGTTTATTCAATTCCTGTTGAATCCTGAGCCAAGTTTTCCAAAATTTCCTTACAAGGTAAATTATGATGTATATAGTATGTTTTTGTTTTTCTCTTTTTGTTTTTTTTTTTAAACTATGTATACAGTATGTTAACATTTGTGTAAAACGTGAGGTAAAATAGTACTGGAATGCTCTTTTATATTTTATTGTTATTTGTAAATAGAGATGAGATCTTGCCATGTTGCCCAGAATGGTCTCCAACTCTTGGGATCAAGTGATCCTCCCACCTCGACCCCCAAAGTGCTGGGATTACAGGCATGAGCCTCTGTGCCCAGCCAGAATGTTTTTATAGATGCACAAAATATCTCTGGAAGGCAACTAGTCATCATAAAACCAACTCTACTTTTGAATATGATTGGAAAAAGTAAAAACAAACTAATGAAAGAACCAAACTCTTAATCTCAATGCACTCTCTCAGTTGGGAAATGCTCATAGTAGTAGATGTGAAATGTACAAGTCCTACCATGTCCCCACATAATGTGGCCCTGTCCATGTTTCTGACCTTAACTCCTGCACATTTCCCCTTGTGTACTTTGTTCCAGCAACAAACATCTTCTTGCTGTTCCTTGACCACATGGAATGCAGTGCTAAACAGGGCTTCTGGCTTGTATTCCCTTTACGTAGAACCTGCCTTCCCCCGATCTGTGCATGGCTCACTCCTTAACTTCGTTCAGGTCTCTCTTCAAATGTCACCTCCTCAGGGGAGTTCTTTTTTAACCACCACATTTTAAATGCATCTCTGAGCTCTCTGTTATTCTCTCCTTGCTGCACTTTTATTTCTAATACTTACCATGCCTATGTTGCCTGTTTCCTTTTTTACATAAGCTCCACAAGGCACAGACAGTTTTCTTCACCACTATATCCTGATCAGATAGAGTAAGGCTTGCCTTGAAAAAGGCATTCCGTTTTAGAAACAAGGTCTCTGTCACCCAGGCTAGAGATCAGTGGTACAATCATAGCTCACTGCAGCCTCAAACTGCTGAGTTCAAGCAATCCTTTCCTGTGGAGATGGGGTCTTGCTATGTTGCCCAGGCTGGTCTTGAACTCTTGACTTCACACAATCTTCCAGTCTAGCCTCCCAAAATGCTGGGATTATAGGTGTGGCCAGTGTGTCTTGTCTCAAAAAATATTTTTTGAATAAATTTAAAAATGCACAGATGAATTCTATCAGGGATCTTTATGCAAGGCAGAATTGAAACTACCTAGTTGAGGAGGGCAAGTAGGTTTCATTTACTGGCTCTGGCCAACAGAGCTGCTTGGAAAGTTATATTGAGATCTGGAGACTGACTCAGGTGGTGAGAGCCCTGTGGTCAATTAGCAAGTTGAACGACAGGCAGAGTGGGGAAAGGACGACCCATGTATCATGTAAATAAAACTCCAGATTATCTAGTAGGATTGGCCAGAGAAAAAGCAACCAGATCAAGAGCATTATGGCTGAATGTTCATTTTGAACAATGAAGCTAAAGAACATGAATGTATCAAACAGAGGGTGAGATAGTATCCTTGTGCCACATCTTACACTTCTCTCCCTGCCTATATTATTTTATGACTAGAGATTCCTTGTTCGATGGTTAGAACCAAATGTTTAGAAAACTTTAAATATCAATGTTTTTGTAAGCAAAATTATTTCATTGGCTCCAAAATTGGTAGAAATTCTATTACAAATCATGGATTTTTAAAATGGAACTTACTTGTAATTTAAAATTACAGTAGTATAATAAGTAAGAAAATGTGGATTTTTTTTTTTTAATTGGAGACAGGGTTTCACTCTGTCACCCAGGCTAGAGTGCAATGATGCAATCATGGCTCACTGCAACCTTGACTTCCTGGGCTCAAGCAATCCTCCTGCCTCAGCCAGACAAAATACTGGGATTACAGGCATGAGGCACTGCATGTGTCCCCCAAATGTGGATTTTTAAAAAGTCAATTAGATTTGGAGCATTAGATGGAACTCTTGGTTACAAGGGACAGAAGCAATTTAATCAGCAAGTAGTTAGCAGTAAGATCTGATAGGGCTGGAAATAAACTCTCAAAATCAAATGCCAAAACTCACTTCTAAGGACAAAGCCCCATACTAATAAGATGCTGGGAAAATAATCCAAGTTGAATGCCGCAAAGACAACCTGGTTCATTCCAGAGGAAGCATAAAAGGCATGAATTCAGTCTTTTAAAACATGCTTTTTAGATATTGAGTAATAAACATACAATACAAGTAAAAATTAAAACGCTACTGAAATTTGTAGAGACCACAGCTGCTTTTATTAAAGGACAGAAAAATATAAGTTTAGGAGATCAATAATATTATTATGTAATAGCTTTTTAACAGGATAGACAAATATTTAAAGGAAAGGAAACTAAAGCAGTATTTAAATCAAAGGAAGTGGCCGATTAGAAGAGACTTGGTAAGAGTCAACTTACTGTATGTTTTTGTTTCCCAGCATTACTCACACCAGGTTGTAGCATGTTTTTGAGAGAGCAGCTGGGATTGAGTATACTCTTGATTTAAATATGTTTGTTTATAAAGACAAATAGAGAAATCAGTTTTTTCTAATGGATTCTTAGGCACAGTTAAGTGAATGAAGAACCTGACAGTATGCTATCCCACACGTTTAAGGACAGAGGTTAGTGTAACACACTGCTTTCATATTTCATGTTCTGTTTCGTAAATTACTGACTTTATAACTCCTGACCTTCTGTACTTATTAATGTCAAGTTTTAAGAGTAAAATTATGGTATATTAAGCAATTTTTTTCTCACACATTTCTAACTTTATTTTTTGTTTGTGGGGGACATTTCCTTATTATAATGATAGCACAGGTGTCTGGAGAAATAAGCAAGATTATAGAGGAGTTTTCTTAATTGACTGAAGCCCTGAATAATTTGAAACCATTTTGAACTACATGCATCATGGACAGCTCATTATAAATGAAGGTATTAATTTATTGGGTGAGTTTATGTAGAGTTTCAATCTGATGATGTAATTGCTCACATTATTGTAAGTTTTAAGATTTCAATTTTCTTTCAGTAGCAGCGTATTTTCATAACATAAAAGTATATCTTTTCTATTTTTTAAACTAAATGTTTTCACATGTATATGAGTGTGTATAGGTGTAGAAATAGATATAGGTGGCTGGACATGGTGGCTCACATCTGTAATCCCAGCACTTTGGGAAACTGAGGCAGGCAGATCACAAGTTCAAGATATCGAGACCATCCTGGCCAACATGGTGAAACCCAGTCTCTATGAAAAACACAAAAATTAGTTGGGTGTGGTGGTGCACACCTGTAGTCCTAGCTACTTGGGAAGCTGAGGCAGGAGAATCACTTGAACCCAGAAGGTGGAAGTTGCAGTGAGCCGAGATCATAGCACCACTGCAGTCCAATCTGGTGACAGAGCAAGATTCCATCTCAAAAATAAATATGTAAATAAATAAAAAAGAAAGAAAGAAATATAGGCACAGGTAGGTGGTCTTTCAGTTATGTAGTCTTTGTACATATGGATATATATCTAACCCATACACTTCAACTTTATATTCAAAATCGATTTAGATTCTGCCACAAGTGACTTTAAAGGATTTTATTGTTTTCTTTTTTAAAAATTAAATTAGTTCCAAGTTATGAATATTCCCTACATTGTATGAGAACTGGTAGTCAAGAGGGGAAATCATGCTTTGCAATCATAATACTTAATTAGAGTCTTGATTCTACAACTTGCTAACTTTGGGAGACTAACTTGGGGAAAGTTTCTCTGAGTCATCTTGGAGAAATGAGTGTTAAATGGACTATTGGCTGGGCATGGTGTCTCATACCTGTAACCCCAGCACTTTGAGAGGCTGAAGCACGTGAATCATTTGAGGTGAGGAGTTTGAGATCAACCTGGTCAATGTGGTGGCACGCTGTTTCTACTAAAAATACAAAACCCAGCCAAGTGTGGTGGCGCACACCTCTAGTCCTAGCTATAGCTACTCAGGAGGTTGAGGTTGGCGGATTGCTTGAGCCCAGAAGTTCAAGGCTGTAGTGAGCTGTGATTGAGCTACTGCACCCCAGCCTGGGCAGCAGAGTGAGACTCCATCTCAGAAATGACAACAACAAAAAAAGCACTTTCATTGCTATCTACATCACAAGATTTTTGTGAAGATTCATGGAGATGATGTAGACAAAAGCGTTTATGAAACACTGGTTGCATATTTGTAAGCTAATAGACCTCCAAATGACTGAAGTTGGTCTGATGTTAGTACTTAAGGAGTGGTAGGCAGTGTGACAATCATATATATATGTATATGTATTCCTACACTTTTTTATTCAGATAATAAAATAGAATATGAGACATTATAATGTGTACTATATATATATTATATATGCATGTATATATGTAACATCTCACATTCCATTCTTTTTATCTAAATGTTTATGTTTGAATTTAGCAATCTTTAACTCACTAATCTTGTATTTCAAAGTGTCCAAATAACTTTTAAACCCATCCCAATGGGTTCTTAATGAGTTTTTAAAATTTCTGTTTAATCAATGCATAAGAATTGTATATATTTTATGGGGTACAATGTGATGTTTTGATGCTGGCTTTGTAAAATGAGTTTAGATGTACTTCAATTTTTTGAAATAGTTTGACAAGGGTGAGTATTAGTTCTTCTATAAATGTTGGTAGAATTCTGCTATGAAGTCATCTGTTCCAGAGCTTTTCTTTGGTGGGAGATTTTGTTATCATTATTATTATTATTGATTGAGTCTCCTTATTCCTTATTTATCTGTTCAAATTTTCCATTTCTTTTTTTACTCAGTCTTGGTAGATTGTATATGTCTAAGAACTTACTTATTTTTTCTAGATTATCGAACTTGATGTGTAACTCTAATTGTTCATAGTAGTGTCATGATATTTTGTATTTTAGTGGTAATATTTGTAATATCTTCTCTTTCATTTCTGATTTTA
The DNA here is from genome assembly GCF_000951045.1 of Mandrillus leucophaeus. Lineage (NCBI taxonomy): Eukaryota > Metazoa > Chordata > Mammalia > Primates > Cercopithecidae > Mandrillus > Mandrillus leucophaeus. The sequence continues at coordinate 58,706 of NW_012101681.1, read as the reverse complement.
TTTATTTGAGTCTTTTTCCTTTTGTCTTTAGTCTTGCTAAGAGTTTGTAAATTTTGTTTATCTTTTCAAAGAACCACTTGCAGTTTAATTCATCTGTTATGTCTTTATTGTCTCTATTTCATTTATTTCTGCTCTGATATTTCTTATTTCCATATTTCTACTGACTTAAGACTTAGTTTGTTATTTTTCTAGTTTTTTGATGTGCAATATTATTTATTTGAAATGTTTCTTTTTTGATGTGAGCATTTAATCCTATAAACTTCAGTTTTAGAACTACTTTTGCTGCATCCCATACATTTTGTTATCCTGTGTTTCCATTTTCATTTGTCTTAAGATATTTTTACATTTTACTTTTAATTTTTATCTTTGACCCATTTGCTGTTGGTGAGCATGTTGTTTAAGTTCCATGTATTTATGAATTTTCCAAAACTTCTCCTGTTACTGATGTCTACTTTTATTCACTTGTGAGCAGAAAAAATAGCTGATATGATTTCAAGCTTCCTAAATTTGTTAAAACTTGTTTGTGGCCTAACATGTGATATCTCCTGGAGAATGTTTCATGTGAACTTTAGAAGAATGTGTATCTTACTGCTACTGGATGAAATTTTCTGTATTTGTCTATTAGGTTTATTTGGTAGAAAGTGTTGTCCAAATCCATTGTTTCCCTACTGATTTTCTGTCTAGATAATTTATCCATTGTTGAAAGTGTCTTGAATTCATCTATTATTGTTGTCTTGCAGTGTATCTCATACTTCAGATCTATTAATATTTGCTTTACATAGTTAGGTGCTCCAATGTTGGGTGCATACATACTTAAAATTCTTATGTCCTCTTGATGAGTTAACATCTTCATCATAATATGATGACCTTCTTTGTCTCTTCTTACAGTTTTTGACATAATGTTTATTATGTCTGATACAAGTACAGCCACCTCTATTTTCTTGTGGTTATCATTTGGTTGGGATACCTTTTTTTTTTATTATTTCTTTCCTCTCAGTTTATGTGTGCTCTTAAGGCTAAAGTGAATCTCTTGTAGGGAGCATATTATTCAATCTTGTCTTTTTATCCATTCAGCTACTCTATCTCTTTTGATTACAGATTTTATCCATTTACATTTGAAGTAGTTATTGACAGGTAAGAACTTACTACTACCATCTAGCTAGTTTTTTTTTTTTTTTTAGTTTTGTAGTTCTTTTGTTCCACTCTTCCAATCTTGCTGCCTTTTTGTGTGATTTGTTCTATTTCTGTTGTGATACGTTTGGTTCCTTTCTGTTTTGTGTATCTACTAGAGGTTTTTTTCTTGGTGGCTACCATGAAGTTTGGATTAAAACGTCTTACAGTTATAATGCCCTAATTTAAGCTAACAGTATCTTAACTTCTATTGCATACAAAGAGTCTACACTTTTATTTCTCTCCTGAAATTTTATGTTATTGATGCATTTTTTACATCTATTTATATTGTGTATCTGTTAACTGTTTTTAGTTATAGCTGTTTTCAATAGTTTTGTTTTTTAATTCTTATACTAAAATTAAGAGTGATTTACATACCACCCTTACAGTATTAGAGTATGCTGAATTTGACTATTTATCTACCTTTACCAGTGAATTTTATACCTTAATGTGTTTTCACATAGTTACTTATTATCTTTCTATTTCAATCCAAATAACTCTCTTAAGCATTCTTGTAAGGCCAATCTCCTGGTGATGAACTTCCTTGCCTTATTTGTCTTGGAATATCTTTGTTTCTCCTTCATTTATGGAGGACAGCTTTACTGAGCAAAATATTCTTGATTTGTTTTCTTTTAGAATTGTGTGTATGCCACTTTACTCTCTCCTTGCTTGCAAACTTTCTGTTGAGAAGTCTACTGATAGCCTTATAGAATATCCTTTCTATATGACAAATTTCTTCTCTCTTCCTTTATTCAAGAGTCTTTTTTCTCTCTTTCTTGATTTTGGACAATTTGATTACAATGTGTCTCAAAATATTTCTTTTTAAAAATTGATCTTGCTAGGAAAGCTTTGAGCTTCCTGAAACTGTATATTCATATTGCTCCCAAGATTTGGGAAGTTTTCAGACAGTATTTCCTTGAGTAAATATTCTACCTCTTTGACTCTTCTCTTTATGGCATTCTAGTAGTTTGTATACAGTTGGTCTTTCATATTTGCTTGTTCTGCATCCATGGATTCAACCTACCACCAATGGAAAATATTTTTCAAAAACAATAAAAATAACAGTACAACAATAAAAATAATACTAGAAAACAATACAGTATAATAACTATTTATATAACTTTTATATTGTGTTAAGTACTGTAAGTAATGGAGAGATTATTTAAAGCCTATTGTGAGCATATGCATAGGTTATATAAAAATACTATGCCATTTTATATATGGGACTTGAGTATTAGCAGATTTTGATATTCATGAGGGTTTCTGGAACCAATTTCCTGTGGATACCAAGGGATAACTATATTCATATATTTGATGGTGTCCCATAAGTTCCTAAGCTTTCTTCACTCTTTTTCAATATATTTTATTGCTCTAATTGGTTAATTTCAAGTGACCTACTTTTGGGTTCACTAATTCTTTCTTCCGCATGATCAAGTTCACTATTAGAACTGAGTTTTTCAGTTCTGTTGTATTATTCATCTGCTCTAGGGCTTCTGTTGAGTTTTTTATGTTTCCTATTTCCATATTAAACTTCTTTTTTTGTTCATTTAATATTTTTATAATTTTGGTTGTCTATGTGTATTTTCTTTCATCTCATTGAGCTTCTTTAGGATAATTGTTTTGAATTATTTTTCTGACAGTCCGCACATCTCCATTTCTTTGGAGTCAATTATTGAAGTTTTATTAGTCTCCTTTGGTGGTATAATGTTTGTGTGATGATTTGTTATCTGTGTGGCTTTACACTGATGTCCATACATTGAAAGGAGCAAATTCATCTCTCAGGCTTTACAGATTGGATGTGCCAAGTTAAAATCCTCTCCTATTAGGTAGGTCTTTGGGTTAAGGAGATTGCCTCTGGGACTGTGGTAGGCAGTAGAGTGGGATTGGATCCAGTACATGTGACTGATTTTGGGTCAGCAGTAGACACTATAATCAACAGGCCTCTTTCCAGGGGTTCTCATGGGCATGGGTTCTATCTGGTCCCTGGGTGAACTGGACCATATCTAAGATTTTGGTGTGTGGAGCTAGTGTTGAGATAATGTTCTGCTTCAGAATTTACCTAGTATGCTGATGAGTGTGGCTTCTTCTGAATCTCTGAGAGAGCTCCTGTTGGATCACTGGTTGGATTATCTGCCCTGGAGTGGTTGCACTGCCCTGGTCCATGATTGAGATAGCTGGAATTGAGATACAAGGCTGTTTCAGAGCCCACACAGTTGAGTAGGCATGTCTCCTGGCGGGGTCCTGGGTTAGCAGTCCTACTTTTAGACTGCAGTTGAGAAAGACTGGAGCCCATTTTTAAGGGTTATTCAAGATCTATAATGGGAGCAAAGTCAGGGCATTACCTGTGGGGACACCACTGGACCTGTCTCACTCTGGGTCCCCAGGCAAGCAGAACTGTTCTCAATCTCTACATAAAAGGGGCATAAGATCCAGGGCCATTTGAGGATCAACTTTGGGACAAAGTTTGGCAAGCCTACCATGGAAACTCAGATGGACATGTCTCCCAGTGGAATCCTAGTTGGACAGGATTGCTTCCAGACCACAGCTGGGAGAGGCTAATGAATTCAAGCTTCAGGGCTAATTCACAATATGCTGTAAGATTGATGTTGGCAAGCCTGACTTCGTGGCATGGGTGGGTGATATTCCTGGCCAGTTCTCTAATCGGAATTGTTCCCAGATCACAGCTAAGATGGGTCTGGAGCTGAGATTCAGAACCCATTTGGGAACTGTTATAGGATGGAGGCTGGCAAGCCTGTCCAGGTGCATCTCCCAAGATTTCCAAGCAGTACTAAGCTAGGAACACAGCTGAGGGGGTGTCGGAGCTGAGTTACAAAATATCTTTTGGATTCAAGACTGAGACTGATGTTGGCAGGCCTGTCTGCCCAGACACTAGTGTGCATGATTCCTCCTAGGTCCCTTAGTAAATAGTTTCAGTAGCAGGGTCAAGGCCAAATAGGATTGGAGCCAAACCCTTTAAAGGACAGAGACTTCTGATTCTAAACCTTGAAGCATGGTGAATGCATCTGCCATGTGGGTGCATGTATGCACTCTCAAAGTGACACTCCTAGGTTTTGAGCTACTCTAGGATTTCACAACCTCTTGCCTGAATCCCAAGGCTCCCACAAAGAGATTTTTATTTGTGGATGGGTGCAGAATTCTTGTTGTCATTGGGGAAAGGAGGGGTGACCTCCTATTTTGCTATCTTACTCATGTCTCCAAGGTCTTAATGGGTTCTTAATATCATATATTTTATTTTTTAGTTTATAGTATCATTTCAATTACTTTTAGTACGTTCTGGTTCTTTGTTGAAAATCTTCTGAATTTTTATATATTTTTACATTCTTTCTTCTGTTTTCTGAATGCACCCAACAGTTACTTTAAATTCATCAATTAATACAGTAGTTTGATCACAAGTTGCTCTTGTGTTCTTCCCTGTTATTTATGGTTTATGACACCATATTCTTGATGTGGTGGATTTGTTGCACTCAGGACACTGAGTTTTACTCCTTCCTCTGTCCTCACACTTCTCCTTTTAACTTCCCAGTGTCCTTCCACTGGGCAGAGTGTTCTGCCACTTGAATCTAGGTGCAGCCACAGAGCTGGCTTTGGCCATGTTAGCAAAATGGCACCAGCAGAGGCTTGGAAAAGTGCCTGTGTGTAGCAACTTGCCCATTTGCTTCTCTGTCCTTTTCACAAGAACAGGGACACGCGAGCTTGCTGGGGAACGAGGCACAAGGAGCAGAGCCAAAACCACAAGTTTATTCCAGCCAAGTCAGACATCTCTTGGCCAACTGTCAGTCAGGGGAGACTCTGAAAACTGCCCATTTGAGGTTAGTCCAACTCGTTGAATCCAGAACTCATGACGTATGTAATTATTGTATGACCTTAAAGCTGAGTAGGTTTTTTTTGGTACATAGCATTGTCGTGACAATATAAAACTGATACTTTAAATATATTCATTACATTTTAGTTGTGTGCTAGACATAGTTTATTTTTTAAAATTAGATGCTTCATTTGACAATATCTACAAGAGAGAATCAACACTTTGCTAATCAAAGACTAGAGGCTCATTATCTTGTTATTTATGAACTTAGCTGGATCAAGGCTGGGTTAAAGTTTCATTAAAACTTCATCTATCTCTGGTTAGTTCCTGTCCCGAAGAATATGGATTTCAAGGGTTTATTTGAAATCACGATGATTTCGGCTCCTCAGTACCCAGAAATCTGGACCCTTGTCTTTGCTTCTCAGAGAAATCAGACATCTCTAGTTCAACTACCAGTCAGGGGAGACTCTGCAAACTGCCCATTTGAGGTTAGTCCAACTCACTGACTCTAGAACTTATGACTTATGTAATTATTGTGTGACCTTAGACCTGAGTAATTTTGTTGTTGTTGTTTTTTGTTTTGAGGTCTATAGCCTTCCTCCATGAACAGCTTTAGAATGTGGCAAATGCCTTAAAGGAGAGGCCTGCTGGGAATTTAAAGCCCCCTTAAATCTCTAATTTTGTCAATTCTAGCCAATTCTAGCCACCAAAATGGCTCTACTGTTTCTATCTCCCTAAAAAGGGCTCTTCTAGAGTTAGACCATCTAGCTGTGTCCATATCAGCAAAGCCTGCAGGAAATAAACAACTTTATTTTACTTCACTTTAAATTCATTTCACTTTTAAGTTTTATTTTACTTTTAATTGACAAATAATAATTGCACATATTTATAGGATACAAATTGACATTTTGATACATACATGGATTGTAGAAAGACCAAATAGGGTAATTAGCATATCTATAACCTCAAATATTTGTGTTTTCTTTGCAGTGAGAACATTTAAAATGATCTGTTTTTGCTATAAATGTACAATACATTCTTATCAAATATAGTCACCTTGTTCTTCCTCCAGCTAACTGTAGCTTTGTACCCATTGACCAACATCTCCCCTTCCTCCATCTACCTCCCACTTGCTGCATCTGGTAACCACTTGCTACTTGCTACTTCTGTTAATTCAACTTTTTTACATTTCACATATAAGTGAGATCATGTGATATCACTTTTCATTCAATGCTAATTATTGTTCTTAGAGTGTCCTCCTGAAAGACCTGGTAAGTATTTTGAAAGTCTACTAAGCATTTTGAAACTTCATATTATGGAGCTATTACGACTTAGCTTTGTAGCCCCCCCACCCCCCGGCAGAGGGCCTTGGACCCAGACACAGAGCTGTTGTAGGGGTGGAGCCATGGCAGAGAACCCGACCAGGGCAATTTACAGTGGTGCTTTGGGGACAGAACCACCTCAAAGAGCCCCAATTGGGGCAATGTCTGGTGGAGCTATGGGCCCAGGGTCACCTCCTTGATTCGTGGGGCTACTGGAGGGCACCTCATGGGCTGTGCCTAAATGCCATGAGGGAGTTTTGGCAGTCAAAACCCTGGGCCAATTCTCTCAGAACATGAGACATGGAGTCAAATAAGTTTATTCTCAAGACTTAATATTTAATGTTGTCCACCCAACAGGGTTTTGAACTTACTTGGGACTGTTAATAGTTACCCCTTTCTTCCTTCCTATGTATCCCTTTTAGAATGGGAATGTCCATCCTGTGCCTATTCCACTGTTATATTTTGGATGCACATAACTCGGTTGATTTCATAAGCTCACAGCTTGAGATAAATTTGCCTCAGGATGAATCATTTCTTGAGTCTTATCTATATCTGATTTAGATGACATTTAGATGAGACTCTGGACTTCTTTAGACTTTTGAGCTGATACTGGCTATTGAGATGGAATGAATGCATTTTGCATGGGAGGAGGACACAAATTTTGGGAAGCTAGGAGTGGAATGCTAGGGTCTGAACATTGGTTTCATCTCCAAAACTCATGTATTGAAACTTAATAAGAGATGATTAAATCATGAGGGCCCCTTCCTTGTGACTGGGATTACTGTCCTTATATATGAGACCTAAGGGAATTTGTTCACTCCTTCTGCCAGGTTGGGACACACAGAAGGTGCCTCTGTGAAAAACTAAGCCCTCACCACACACTGAATCTGCCAGCACCTTGATCTTGGATTTCCAAGACTCCAGAACTATCAACGAAAAATGTCTACTGTTTGTAAATTACCCAGTCTCAAATATTTTGTTATAGAAACTCAAATGGACTTAAACACATGTATTTAGCTGATACAACAATAACAGTGTGAAGGGAAAACAGTTTAATAAGCAATAAATTGAAAGAAAAAATATTTGGTTAATTCTTTTTTTTTTTAAGTGATGCAGATTTAATGATTTCATTCTTTTTATTTATTTATTTATTATTATTATTATACTTTAAGTTCTAGGGTACATGTGCATAACGTGCAGGTTTGTTACATATGTATACTTGTGCCATGTTGGTGTGCTGCACCCATCA
>NW_012101681.1:50571-51092 GCF_000951045.1 Mandrillus leucophaeus | reverse complement strand
TGACATGATTGTATATTTAGAAAACCCCATTGTCTCAGCCCAAAATCTCCTCAAGCTGATAAGCAACTTCAGCAAAGTCTCAGGATACAAAATTATTGTGCAAAAATCACAAGCATTCCTATATACCAATAACATACAAACAGAGAGCCATATCATGAGTGAACTCCCATTCACAATTGCTTCAAAGAGAATAAAATACCTAGGAATCCGACTCACAAGGGATATGAAGGACCTCTTCAAGGAGAACTATAAACCACTGCTCAATGAAATCAAAGAGGACACAAACAAATGGAAGAACATTCCATGCTCGTGGATAGGAAGAATCAACATCATGAAAATGGCCATACTACCCAAAGTAATTTATAGATTCAATGCCATCCCCATTAAGCTACCAATGACTTCCTCCACAGAATTGGAAAAAACTAAAGTTTATATGGAACCAAAAAAGAGCCCACATTGCCAAGACAATCCTAAGTCCAAAGAACAAAGCTGGAGGCATCACGCTACCTGACTTCAAACTA
>NW_012101681.1:46621-47349 GCF_000951045.1 Mandrillus leucophaeus | reverse complement strand
ATGTTATTTTTCTTCATCTTAAAGTTTTTCCTCCATTCCATTTCCCTCCCTCTCTCCTGACAGCCACCAGAAGAAATGGGGAATAGTCTCCTCTAGGTCTGTCAGCAGGAGCATGGCCCTGATGGCACTTTAATTGCAGACTGCTCCAGAACTGGGAGAGAATAAATTTCTGTTAACAGAACAAAAAGATTGTGGCTATTTGTTACCGCAGTCACAGGAAATTAATACACCAACATATTGCAAAAATTCTATAGAAAATTAACAGTTTGCTTTGCTCAGTGAGAGCACATCTAACCACTGAGAGCTATCACTTTAAAGGCACCAAATTCATGTTTCATGTTTCAGCTCTTGAAGGGTTACCTTATCCTTTGATATAGTTAAAAATCTAGAGAGTATGTAATCAGTCAAGAAAAAGAGGGTAAGAGTTATAAAACACCTGGGGATATGCTAGGCTTATAAAACTCCAGGAAGACAAGAATATGAAGCAGACAGAAGAAATCCACAACCTGAATCAATTGAGCTGTCCTTTGACTTTCTGCCTTCTGTGCCACTAAAGAATAATTAGCGTGGCAATCACAGGCAGCATGCATTTCAGGCTTGTTAACTAAGGGTGTCAACTACATCACTTTCATGAAGAGAGTTAAAGACATTTTCTTAGACTTCAGGCCAGGAAGTCTTTGTGTTCCATGAAGAATTACTTTTGTTTATCCTTTTTTTTTTTTTTTTTT
>NW_012101681.1:29695-44403 GCF_000951045.1 Mandrillus leucophaeus | reverse complement strand
TGGAAGACAGTGTGGCGATTCCTCAAGAGTCTAGAACTAGAAATACCATTTGATCCAGCCATTCCATTACTGGGTATATACCCGAAGGGTTATAAATCATGCTGCTATAAAGACACATGCATACGTATGTTTATTGCGGCAGTATTCACAATAGCAAAGACTCGGAATCAACCCAAATGTCCATGAGTGACAGACTGGATTAAGAAAATGTGGCACATATACACCATGGAATACTATGCAGCCATAAAAAAGGATGAGTTCGTGTCCTTTGTAGGGACAGGGATGCAGCTGGAAACCATCATTCTCAGCAAACTATCGCAAGAACAGAAAACCAAACGCCGCATGTTCTCACTCATAGATGGGAATTGAACAATGAGATCACTTGGACACAGGAAGAGAAACATCACACACCTGGGCCTGTGGGGTAGGGGGAGGGGGAGGGATAGCATTAGGAGAAATACCTAATGTAAATGATGAGTTAGTGGGTGCAGCACACCAACATGGCACATGTACACATATGTAACAAACCTGCACATTATGCACTTGTGCCGTAGAACATAAAGTATAATTTTAAAAATATATATGTGTGTGTATATATACACATATATATATGTATATTGCCACCAGACACCACGGAACTCCAAGTGGGCAGTGTGCTGATGGACTAGCTGAGAAAACAACTGAAGGACTATCAGATCCCTTTAGGAAGTTGCCACTGTATAAGCACAGTGGCGGCTGAAAGATAAAGCAGATAAAAAGAATGTATTATGTAAATATGGGTAAATACTTGGGGCTCTGATTATGGCCAAGTCAACCAGAGAGAAAAAGATTTTGCTTTAAGGCAAGTCTTCGATGAGACAGATCACAGTGGTCTAATGCCACAGTATGAGAAATCTGCACTTTAGACATGGAGAATCCCTTTAGTCACCTATATGCTCCCTGTTGATAACGTGAGAGGGAATCTATCCCTGTTCATCTTTCCAATGATTTCATTTACAGATTCTTGAAGTCAGCTCTTTCATTGAGGGAAGTAAACAGATGAAGTAACAGCGTTCCACATTTCTGACTAAACTCACAATAGCCACCTACATTAATCAAACCAAATCTTCACTTATAAATGTAAATGGAAAATGAAGAAGTTTCACTAGAAATTTGAGAACCGGTAACACAAACTACGTATGTACCAAGATGAACTGAAGATGTGACTATCAAAAAAAAAAATGGGGGATGCCAAGGCGGGTGGATCGCTTGAAGTCAGGAGTTTGAGACCAGCCTGGCCAATGTGGTGAAATTCCGCCTGTACTAAAATACAAAAATTAGCTGGATGTGGTGGCACAGACCTGTAATCCCAGCTACTCAGGAGGCTGAGGCAGGAGAATCACTTGAACCAGGAGGCAGAGGTTTCAGCGAGCCAGAATCATACCACAGCACTCCAGCCTGGACAACAGAGCAAGACTCTGTCTAAAAAGTAAATAATAATAATAATAATAATAATAATAAACTGTATCAAGAATCAGAAGAGACTGTTTTTGGAGACACTGGAGATTATTAGTATGCTCAATTATACTCAAGAGAATGTTACTTCACTTCACAGCTATTAGGATGACTATTAAAAAACAGAAAGTGTTGGTGAAGATATAGAGAAATTGGAACATTTTTCACTGTTGGAGGGACATAAAACAATGCAGCCGCTATGGAAAACAGTATGGCACGTCCTCAAAATGTTAAAAATAGAATCACTATTTGTATACATTCATTTTCTGGGGATCCCATAACAAAGTACCACAGACTGGGTGGCTTAAACAACAGGAATTTATTTGTCATGCTCCTAGTGTCAACAGGGTTGGTTTCTTCTTAGGCCCCTCTCCTTGGCTTACAGGTGGTCATCCTCTTACTGTCTCTTCACAAAGTCACCCTCTCTACACACATCCCCCTGGTGCACGTCCTCAGCTCTCTTTCTTATGAAGATACCAGTTAGACTGGATCATGGCTCACACTAAGAGTCTCATTTTAACTTAATTACCTCTGTAAAGGCCCTATCTCCAATACAGTCACATTCTGAGGCATTGGGGGGTTAGGGCTTCAGAGAAGGAATTATGCCTCAAGACTGCAGCATTCACTTCTGCCTAGCTCCCAGCCTGCTGGTCTGCCCTACAAATTTTACATTCAACCAGCCCCCATAATCACATAAACCAATTTCTTAAAATGAATACACACACACACACACACACACACACACACACAGACACACACACACACAAAACAGGCACATGCACCCATATTCTATCAGTTGTTTCTCTGGAGAACAGTGATTGACACAGGGCTTAAGGCATGTTATTTTTCTTCATCTTAAAGTTTTTCCTCCATTCCATTTCCCTCCCTCTCTCCTGACAGCCACCAGAAGAAATGGGGAATAGTCTCCTCTAGGTCTGTCAGCAGGAGCATGGCCCTGATGGCACTTTAATTGCAGACTGCTCCAGAACTGGGAGAGAATAAATTTCTGTTAACAGAACAAAAAGATTGTGGCTATTTGTTACCGCAGTCACAGGAAATTAATACACCAACATATTGCAAAAATTCTATAGAAAATTAACAGTTTGCTTTGCTCAGTGAGAGCACATCTAACCACTGAGAGCTATCACTTTAAAGGCACCAAATTCATGTTTCATGTTTCAGCTCTTGAAGGGTTACCTTATCCTTTGATATAGTTAAAAATCTAGAGAGTATGTAATCAGTCAAGAAAAAGAGGGTAAGAGTTATAAAACACCTGGGGATATGCTAGGCTTATAAAACTCCAGGAAGACAAGAATATGAAGCAGACAGAAGAAATCCACAACCTGAATCAATTGAGCTGTCCTTTGACTTTCTGCCTTCTGTGCCACTAAAGAATAATTAGCGTGGCAATCACAGGCAGCATGCATTTCAGGCTTGTTAACTAAGGGTGTCAACTACATCACTTTCATGAAGAGAGTTAAAGACATTTTCTTAGACTTCAGGCCAGGAAGTCTTTGTGTTCCATGAAGAATTACTTTTGTTTATCCTTTTTTTTTTTTTTTTGAGACAGGGTCTCATTCTGTCACGCAGGCTGGAGTGCAGTGGCACAATGTCAGTTCACTGCAACCTCTGCCTCCAGGGTTCAAGCAATTCTCCTACCTCAGCCTCCCGAGTAGCTGGGATTACAGGAACACGCCACCACCCCTGGCTAGTTTTTGTATTTTTAGTAGAGACCAGGTCTCATCATGTGGCCAAGCTGGTCTCAAACTCTTGACCTCAAATGATCCACCCACCTCGGCCTCCCAAAGTGGTAGGATTATAGGCATGAGCTACCACACCTGGCCTCTTTTGTTTATTCTTATGGTCAAAACAAAGCATTGTCCTTTTGCGCAGAGTATCAGAGATAAGTCTGCATGTCACTAATAATAATTACAGTTATACAACACAATGTATAATATATACACACTAAAATAAAACTATTATAATTATCTTGATGTCTTTACAATTAATATGTTGACTTTTCCCTATTTTAGATCTGTTAACTATAAATTCCTTAATAATTTTCATCATGGTACTCTTTTATCATTTTATGCAATGGAAACATAAGAAATGAATAAACAACTCAACTGGCATTTGTTTTTTTTCTGTTGCTCTTGGGAAAGTGCAGGGGAAGCTGAATGTACAGTTACAGGAGAAAAACATAGGGGTGGTCATGTAAGATCTGGCCTGCTATGGACCTTTGAGACTTCCTAAAAACTGCTGCCCACCAACTGGTTAAACACTCCTCTATGGGAAAAAGTTTCTTTGTTCCTTGAGGAGACAGCAAGAGCTATGCTGAGTGAGAATTCACATGTGTAAATCTGACAAGATCTCACAGAAGTTGGCTATGCAACTTTTCACTGGGTTCACTTCCTAACGGTCAATTTCATTTTTCTTTCAGAACGAATCCAGGACTAATTCAACAAATAATATTATATCAGAAGACAAATTGTTACCTGCCATGTTCGCTCCCATAGGTGAAATACTCAGGATATTTGTTTACTTACATTCCTACTGAGTTACTAACCCTTAAAGAAATCATGCTGCAGAAGATGATGGGAGTGCTTTGGAGAAAGATCTGTTTTAAGATTGTTTGCTTCTAACTCAGTTGCAACAGAAACTGGCAGGTGACTTATCTGTTATAAGATGGACGGGTGTTTTCTATTCCTGCTCTGCCATTTACAAACTGGGTGAGTCTGGACAGGTTACTTATACATCCAAGAGTCACGGTTTCTCAGCTTTGTAATGATGCAGACACAGACACCCCTATTCTCTACCTCTATAGGATCAGGGTAGATAAGGCAACACCACATCTCTAGAAGGCCCATATCACAATGGACATGGTAAGAGAGCAGCTCAGAACCTGGACAAAGACCATGGAGATTGAACGTGGGACATGTTGGTTAAAGACTAGAGCTAGAACTCCTCCAGCTACGCCCAGTGATCTCTCCCTGCAGACCATGCCCACACCAACCCTCCAAGATTAATATTTCCACCAGCATACCCCTTGCCACCACTCAGTCCAGTCACCTATCTTTTCTGAAACATGGTCCAAACCTTTCACCATAGAGGGGAGACCTTCCGGATGTGATGACATTTACAGAGTATCACTCATTCTAAGCAGGAGGAAGAATTACTTCGGGCTGTGCAAACCATCAGGCTCTGCCCTTTCTGGCAGTTTCCTGCCTTTGCTCTGAAGTTGGACTGACAACGTTCAGGTTAGAGAAGTGATCTTCAAGGTGGGATTCCTGTTCCTAGGCCCCTTCTTCTTACTTCACAAGAACTGCTTTCTTCCAAGGAGCTGAAACCTGAGCTTAAAGGACAAAACCATTTTATTCAGAAGCTTCACTCAGGATTCCAAATCTCAGAGAACTTCCTTGTCTAAACTCTGAAGGCACTGACTATGCTGAAGGTTGGACAGTGCAGGAGTCCAAGCAACACAGTCATGCAGCCTGACCAAGGGCTTCGAGATGCTGAGAAACCCCAAAATACATGACTACAAGGTGAGACTCAGCCGCCCCCCACCCACTTTAGTATGATTTCAGGGATACAAGACGGTTTTAGGTAGGGTGGTCTACCCTGGACGTGTGACCTTGACCATTTCACCTGAACCCTCAGAACCTCAGTTTTCTTGTTTGTCAAGACAGAAAACAGTCACATAAAGATTGTTGTAAGGACTAAATGAAAGAGCTAATGAGAAGAACAAACTATTTTCCAAATACCTTATCAGCTGAGGTTAACTACTAAACTCTGCCAATTTTTTACATATGCCAAAAATGTGAAACTCAGAACCACTCTGCGTGGCACATATCGGTGGGATGTGCTATACAAAATGGTCTTACTCTGACTGAGAGCTCTAAACTGGAGGTAGGAAGTCATTCTAAGGGCTGCCAGCACATCCTACAAAACTGCAGGAAAAAAAAAAATGGAACTTGCCTTGAACCTTTGAAGTGGGCCAAACTGCAACGACCACAAAATTCTGGAAAACAGCTGAATTTCGCCAGCGTTGCAACTCTTGAACAGTAACAACCAATGAACTATGGACTCAGGTACTAAGTCACCCGCTTCCACCAACGGATAATTCTTTCAGAACTTGCGTAAACACCCGTAGCTTCCTTTCTGATTTTCCCCCTGTTCCCCTACCTCTCTTTGGAATACAATTTGGCTTCTAGCCCAATGCGTCTCCCGAATTGTAATTCCTAATACCCCAATAAACGCCTTGCTTTACTGCATTGCAGCCTGGTCTTCGACTCTTCTTGGTAGACATATTAACAGCATCCCTCTACAGGTGAGGACTCCTCATCCCACGCAGGTCCATCCTCTGGCCGTAGGGACCAATTCACACCCAGCTCAGCTTGGAAGCAGAGCTGGAGCCCTTCCAGGGCCAAGGCGCACACCCCGCGCGGGGCCTGGACAGGCGCGCACGTGCCCACCCTCTGACTCACAGGGACGCCCCGCCCCCGCTCCCACTGCCCCCGAGCCGCGCGGGACCCTGAACCTAGCCCAAATCTCCTCAGCTAGGCTGCCTGTCCCACTCGGGCTGAACCCGCTGCCGGAGCGGTGTATAGACCTGAAGGTTCCGGGGCGTCTCTGTAAGGAACAGAAACGAAGGGAAGCACTGCAAGAGATTGCAAAACGCGCAGAGCGCAGTTGTTGGGGACCATTCCGGACACTTTTTTGTTGGGGACCATTCGGGACACGTGAACTGCAGGGATATGATGTTAATTCGACCCTTGTAATGTACTGGGTTTAATAGTGTGCTTTCAAAATTCTTGTCTACCCAGAAGCCTAGAATGTGCTTTTATTTCAAAAAGGGTCCTGGAATATAGGACTACCATGTCCTGTGTGATGTTATATCCAGATGTCTACGGTCTTTACCTGGGTAACTCAGGTCTGATCAGCCGGACCCAACATCTGTTGATGCCACCGATATTCATTGTGAAGGGTCTTTTCCATGGGTGCCCATGTGAGTGACAGAGGTAAGAATACTGGACTATCTGCTGTCATAATGTACCACCTGACAGGGTTTAGGACTTGTTCCTGTGTCCAGGTCTTGGACCACTTGCCATCTTATTGACTGTTGTCCATAAGGCAGTGAAAATGTAGCAAGATATATTTGAAGGTGTGCCATCCAGGACAACCCCCTGGCCCACAGCTCAGCCCATTGGTTGGAGTTTTCTTTTTTGTGTAAAGTTTGTAACAGTTTTTTCTGTAGTTGCACAGCCATAATGCCTCAGTACACCCCTCAGCATTTAATTCAGCTAATCTGTTAGCCCAGTCTGGGCCTCCTCGGGGACTTCAGTGTACCAGCACCCAACAGACTCCAATCTCTGGGCTACCTGCACTTGGGAAAGTAACTGGCTACTTTTTTATGTATGTGAAAGGTGTGATTGATGCTTAGGTGACTCTAGTTTGTACACTGACCAGGCACTGACATTTGTAGCTCTAAAGGCTTATTAGGACTAATTGGCCTGAGTGGGAGAGCAGTCTGTACAGCTTGTTGAACAGTGAAGCACTCCTGTCTCTACCAACTCTTTAATAAGGTTTTTAAGCTTCCCCTGCATTTATTGACTGACAGTACATGACTGGGCTAGGGAAGGCTGCCTGTGCACTTGTCCCAGGATCCATTGTAATTGTGTAATTTCCACACTGGGAACATGCCTTACAATTCGGAGAAGTATTACACATAATGAAAACATCAATTTTTACAATAAATTTAGCATTATCAGTTACAGACACTTGAGTATATGAATGTACATTAAATGAAATATTATCTGGTTCAGTTTCAAAGGCTGGAACAGCAAAACCCACCTGAAGAATTCAATGAAGTCAATCTACCAGGAGTATGTGCAGCCAATCACCATTCCACCAGCTGTGGTCTTGCCTCTAGTACTATGTCCCACACCATTGTATTTTGGGAAAAGATGATTTGTTTTTTTGAGTTTCACAGATTTGTAGACAGAGAGGAATTTTACCCCAGGATGGACCATGACTGATTAAGATGATTTACAAGATTGAACTTAGGAGTTTTTGAATTTATTATATTTAGATAAGATGTTAGAGTTAGAGTTAATGCTGTAATGGGTTAAGATTTGGGGGCATATTGGGAAGAGGTGAATATATTTAGCACATAGGAAGGATATGAATTTTGGCGGGGATTGGGGGGCAGAGGGCAGGTTGTGGGTTGAACTGTGTCCTCCCAAAAAGACATGTTCAAGTCCTAACACATGGTACATGTGAATGTAACTTTATTTGGAAATAGGGTATTTTCAGATGTAATCAAGTTAAAATCAGGTCACAGTGGATTAAGTAGGCCCTTTTCTAATGACTGGTGTCCTTATAAGGTGAGGAAACTGTAGACACAGAGATACATTTGGAGGACACCATTTGATATGGAGGCAGAGACTGGAATGATGTGCATACAAGTCAAGGAATGCTAAGGATTGCCAGCAACAACCAGAAGCTAGGAAGAGGCAAGGGAGGATTCTCCCCAGCAGGCTTCAGAAACAACATGGCCCTACAACATTTTGGAGGCTTACACTCTAGCCTCCAGAACTGTGAGAGAATAAATTTCTATTGTTTAAGCCACCCAATTTTAGGTACTTTCTCATGGCAGCCCCCAGGAAACTAATACAAATGGCAAAGGGACTCCAGAGCACATAGCTTGGGGCACCAAATCTGGAAGGCCCTAGCAAATAGACCATACAGACGCTCAACCCTCTTCTTGAGGATACTACCAGCATTGACTGTGCTAGAAACCTTTTTTGGGTATGGCACAACAATTCTTATCTGCATGGCAGATGCAGACTATACCACTCAAGAACTCCTGAGTGGACAATGTCACATGCTTAAATTTCTAAACATATCTAGTCAAAGAATGGTGCCACTTTACAGCCAAGAATACCTAGCAATAGACAATCTCTGGAGTATTCACTGGTCATATCATGCCCCATCTTATTCCCAGGAAGCAGTTACCATTGAGAGAGAAACTATACTGTTAAAGGAGAGCATAAAAAGCTGAATCCCTCTCATATCATATATGCAAATTATCTCAAAATGGATATATAACCTAAATATAGGAGATAAAACCATAATACTTTTAGAAGAAAATATAGGGGTGAATCTTCATGACTCTGGATATGGCAATGTGGTCTTATATAGGGCACCAAAAGTGCAACCAGCCAAAGCAAAAAATAAATAAGATTTTGTCAAAGTTAAAAACTTTTGTGCATCAAATGATGTTATCAAGAAAGTGAAAAGAGAAGTGACAATTCACTTTCTGAAACATTTAGCTTACACAATAAAAAACAGGTCAAGATCGGATGGGTTGACATTAGGTGGTGTAATGGAAAAATAATAACAATCCTTCACCCAGTTTTCATCCTTGAACCAGTTCTGAGATCCAGAGTTTACAGATGGAAGGAAAGAAGAATATTTTTGAGGGCCTCCCAAAGCCATAGCAATTATATACAATAGCTAGTCCCTTAACATTTCCCCCAAAGAGACTTCCTTTTTTTTTAAGACAGAGTTTTCCTCTTGTTGCCCAGGCTGGAGTGTAATGGCGTGATCTTAGCTCACGCAATCTCCACCTCCCAGGTTCAAGCAATTCTCCTGCCTCAGCCTCCTGAGTAGCTGGGATTACAGGCATGCACCACCATGCCCAGCTAATTTTGTATTTTTAGTAAAGATGGGGTTTCTCCACATTGGTCAGGCTGGTCTTGAACTCTCTACCTCAGGTGATCTGTCTGCCTCGGCCTCCCAAATTGCTGGGATTACAGGCATGAACCGCTGTGCCCAGCCTCCCAAAGAGGTGTCTATGCATTTACCAGAGCAACAGTACACTGGCAAAAAAGGAATATTAGATCTTTGGAATGTTTATATTCAGAGTATAATCTGACTGAAACCAGGGAACCCAAAATGCCACTATTATGCATGTTATGAATGTACAAAGGCCAGATGTTAGAGTCCTCATCCAAGTCCATCTTAAAGTCCAGAGTATACAGATACGTCCTGCTGTCTTTTACTCCGCCCTTGAGTGAATAATTGGAATGGATAAACTTATCAGGCAGCAGAGCTTTCACACTGCCTTCTGGACTTGTGAAGTAAGAGCCATTAATTGTAGTTAAGGCCAGTGGTGCCAATTAAGATTTCCCTCTCCCTGGCTAAATTGGTAAATCAGAAGCAATACCAATCCCAGAATGGTCATAATCATAGCTGTTGTGCTAATCGTGCTTTTACTAGAAAAAATAGTAATCTCTGGAGCTTAATATGCAGCTATTAAACTGCAAAAGGATACTTTTTAACTTCCCTGAAGAAGACTCAAATGCAGTTCACTTTGTTCTACACTAGATAGCAGCATATATTGTCTTGTCCTAGTCTTGTTAATTCTCCTGCCCTCTGTCACAGTGTAGTACACAGTGAGTTCCACAAAACATCACCCTGGCCACTACATGGATGGCACATCAATGGAACCTGGTGAGGAAAAAGTGGCAAGTACTCTGCATACCTTGGTAAGATAAGTGTTTACTAGAGGCTGAGAAACAAACAAACAAACAAACAAACACACCTATATCAGCATTTTGGTGTCTGGTACAAGGTTGGACACTCCCCCCAGTGTTAAGATCAAGTTATTACACAACTTGAGTCTCCTACTGCTAAAAAAAAAAGGAAAGGTATCTGAAAGGTCTGTTTGCACATGGGGGAAACACCTACTACACTTGGGAATATTGTTTTGTCCCACTTACTGGGTGCCTTGGAGGAAGGCCAGTTTTGAATGGGGCCCACAGCAGGAAAGGGTTTCACAGCAGGTTCCATCTGTTGTCCTTCATCCAATGGCACTAAAGTTCTCAGTGGTATAACATAACACTGTGTGGGGTTCTGACAAGCCAAAACAGCCCAGTAACAGCACAGTCCTCTAGGATTCTGGAGCAAAACTATGCCATCTGCAGCAAAGAACCTCTCGTTGTTTCAAGAGCAGCTCCTGTGTACTACTTGATCCTAGCACAAACTGAGCAGCTGACTTAGTGTAATCTATTGACTATGTGACTACAGCTGCCCATGGTGTGGGGTTACTGTCAGACTCACACCAAGTCATAAAACAGGCAGGGAAACAACAGTTTATTGTACAACAAAAATGGTACATTGGAAATTGGGCCTGAACAGGTCTCAGCAACTTAAGTAATTGATACAAATAGGTGACCCATGGCACTTGCCTCTGTCATATGACTACCTCTACTTCAATTCATGTAGAGAGTTCAATAAAGATCTTTCTCTCTCAGTCAAGAATGAATACTCCATGGAGTATTCGCTGTGACAGAGTATAAGAGGAGAATCCTGGGCCTGGTTCTCTCACATTGGTGTCTTCCATGTCCACTAAAATTCCACTCAGGAATGTCACTGAAAGATGGTGGTGATGGGGAAATCCTCACAATGAACACAGCTTCAAATTACACACTTGTTTATTATTATCTGTGGCAAGAAAAGTGAGCTAAGGTAATACCCAGATTCTTGAAGATTGGCAAACAGACTGATTGGTTGGAACAGGATTGGAAGACTGGAGCCAAGGAGGTCTTGTAAAGAAGAAGTGGGTCGGATATCTGGTAGTGCACACAAATTGTGCAGATCTTTGAGCCTTTTGTTAATGTCCGTCAAAGATCAGCTATCACAGAAGAGGCAGTGAACAGAATCATTTATCCAGTGACTGTCAGCCTAGGTCCCATGAGTGTTCACACAAGCCCAAGAATGGAGTAGCCATGACAGCAGGAAATTTGTGACCATTGGTTAGGCAAAGAGTTCTTAGACAAGACAAAGCACAATTCATACAAAAAAAATCGTAAACTAGATTTCACTAAAAGTGATAGCAATTGTGATTCAAAAGGTAACACTGAGACAATGAAAAGATAAGCTATATATTAGTAGAAAACATTTGCAAGTAATATTTCTGATAAGTCTTATAACTTGAATATATAAAGACTTGTAATTTGGTCAGGCACGGTGGCTCAAGTCTGTAATCCCAGCACATTGAGAGGCCAAGGCAGGCAGATCACCTGAGGTCAGGAGTTCGAGACCAGCCTGGCCAACATGGTGAAACCCCATCTCTACTACTAATAAAAAAATTAGCCAGGTGTAGTGCTGGGCGCCTGTAGTCCCAGCTACTCAGGAGGCTGAGGCGGGAGAATTGCTTGAACCCGGGAGGTGGAGTTTGCAGTAAGCCAAGACATCATGTCACTGTACCCCAGCCTGAGTGACAGAGTGAGACTCTGTCTCAAAAAAAAAAAAAAAAAGACTTACAACTTAATAAGACAAATAATCCAATTCTAAAAACATGCAAAAGACTTGAATGAGACATTTATCAAAGAAAATATATAAATGCAAGGGCCAGACGTGGTGGCTCACACCTGTAATCCCAGCACTTTGGGAGGCTGAAGCAGGTGGATTGCCTGAGGTCAGGAGATCAAGACTAGTCTGGTC
Source organism: Mandrillus leucophaeus (assembly GCF_000951045.1). Classification (NCBI taxonomy): domain Eukaryota; kingdom Metazoa; phylum Chordata; class Mammalia; order Primates; family Cercopithecidae; genus Mandrillus; species Mandrillus leucophaeus. The sequence goes on along the minus strand of NW_012101681.1, from coordinate 32,400 downwards.
AACATAGTGAAACCCCATCTCTACTAAAAATACAAAAATTACCCAGGCGTGGTGACCTGTGCCTGTACTCCTAGCTACTCAGGAGACTGAGGCAGGAGAATCACTTGAACCCGGGAGGTGGAGGTTGCAGTGAGCCATGAAGGCACCACTGCACACCAGCCTGGGTGATGGAACAAGACTCCATCTCAAAAAATAAAGAAAATACACACATGCAAACAAAGCAAACATCAGTAGTCACTAGAGAACTACAAATTAAACATACAATGAGATACCACTACATAATTACTAGAATGGTTATTATAAAAACAGACAATAACAAATGACGTTGAGGATATGGAGAAACTGGAACCCCTACAACATGGATGAACCTAAAACAATCATTTTGTTAAATAAAAGGAGTTAGACATAAAAGACTAAATATTTATATGAATGTTTAGAAAGACTTTTTTTTTTTTTTTTTTTTTTGAGACAGGGTCTCACTTTGTCTCCCAGGCTGGAGTGCAGTGGCACAAGCTTGGCTCACTGCAACCTCTGCTTCCTGGGTTCAAGTGATTCTCCCACCTCAGCCTCCTGAGCAGCTGGGACTACAGGCACGTGCCTCCACCTCCGGCTAAAGTTTACATTTTTTGTTAGAGACAGGGTTTCACCATGTTGGCCAGGCTGAAAGATAATTTTATAGAGACAGGGCAGATCAGTGATTGGCTGGGGGTTACAGTGGGAATTGACAGCATATTGGCGCGAAGGAATGTTTTTGGGTGATATAAATGTAAAATTGGATTGTGGCAATGTTTGCACAACTGTTAAAATTTAATAAATATCACTGAATTGTACATACAGTGGATGAATGTTAAATTACATAAATTATATCTCAAAAAAAAAACCTGCTAAAAAGCCAATGCAGACTGCTTTGAGGAAAAATGCCCTCTACAGATTAATTTTTCAGACTCCATAAACTTATTGTTAGGTGGAGAGGGCAAACATTTCAGGAAGAGCTCAAAAGGTGTCTGCTCAATATCAGTGTCAACTAAAATGGTGTTTTATGGTAATCTAGAAAGATAAGCCATTTTCAGAAGTGTCTTTTTTGATAACCCCTTGTCAGTGCTTTCAAGGGACAGGGCAATGAAGATCTTTTTCTCTCAGGCAGGGTGCAAACATAATTATAGAACAACAGATAATTTATTAGCTTACTCATCCAAAAATGTACCCAAGTACACAGAGCTGATGGCATTCAGCCTCTCTCTGGTACCTTTATTGTAAAAAAGTTTCTTCTCAGAAAATATGAACTCTGTAACATCAGCTGTGTTGAGTGAGGAGCCTAGAGGAACAGAATACCAGCCTGTATTCATCTCTTTACAGGTGACTAACACAGATAGGGGAAGGAGTTATATATTTCTTGATAAACAAGTATTTGCTCTGGACTAGAACAAGGGAAAAATTCCTCCAGCTTAGTTTACTAAGAACATCTGAAGTGTTAGGACACTACTTCCACTCTAGTAGGAAGTGGATGAATGAACCACAAGCTTTATCTTTTCTTTCAATTGTACTTAAAACCTGCTTGGGGCCAAGCACGGTGGCTCACACCTGTAATCCCAGCACTTTGGGAGGCTGAGGCAGGTAGATCATGAGGTCAGGAGATCAAGACCATCCTGGCTAACATGGGGAAATCCCGTCTCTACTAAAAATACGAAATAAATAAATAAATAAGCCACCCGTGGTGGTGGGCGCCTGTAGTCCCAGCTACTCGGGAGGCTGAGGCAGAAGAATGGCATGAATCCAGGAGGCAGAGCTTGCAGTGAGCCAAGATCACACCACTGCACTCCAGCATGGGCGACAGAGCGAGACTCCGTCTAAATTAATTAATTAATTAAATTAAAAACCCTCCTGGATGAATAGAAGAAAAGTTTGGAAGGCAGATGTATAGTGAGGTGTATTTGGGAATGACTAATTTTCTCCCTTTCGGAGAGCTCTTAAAAAATGTATACTAGGGCTGGGAATGGTGGCGCATGCCTGTAATCCAGCATTTTGGGAGGCTGAAGCTGGAAAATCACTTCAGCCTGGGAGTTCAAGACCAGTCTGGGCAACATAGGGAGACCCTGTCTCTACAAAGTAAAAAGTTAGGCCGGGCACAGTGGCTCACACCTGTAATCCCAGCACTTTGGGAGGCGGAGTTAGGTGGATTACGAGGTCAAGAGATCAACATGGTGAAACCCCATCTCTACTAAAAATACCAAAATTAGCTGGGCATAGTGGCACATGCCTGTAGTCCCAGCTACTCGGAGGCTGAGGCAGAATTGCTTGAACCTGGGAGGCGGTGGTTGCAGTGAGCCAAGATGGCATCACTGCACTCCAGCCTAGTGACAGAGCGAGGCTCCATCTCTAAATAAATAAATAAATAAATAAAATTTTAAAAAAATTAAAAAAAAGTTAGCCAAGTGTGAGTGTGCACTCCTGTAGTCCCAGCTACATGGGAGGCTTAGATTGGAACACTGCTTGAGCCCAGAAGGTCAAGGCGGCAGTGAGCCATGACTGAACAACTGCACTCCATCCTGGGCAAGAGAGTGAGACCCCCCTATCTAAAAACAAAAATGTGTACTGGAAGCATACTTTAGCTCTGACAGTCAGGTTCCCACGTTGAGGCTGAAAAATGGTCTATGTTTTTGTTTTTCTTATACTTTGTTATTTCCTTTTTTTTTTTTTTTTTTTTT
>NW_012101681.1:23821-25222 GCF_000951045.1 Mandrillus leucophaeus | reverse complement strand
GCTGAAGCAGAATTGCTTGAACACGGGAGGCAGAGGTTCCAGTAGGTTGAGATCGCGCCACGGCACTCCAACCTGGCGACAGAGCAAGACTTCGTCAAAAATAAAAAAGTATTCTAGTGTTTGCTAACACTTCCTGAGTTATCTCTGCAAATCAGGTGCAAGGTAAGGATGCCAGCTGTCACTCAGTAAGACCAGTAAAAAGGGTGAGACAGGACAAGACGAACCTAATGGAGAATTAATTAAGGACGAATGGAAGAAAAAATACACAGACATAGTAATACATGTAATGATAATTGTGGCATTATAATTCACTGGAGAAAAACGCTAATAACTAGGGTTCGCTGCAACTGGTATTATGTGGAAAAAAGTAAAATTAGATTTGTCTTCATATTATCTACAATAATGAGTTCCCGATTGAGTCAAGACTTAAATATTTTTCTAGTATTAAAAAATACTAGAAGTAGGCCAGGTGTGGTGGCTCATGCTTGTTTTCCCAGCACTTTGGGAGGCTGAGGTAGGAGGATTGCTTGAGCTCAAGAGTTCAAGACACACCTGAGCAACATAATGAGACCCTGTCTCTGTTGAAAATAAAAATAAAAAAAGAAAAGAAAGAAAAAAGAAAACACTAGAAATAGTATATTAATTTAAAAATTTAAAAAACTTTTAGGTTCACGGGTACATGTATGGGTTTGTTATATAGGTAAGTTGAATGTCATGAATTTTGGTTTACAGATTATCTTGTCACCCAGGTAATAAGCATAGTACTCCACAGGTAGTTTTTCGACATTCACCTTCCTCCTATCCTCTACCCTCAAATAGTCCCCAGTGTCTCTTGTTCCTTTCTTTGTGTTCATGTGTACTCAATGTCTAGCTCCCACTTATAAGTGAGAATATATAGTATTTGGTTTTCTGTTCCTGTGTTAGTTCACTTAGGATAATGGCCTCCAGCTCCACCTTTTGTTGCTGCAAAAGACATGATCTCATTCTTTTTTATGGCTGCATAGTATTCCATGGTGCATATGTACAATATATTCTTTATCCAGTCTACTATTGATTGGTATGTAGGTTGATTCCATGTCTTTGCTATTGTGAATAGTGCTGCAATGAACATATGTGTGCATGTGTCTTTATGGCAGAATGACTTATATTCCTTTGGGTATATACTCACTAATGAGGTTGCTAGGTAGAATGGTAGTTCTGTTTTAAGTTCTTTGAGAAATCACTAAACTGCTTTCCACAGTGGCTGAACTAATTTACATTCCCACCAGCAGTGTATAAACATTAAACAACGTTTTTTCTTTTTTCTTTTTTTTTTTTTTTTTTTTTTCTGAGATGGTGTCTCACTCTGTCTCCCAGGCTGGAGTGCAGTGGCATGATCTCAACTCACTACAAGGTCTGCCT
>NW_012101681.1:22093-23771 GCF_000951045.1 Mandrillus leucophaeus | reverse complement strand
TTTTTTCTTTTTTCTTTTTTTTTTTTTTTTTTTTTCTGAGATGGTGTCTCACTCTGTCTCCCAGGCTGGAGTGCAGTGGCATGATCTCAACTCACTACAAGGTCTGCCTCCCGGGTTCACATCATTCTCCTGCCTCAGCCTCCCGAGTAGCTGGGACTACAGGCACCCATTACCACGCCCGACTAATTTTTTGTATTTTTAGTAGAGACGGGGTTTCACCGTGTTAGCCAGGATGGTCTCAATCTCCTGTCCTCGTGATCTGCCTGCCTCAACCTCCCAAATTGCTGGGATTACAGGCATGAGCCACCGCGCTCAGCCTTTGTTATTTATTTCTACAGTATTTTATTGGCCATTTATTATGCTAGATGTGAATACACTGATACAAAAATGTGAGTAAAACCTTGGCAGTTTTAGCACACTATTAGTTTCAGGTATATTTGTTTTCAGGTATACTCTTTTGTATGGGGCTTTTTCTGTTTTTCATATACCAATTGAAGAGGTGGAGATTAGCTTCTGGCTTATCTGATGAACTTGAAATAGCCACCCCACAATAGGGAGGTGGGAGACAGACGGATTTCAATGGGATGTCATCATTATGAAAAGCATATAACCTTCTCCAAATAATTAAAAGCAGTAACAAAAGACAAAAAGAAGAAAGCCATTTGAATAAAAATTAACCTTATAAATGTAATAAACATTCTAATTCCTTTAACAACAAAAGACTGGGAGCATGTTGAAAAAACCCAGTAGCCAACCTAGGTCTTCAGATGTTTGACCAGCCAGAAGACAGTTTTTCATTTTCTAATCAACAGTTTCCATATTAAAGTGCAATATAATAAGTGATAAAAACTGGAATGAAAAATTAACTTTAACTACAGATTAAAGATTTTAAGAATCATGCTTTTAAAGATTAATATAAATAAAAAACCTTAAAAAATGTACAATTTTAAAATAAGTGTGTGAAAAAATACAATAAATGTGTACCCAAAATTGTACCAGAGTTATTAGAAAACCAGAAAAACTATAAACCAACTAAGAAATCAAATTAGTAATCAAAATCTATCTTTAAAGGTACAGAAAACACAAAAGGTATAATGGACATCAAAACTTAAAAAAAAATTTCTCCTGGCAAGTAAGGTGTAGGAAGAAACTTACATAACAGGATAGTGAATATAGACTCCAAGCCTACAGAAAGTATTCCAGTGTTGGCCGGGCACAGTGGCTCATGTCTGTAATCCCAGCACTTTGGGAGGCTGAGGCAGGCAGATCCCGAAGTCAAGAGATCGAGACCACCCTGGCCAACATGGTGAAACCCCATCTCTACTAAAAATATGAGATTTAGCTGAGCGTGATTGCGCACGCCTATAGTCCTATCTACTTGGGAGGCTGAAGCAGAATTGCTTGAACACGGGAGGCAGAGGTTCCAGTAGGTTGAGATCGCGCCACGGCACTCCAACCTGGCGACAGAGCAAGACTTCGTCAAAAATAAAAAAGTATTCTAGTGTTTGCTAACACTTCCTGAGTTATCTCTGCAAATCAGGTGCAAGGTAAGGATGCCAGCTGTCACTCAGTAAGACCAGTAAAAAGGGTGAGACAGGACAAGACGAACCTAATGGAGAATTAATTAAGGACGAATGGAAGAAAAAATACACAGACATAGTAATACATGTAATGATAA
>NW_012101681.1:0-17598 GCF_000951045.1 Mandrillus leucophaeus | reverse complement strand
AATAATAAAAAATAAATTTTAAAAAAATAAAAAAAAATAATAATAATATAGAAAAATGATTCAAAAATAGTAATCTGTTCACAAAAAAACATAAATATAGGATATATAAGCTCATTAGTAATCTGAAAAATGCATATTAAAATGACAGGGTTTTCACAGAAGTTACATTGGCAAGAAGTCTAAAGTCCGACAACACCAAGTGTCAGCAAGGAAGCAGAGTGAGTGGCAGTCTCACGTGTAGTACCACAGATGACGGGAGGGAATTGTTCAAGCAGAGCTATGTTAAGGGCATGCAGACCATTCAGCCTTCTTCTGGATACTCTGAATCTTATCTCTGGATGACGCAAGACCACTGAAAAACTGTCCACTTGAACCCCAATGTTTTCATCTCCTGAAAGACTTTTCTTTGAATTCTCTTTTGTTGTCAGAAAGATCAGAGGCAAATCTGCAGCTCAACTTGGATAATCTGGGACATTACAGGACCTGCATGTATCGAAAACTGACTTTGCTCAGTTACTGACCTGCTACTTTATAGTTTCCCTGATGTTGAGTTTTATCTATTTCTATTTTTTTCCGTTTTAATTTCTGTCCCCTTATAAATCTCACAAAGTCCATTGTAAAACAAAGTGAGAATAAACAACTCACCTGAGGTCCGTTCGTTTCTTGTTACTCATGGAGAATGGAAGAGAATTATAAAGGTAAAGCTGGGGAAGAAGGAAAGAGAATGAGATCCTGTGCAGCCTGGCTGCTGTGCAGCACACAGACTCACCTGCCTACAAAACTTGCATGCAAGGCCCCTGGGGGCAATGTCCCTTTAACCCTAAGAACAGGAAAGACCCTGTGGAGGAACACCCACATGTCCATGCTGACTCTGACAGGTCACCACAAGTTTAGACATGCAATTCTTCATTAAATCAGTGTAAATATTTCCTACTGATTCATAAAAAATGCATGTTCCCCTCCCATTGGCTAAAAGAAAAGTTGAAAACAGCAGACAGTCAATTAAGCAAATTACAATACAGAAAAGAAAGACTGAGCCGTCATTAAAACACTGGAAAAAATGCCCTGGCTGTACTGTTTCTCAGCCTTCTTAATGATAGCACTTGTCCCTTCAGTTAGAAAATCCTCCTCAACATTTCCAGAAAACAATGGGGGTGCTTTAATTGTTTATTTTAACTCAGTTGCAGTTTCTCAAAAGGATCTTTTAATTTTAAAAACTTGATGTGGCTTAATTGTTTAAGACTGGATGGCACTTAGACTTTTTTGTTTTTTGTTTTGAGACAGGGTCTGGCTCTGTTGCCTGGGCTGGACCACAGTGGCACGATTCACAGCTCACTGCAGCCTTGAACTCCTGGTCTGAAGCTCAAGTGATCCTCAAGTCACAGCCTCTTAAGTAGGAGGACTACAGGTACGCACCACCACAGCCAGATAATTTTTTTTTTCTAGAGACCGGGTCTCACTATGTTGCCCAGACTGGTCTTGAATTCCTGGGCTCAAGCAGTCCTCCCACGTTGGCCTCCCAAAGTGCTGGGATTACAGGCATGAGCCACTGAGCCCAGCCCTAATGAGTTATTTTCTGAGTATGCCACTAACAAATGACATGATTAAATAAGTCATATCTTCTAGGCCCATTTTTTCACCTTTATACAACACTGTCACTTGATTTTTGTAACATCAGAATAGGAACAATGATGCATCTCTACAGGCTTCAAAGACAATGAGTAGACAGGAAGGGAGCAGCAGGGACGAGTTCCCCATCTAGGCGATGCCTTCCCCAGACTGTGTTCTCACAATCCTCACAGTGGGCAGTGACATGTCCTCTCCTGTGCTGCCTGCCCCTTGCTCACGCTGGCAGCTAATCTCCTCCTGAAAGCCCATCCACTGGACAGTCTGCCGTGGTTTCCGCATGTGCTGACATCACCAAGTGTTACTTAACTGTACAGGAGCAGCAAAAATGTCTTCAGTGAACAGGCAGTTCCGGACATGTTCCTTCCTGGCCCTTTCCACTCTGCTCTCAGGCTCTGCTGAAAGGTCTCAGATCAGAAGTGTGACCCTCCACGTGGGTTCTTAGGAACTACTCCTTATTACCTCACAAGCTTCTTTGTTCCAAGGATGCTGGGACAAGGGGACAAAGTAAATTCAGTTGGAATCTTCAACCTGACCTTCAGATAACATACTTTCTCTGAGAATCAAGGCCTGGGCCATCTACGAATTCAAACAGAGTCCCTCAAGGACAAATGCTGGACAAGGCTTACCTGGCTTAGAAACTTCAATCATACTGCCTGACCCTGGAGCTCAGAAGAAACATCAAGAATCCCAGAAACACACGGGGCCAAGTTTCCTGTGAAGGCACATCAGCGCTCAATGCTGTGAATAACGATGCTGGGTTTTAGACACGGTGCATAATTAAAAAGAACAAGGAGACATGGAGAACAGAGTTCAAACTAGGTTCCTGCAGCTGCTGGTTATATGATCTTGGGTAAGTCAGTTCACCTCTCTAAACTTGTTTTCTTTTTCTTTTCTTTTCTTTTTTTTTTTTTTTTTTTTTTTTTGAGACAGGGTCTCTCTCTCTCTCTGTCTCTGTCTCTGTTCACCCCGGCTGGAGTGCAGCGGCGCCATCTCGGCTCATCGTCGCCTTCGCCTTCCCGGCTCGAGCGATCCCCCCGCCTCAGCCTCCCACCCGTTTGCATTACTTGAAGCCCACGCACGCCTCCCGCGACAGAGACGCCAATGCCCCTGGACCCTCGCCCAACCCTCTGGGGCTCACCCGCCCCTCCCTGCTCCCCAGTGGCGTGGCCCAGCCCCTGAGGGGAGTCAATTTACCAACAAGTGGCGGGAGTGCGCGCGCGCAAAAGGAGCCCCCCACCCCGCGCCAATACCGGAAAAAAAGTACATTTCCCATAAGCCTGTGCACTCGCTCCTGCTCCCTGGGAAATGTCAGCGTTTCCAATTTATTTTAAAGGTTTCTGTTACACGGTGCCCTTCTAAACACCGCCAAGTTACGGATGCGAATGTGACTACTGACATAACAAACAAGTCAAATGCATAGTTTTGTATTGGATATGGTGTAAGCAAATCAACTGTAAAAGACATTTTAGGAACAAATAGGATAATTTTTATTAAAATTGAACTATTTATAATATTAAGAAATTATTGTTACATTTACTGGCTGCGATACTAATATGCATTGTGGTTCTGTAAAAAATGTGCTTAACTTTTAGAGATGCAATACTTAAGAATTTCAAATGTTTTGTGCAAAAAGTAACAACAAATATAGCAAAATATAGTGTTTAATCTAGGCAATGAAAATATGCCACGACTGGGCGCAGTGGCTCATGCCTGTAATTTCAACACTTTGGGAGGCCAAGGCGGGCAGATCACTTGAGCTCAGGAGTTCCAGACAAATTCGGGCAACATAACAAGACCTCCTCTCTACAAAAAATACAAAAACTTAGCCGATCATGATGGTGCACTCCTGTAATCCCAGCTACTGGAGGTGGGGCAGGCGGCGATGGGCACTGAGGTGGGAGAATTGTTTGAATCCACGAGGTGGAGGTTGCAGTGAGCCAGGACGGCACCACTGCATTCAAGCCTGGGCGACAAAGGGAGACTCTGTTTCATAAAAAAAGAAAAAAGAAAAAGAAAAGAAAATGTGTTCTGTGAAATAATAGGCATATTATTTCTACTTTATGTTTGAAGATTTTCCTCAGAAAAAAATCCAAATGAATTCTACATACACCAGTTAGGTCCATAGAATACCCATATGTTTTAAGACTAGTTTTTCCCATAAGAATATACCTTAGAAATGACACATCCTTAACATATACCTACAACCACGGTAGCATATTTATTCTTTAATATTATTTTTTAATTTGGGCATTAATTTGGATATTTCAGAGTGCAATCTACTACATTAACTGTACCTGAGGGTGGTGGTTTGAATATCTATCTTGTTATAACATCAAACTTCAGTTCATAAATTGAAGATTTTCAGGAATACTTTTTCAGCCTTGTAACTAGCATTACTACTTAATTACTGAGTAGAAAACGTTATTATATATTATTGAAATGATTATTTGAATTATAATAGTGAATCTTATTTATTTATTTATTTGAGACAAGGTCTCACTCTGTCACCCAGACTGGAGTGCAGTGTTGCGATCTTGGCTCACTGCAACCTCTGCCTCCCTGACTCAAGTGATCCTCCCACCTCAGCCTCCCGAGTAGTTAGGACTACAGGCACCTGCCACCACACCCGGCTAATTATTTTTTAATTATTTGTAGAGACAAGGTCTTGCCATGTTGGCTAGGCTGGTCTCGAACTCCTGGGCTAGAGTGATCCACTCACCCTGCCTGGGTTGCCCAAAGTGCTGGGATTATAGGAATAAGCCACTGCATCCAGCCTGATATTAATAATGTGAATCTTAATATCAAGGATGAGTTATCAAATAAAGTTTCCAAGTTCATAAAATGAGAGTATGGGTCATTCATAAGCATAAAGTAATGGAGTTCATTCTTCTTTAATAGCTAAATAATTGTATAATGATAATAAACATTATTTATACTTTATTTTGTATATCAGCTTATAAATTCTGATTCATTACAATTTTATTTTAATTTGAAAGTGTAGGGTCCAGCCCCACAGGGTCGGTGAGTTTTTCTCCCCGTGTGTGGAGAGGAGAGATTGTAGAAATAAAGACACAAGACAAAGAGATAAAAGAAAAGACAGCTGGGCCTGGGGGACCACTACCACCAAAACACGGAGACCAGTAGTGGCCCCGAATGTCAGGCCACGCTGATATTTATTGGATACAAGACAAAGGGGCAGGGTAAGGAGTGAGAGCCATCTCCAATGATAGGTAAAGTCATGTGGGTCACGTGTCCACTGGACAGGGGGCCCTTCCCTGCCTGGCAGCCGAGGCAGAGATAAAGAGAGGAGAGAGAGAGAGAGAACTTACGCTATTATTTCTGCATATCAGAGACTTCTAGTACTTTCACTAATTTGCTACTGTTATCTAAAAGGCAGAGCCAGGTGTACAGGATGGAACATGAAGGCGGACTAGGAGTGTGACCACTGAAACACAGCATCACAAGGAGATGGTTAAGCCTCCGGATAACTGCGGGTGGGCCTGACTCATGTCAGGCCCTCCAGAGGAGGTGGAGGAGTAGAGTCTTCTGTCAACTCCTGTGGAGAAAGAGAGACACCCTTTCCTGGTCTGCTAAGTAGCGGGTGTTTTTCCTTGAGACTGACGCTACCGCTAGAACACGGTCCGCTTGGCAACGGGCGTCTTCCCAGACGCTGGCATTACCGCTAGACCAAGGAGCCCTGTGGTGGCCCTGCCCGGGCATAACAGAAGGCTCATATTCTTGTTTTCTGTTCACTTCTCACTATGTCCCCTCAGCTCCTATCTCTGTATGGCCTGGTTTTTCCTAAGTTATAATTGTAGAGCAAGGATTATTATAATATTGGAATAAAGAGTAACTGCTACAAACTAATGATTAATGATATTCATACATAATCATATCTATTATCTATATCTAGTATAACTATTCTTATTTTATATATTTTTTTATACTGGAACAGCTCATGCCCTCAATCTCTTGCCTCGGCATCTGGGTGGCTTGCCGTCCACAAGAAGGAATCATATTATGTCATTCTGTGTTCCACTCCTAAAAAAAGATATAGTTACTAAGTTGTATTAGGCCAGTGCTCCCACTTCAACACCTGGAAAAAACACTAGACAAATAATAACAGTTGTATTTTTTGTATTTTCAAAGACGTCGGAGAGTGGTAGAAGTAATGAGGATAACAAAAATTCAGTTCTAGAGAGGAGGAGCCCCGCCTGGGCACCCTGAGGATTTCTAGCTTTTTCTTCACTAGGTCATTTACCATTTCTCCACATGAGCTGAACCTAGGCAATGGTACACTATTGAGTTGCCAATGTAATTCAATGGGAAAATAAGATCTGTACAATAAATGATGCTGGTACAATTTAATATCTGAATGCTAGTACTAATGAAAAGAAACAGGGGATAGCCAATTAGTTTCAGATAGAGCAGACTTTAAAGCAGGTTATCAGAGATATATGATACATGCTCAACCAATGAGAAGCAGCCAACTAACTTACATAACTAGGGACTTTCTAATGGAATAGACCAAATAAGGCAACTGTACAACTGTAACCCATCAAATATTTTCTTTATTTCCACATTCACTCTGTAAAAACCTGTCCCTTATGCTTCTTTTGGTTTGGTGTTTCTTGATTTACAAATTGCTTTTGCTCAAATAACCTCTCCAAAATTTTTCATCATGTCTCAGTTTTTCTTGTAAGAGAAGTATATAAGGGATCATTGGGTCAATATGCATGATAGAGCCATTCTCTGGGATAGGGAAATTGTATACAAATATTCTCACTTAATAATATCCTTTTTATATTTTTGCATCATTGTAAAAAAAAGTGTTGGGTGGTTACCTACACAATGTTAAGAATATTCACCAATAGCATATTATATATAGAGATACACACACACATGCATACACACATGCAGATTTTTGCATTTGCAGGACACATATGAATACACACAGTACAAACATGTACATTTGAACATTTGTGTACAAGTATTTGCAGGACAAATATGAATACACGCAGTACAAACATGTATATTTGAACATTTGTGTACAAGCATTTGAGTATCTGTTTTCATTTCTCTTGGGTATATTTCTAGGAGTAGAATTGTTGAGCAAGATGGTAAAATTATGTTTAACCCTTTCAATCTGAACAATATTGCATTGTATGAACATACTACAATTTGTTTATCCATTCATCCATCAATGGACACATGGGTTGCTTTCACTTTTTGGCTTTTGTGAATAATGCTGCCATAAACATCGATGTGAAAATATCTTTCAGATTCTGCTTTCAATTATTTTGGGTATATACTCAGAAGTGGAATTGCTGGATCATATAGTAATTCTATTTCTAATTTTTTGAGCAACTGCCACAATAGCTGCACCATTTTCCACAGCAGCTGTACCATTTTACATTCCTATCAACAATGCACAAGAGTTCCAAATTCTCCACATCCTCAACTACACCTGATATTTTTAATTCCTATCTTCTTTCTTTCTCCCTCCCTTCCATCTTTTGATAGTAGCCATTCCATTAAGGATGAGGTGGTATCTCATTTTGGTTTTAATTTGCATTTCCTTAATAACTAGTGATGTTGAGTGTCTTTTCATATGCTTATGGGCCATCTGAATATCTTTTTTTTTAATGTCTACTCAAGTCCTTGGCCCATTTTTTAATCAATTTGTTCATTTTGTTATTGTTGAGTTTTAGGAGTTATCTATATATTCTGAATATTAATCTGTTATCAAATATGTGTTTTGAAAAATTTTTCCCATTCTGTGTGTTGCCTTTTCATTGTCGATAGTGTCCTTTAAAAAAACATAAAGGTGTTATAAATTTTGACAAAGTAAAATTTGTCTATATTTTGTTTTGTGGCTTGTGCTTTTGGTGTCATATCCAATAAGTCATTGCCAAATCCAGTGTCATCAAGCTTTCCCCCTGTGCTTTCTTCTGGGAGCTTTACAATCTTAACTCTTACATGTAGGCCTTTAATCCATGTTGAGTTACTTTGAGAATATGGTGTTAGGTAAGAATCCAACTTCAGTCTTTTGCATGTCAATACCCAGTTTTCCCAGCATTTTTTTTTTCTTTTTTTGAGATACAGTCTCACTCTGTCACCCAGGCTGGAATGCAGTGGCCCCGTCTCTGCTCACTGCAAACTCCACCTCCAAGGTTCAAGTGATTCTCCTGTCTCAGCCTCCTGAGTAGCTGGAATTACAGATATGTGCCACCATGCTCACCAGCATCATTTTTTTAAGACTGTCCTTGCCATTGAATGGTCTTGGTACCCTTGTCTAAAACCATTTACTCATACTTTTGAGGGCCTCTTGGCTTTCTATATTTTTCATTGTTCATACATCTGTCTTTATAGCAGCACCACACTATTACGCTCTTATGATTTATAGCTTTCTAACAACTCTTAAAATCAGGAGGTGTGAGAGCAGGAGGTGCGAGATCTCCAATGTTGTTCTTTATTAAAATTATTTTGACTATCGGGGGTCCCTTTGGATTCCATATAAGTTTTTGGATATATTTTTCTATTACTGCAAAAACACCTTTGGTATTTTGATAGAGATCGCACTGAACCTGTAGATTGCTTTGGGTAGTACTATATAATATCTTAACAATATTAAGTCTTTCTATCAATGTACATGAATGGATTTATACATCTCCATTTATTCTTTAATACATTTCAGCAACATTTTGTAGTTTTCAGTGTACAACTCTTTTGCCTCCTTGATTTATCTTTTCTGATGCTATAGTACCTAAAATTGTTTTCTGAATTTCTTTTTAGGATTTTCTATTGTTAGTATATACAAACACAAATGATTTTTGTGTGTTGATTTTGTATTCTGCTCCTTTGCTGAGTCTATTTATTCTAACCATTTTTAGTGGATGGACTCTTTAGGGCTTTCTACATATAAAGTCATATAAGAACACACAAAAAAATTACTTCTTTCCAATCTGTATGCCTTTTATTTATTTTTTATTGCCTATTTGCTCTGCCTAGAACTTCCATATTACGCTGAATATAACCTTTCAGTCTTTTACCCGAGTATGACATTAGCTGTGTATTTTAAATACATGGTTTTTATTACATTAACGTAGTTTCCTTCTATTTCTGTGTGTTGATTTATCACATGTGCATTGCTTATCATGAAAGAGTGTTGAAATATGTCAGTGGTTTCTCTCTTCATCAATTGACATTATGTTTTTCCCTCCATTCTATTAATGTGATGTATTACATTACTTGGCTTTCATATGTTGAGCCATACTTGTATTACAGAAATAAACAGAAAAAATTCCTGCTTGGTCATGGTATATAATCTTTTTTTCTTTTTTTTTTTCTTTGTTTTTTTCTGAGACAGAATCTCGCTCTGTCGCCCAGGCTGGAGTGGAGTGCAATGATGTGACCTCAGCTTACTGCAACCTCCACTGCCTGGGTTCAAGCAATTCCTCTGCCTCAGCCTCCTGAGAAGCTGGGATTACAAGCACACCCCACCACACCTGGCTAATTTTTTGTATTTTTAGTAGAGATGGAGTTTCGCCATGTTGGCCAGGCTGGTCTCAAACTCCTGGCCTCAAGTGATCCACTTGTCTTGGCCTCCCAAAATGCTGAGATTACAAGCAGACGCCACCATGCCCAGCTGGTACATATTTTTAATATGCTGCTGAGTTCAGTTTGGTAGTATTTGTTGAAGATTGTTGTTCATAAGGGATATTACTGTTCATAAGTGTTAGTGTTCATAAGGGATATTACTGTGCAGTTTTATTTTCATATAGTATCTTTGTATGGCTATGATATCAAATTAATACTAACCTCACAGAACAAATTTGGAAATGTTCCCTTCATTTTAATTTTTTGGAAGAGTCTAAAAAAGACTGATATTAGTTGGTCTTTAAATGTTTGGTAGAATTCACCAAGGAAGGCATCAGGTCTGGGGCATTTCTTTGTCAAGAGTTTTTTGATTACTGATTCAGTCTCCTTATTAATTATGTACTTACATAATTTTCTATTTCTTCATGAGTCAGTATTGACTTATTTCAATGATACTGTGTTCCTAGATATTGAGCCATTTCATCCATGTTATTCAGTTTGTTGTAGTAAGTTGTTCTTAGTACTTTCTTATATTTTATTTCTGTAGAATCAGTCTTTATATCCGTCTTCATTTCCGATTTTCGTAATTTAAGTCATTTTCTTAGTCTAGTTAGATAAGGGTTTGTCAATTTGGTTGATCTTTACAAACAACCAATTCTTGGTTTAATTGATTTTCTCTATTGTTTTTCTATTCTTTAATTTTTTTTTTTTTGTCTCTGTCCTTATTTCCTACCTTCTGATACCATTGAGCTTAGTTTTTTTGTTTGTTTGTTTGTTTGTTTTGAGATGGAATCTAGTTCTGTCACCAATACCGGAGTGCAGTGGCACGATCATGGCTCACTGCAGCCTCCACCTCACAGGTTCAACTGATTCTCCCACCTCAGGCTCCTAAGTAGCTGGGATTACAGGCACTTGCCACCATGCCTGGCTAATTTTTGTATTTTTAGTAGAGACAGGGTTTCACCATGTTGGCCAGGCTGGTCTTGAACTCCTGACTTCAGGTGATTCACCCGCCTCAGCCTCCCAAAGTGCTGGGATTACAGGCATGAGCCACTGCTCCCAGCCTTTAGTTAGCTCTTTTTCTGGGTCCTTAAGATGTAATGTTAGATATCTGATTTGAGATTTTTCTTCTTTTTAAATGCAAGCACTTATAGCTATAAATATTCCCTTTAGCACAACTTTTGCTGCATCCCGTAAGTTTCTGTATGTTTTGTTTCTGTTTTCAGTCATCTCTGAGTATTTTTCAATTTCCCTTGTGATTTTTTTCTTTTACTTATGAGTTGTTTAAAGGTATATTATTTAAATTATTTCCACAAATGTATAAATGTTCCAGTTTTCTTTTTATTATTTTCTAACTTCATACTGTTGTGGTCATAGAATATACTTTGTATAATATCTATATTTTAAAATCTATTGAGACTTAATTTGTGACCTAACATATGGTTTACCCTGGAGAATAACTAATGTGCATTTGAGAAGAATAGGTATTCTGTAGTAGTTGTTGTTGGATATAGTGTTGTGTATTACTTGATCCTAAAAGGGAGTACTGAAGCAAATTTTTAAATGCAGACCAGGTCTGGATAATCCTAGAGCAGACAAAGCCAGTTAGGCCCTAAAAATAACCTTAACCTTGATTGAACTGCAAACATAATTTAATTTAGATGTCTGTTAAATCAAGTTGGCTTATTGTGTTTTTAAGTCCTGTGTTTCCACCTTCTATCTCACTGTTCTATCCATTACTGGAATGACATATTGATGTTTCCAACTATTACAGTAGAACTGTCTATTTTTCCCTTTAGTTCTGTCAATTTTCACTTCATTTATTTTGATGTTATCTTATTAAGTGCATAAATGTTCATTATTGCTGTATCTTCTTGCTGTATTGAACTTTTACTAACATACAATATCCTTCTTTATCTCTTGTGACCTTTTTGATTTAAGGCCTATTTTGTCTGATGTTAACATACAGTTGACCCATGAACAACATGGGTTTAAACTGCATGGGTCTATTATACATGGAGTTTTTCCAACATATTGGAAAAGATTTTTGGAGATTTGTCACAATTTGAAAAAAAACTTGCAGATAAACCATGTGGCCTAGAAATAGTGAAAAAATTAAGCAAAAGAGGTATGAAATAAATGTATAAAATATATGAAGATACTAGTCTATTTTATCATTTACTATCCAGAAATATACAAATTTCCTATAAAAAGTTAAAATTTAATAAAACATGCACAAAGAAAGACTATACATGGCACCATTAGCAGTCAAGAGAAATGTTAACAGACGTGAAGAGGTAGTATTAAATCATAACTGCATAAAATTACCTGTAGTATATAGTATACTACTATAATAATTTCACAGCCAAGTCCTGTTGCTATTGTGGTGAGCTGAAGTATCCACTTAAAATATCATGTAAAGCTAATCATCTCTGTGTGAGCAGTTCATTTCTCCAGTAAACTGCATATGACAGTAAAAGTAATCTCTTACAGTTTTCACATATTTTTCATCATTTTTAGTGCATTTCCATAAACACTGAATAACACTATTGGACCCATATGAAGTGCCACTAGTGATGCTGAAAGTGCTCCCAAGATGCAAAGAAAAGTCATGATATTACAAGAAAAAGATGGATTGCTTAATATGTACTGTAGATTGAGGTCTGCAGCTGTGGTTACCCACTATTTCAAGATAATTGAATTCAGTGTAAGAACCACTGTATAAAAAGAAAATTTATGAAGCTGTCACTGCAGCTGTGCCACAGGTGCAAAAACTTTGCACTTTTAGCAAAATACCTTGTAATCTCATATTGAAAATGCATTTTTTATGTGGCTTCAGGATTGCCATAAGGCATACCTATAGACTCTAATCCAATTTGAGAAATAGTGAAGTTATATGACAACTTAGAGCAAAAACAAACAAACAAACAAAAACATGAAGGATTTAAAGCTGGAGAATTTAAAGCCAGCAAAGAATGGCTTGATAGTTTTAGAAAGATGTTTGGCGTTAGAAATTTCTAGGCAGGGCACAGTGGCTCGTGCCTGTAATCCCAGCACTTTGGGAGGCAGAAGTGGACAGACTGCTTGAGCCGAAGAGTTCAAGATCAGTCTGGGCAACATGGCAAAACCTTGTCTCTACAAAAAAAAAAAAAAAAAAGGCAGGTGTGGTGGCATGACCCTGTAGTCCTAGCTGCTTGGGAAGCTGAGGTGGGAGGATTGTTTGAGCCAGGGGGGTCAAGGCTGCAAGTAAGCTGTGATCATGCCACTGGACTGCAGCCTGGGTGACAGTGAGACCTTGTCTCGAAAAATGTAAACAATAAAAAATAAAAATGTCACAATAACAGAAAAATCTGCTTCTGCTGACCAAGAGGCAGCAGACAAGGTCCCAGATGCCATTAAGAAAATCACTGAGGGTTCGGCGCAGTGGCTCACATCTGTAATCCCAGCACTTTGGGAAGTCAAGGCAAGCAGATTCCTTGAACCCAGGAGTTCGAGACCAGCCTGGGCAACATGGCAAAACTCCTTCTCTACAAAAAATACAAAAATTAGCCAGGCATGGTGGCACATGCCTCTAGTCCCAGCTACTCGAGGGGCTGGGGTGAGAGGATCAATTGATCCCAGGAGGTCAAGTCTGCAGTGAGTCATGACCACTCCACTGCACTCCAGCCTGGGTGACAGAGCAAGACCCTGTCTCAAAAAAAGGAAAAAAGAAAATCATTGAGGAGGAAAGATATCTGCTTGAACAGGTCTTTAATGTAGACAAAAGTATCTTTGGGGAAAAACAAAAAAGTGCAACAAGGGACATTTGTTATACTAAGGAAGAGAAATGAACACCAAGATTAAAGGCAGGAAGGGAAAGGCTAACTCTACTTTGGTGCAAATGCAGCTGGCTTTATGATTAGGTCTGCCCTTTTCTATAAAACTGCTAACACCCAGCCTTGAAGAGAAAAGATAAACATCAGCTTCCAGTCTTTTGGTTGCACAATACAAAGGCCTGCACAGTGAGAACCATTTTTCCGGATTGGTTTCATCCATGCTTTGTCCCTGAAGTCAGGATATACCTTTCTAGTAAGGGACTGCCTTCTGAAGCTCCTTTGACATTGATCATGCCCCTGGCCACCCAGAACCCCATCAGTTCAACACCGAAGACATCAAAGTGGTCTATGTGCCCCCAGTGTCTTTAATTCAGCCTCTAGATGAGGAGGGCATAAGGAACTTTAAGTCTCATTACAATGGTACTCCAGGGAAAGGATGGTTAATGCTATGGAAGAGAACCTTGATAGAACATCATGAAAGACTGGAAGCATGATACCACTGGCACTGAAGATGGCATGACTGTCAAAGAAAAAGCCATAGAAGTCATTGACCCCAAAACAATAAATTCCTTCTGGAGAAAACTATATCCAGATGTTGTATATGACTTCACATAATTTATGACAGAGCCAATCAAGGAAATCATAAAAGAGATTGTGGATATGGCAAAAAAAAAAAAAAAAAGATGGTAGAAGCAGGAGAGTAAAGATTTCAATATATGGATCTTGGAGAAATTCAAGATCTAATAGACATCACACCAGAGGAATTAACAGAGGATGACTTGATAGAGATGAACACTTCCAAAGCCTGACTATGAGGCATAAGACGTAGAAGACGTACAAGTAACAATGTCATAAAACAAACTGCTATTAGATAATCTGGCAGAAGGTTTCCAATTATTCAAGAATGCTTTTAACTTCTTTTATGACATGGACCCTTCTGTAATACAAGTGTTGAAATTAAAGAAAACAATAGGACTGTTACTGTATAGATACCTTTTTAGAAAAGCAAAAAACATCAGACAGAAATTATGGTGTAGTTCTGGAAAGTTATACCAGGTATGCTTGCCTCTCCTGCCTCCCTTCCATCTTCTCCACTTCTTCTGCCTCTGCCACCCCTGAGACAGCAACACTGACTCCTCCTCTCCCTCCTCCTCATAGGCCTATTCAATGTGAAGATAATGAGGATGAGGACCTTAATGATGATCCACTTGCACTTAATGAATAAACATATTTTTATCTTCCTTATGATTTTCTTAATATCTTCTTTAGCTTACTTTATTGTAAGAATACAGTATATAATACATATACATAATACATGTTAATTAGCTATTTATGTTATTGGTAAGTCTTCCGGTCAATAGTAGGCCACTAGCAGTTACATTTTGGGGGAGGTCAAAGTTATGTGCGTGTGCATGTGTTTGTGTGTTTCTGTGTTGGGGGTCAGTGCCCCTAACTCACCACCAATTGTTCAAGGAGCAGCTGTACTCACTCCTGCTCTTTTTACAACTTGCATGGGATATCTTTTTTCATTCTTTCACTTTTAACTCATTAATGTCTTTGGACACAGATCAGAACCTGCGTCTCTTGTAGACAGTCATGTTCAATCACATTTGGTTTTATTTAATCCATTCTGCCAATCTCTCTTTTGATTGAAGCATTTAAGCCATTTACCTTTAAAGTAATTACCAAAAATGAAGGATCTACATCTATCATTGTGCTTTTGTTTTCTATGTCTTACAGCATTTTTTCCCCTCATTTCCTGAATTACAGTTCTTTTCTTTTTAGTAGATTTTTGGTACTAAATCTTTTAATTCCCTTCTCATTTCTTTTTGTGTGTATTCTCTATAGCTGTTTTCTTTCTTACATTTAACATCCTAAAGTCATAACACTATAAATTAAATTTATACTAGCTTAACCTCAATAACATAAAAAAAAAACTTGGCTCCTACATAGCGCTGTCCCCACCACTTTTTAAATTATTGATGTCACAAAATGACCTTGTTATACATTGAGTCCAGAGACACAAAACCTTTTTATGCATTAGTCTCTCAAATCATGTAAAAATCATCAAAAAGTGGAATTACCAACCAAAGTTACAGTAATACATCTTTGTATTACAACTGCCTGTGCATTTCCCTTTATCAGATATCTTCATTTCTTTTATGGCATTAGTTTCTGTCTAGTGTCCTTTCAGTTCAACCTGAAGGACTCTTTTTAGCTTTCTTGCAGGGCAGGTCTACTGCTATCAAACTCCATCAGCTTTTGTTTATCCAGGAATGTCTTAATTTCAGCCTCACTTTTGACGGAAAACTTTACCAAATACAGAATTGTTTGCTGACAGATTTTTTTTTCCCTTCAGCATTTTGAACATTTCAACCCACTGCCTTCTGGTCTCCAAGATCTGATAAGAAGTCTGCTAATAACTTTATTGAGGATAGCCTGTATGTATGTATGTTATGTATATGCTGCTTCTTTCTTGCTGCTCTAAAACTTTGTCTTTGGCCTTTGACAGTTTGATTATAATGTGCCTCAGTGTGGTTCTCTTTAATTTTATATTGCTTGAAGTTTATTGTGTTTCTTCGAGGTTTATATTCATATATTTCATCAAATTTTACAATGTTTCACCAATTATTTCTCCAAATTATCTCTATGCTTTCTCTATCTGGCACTCCGAACAATGCATATATTCATCCACTTGATGGTGTCCCACACGTCTCATAGGCTTTGTTCATTTATTTTTTCAGACTTTTTTTTTGAGACAGAGTCTTGGTCTGTTCCCCAGGCTGGAGTATAGTGGCGTGATCTTGGCTCACTACAACCTCTGCCTCCTGGATTCAAGTGATTCTCCTGCCTCAGCCTCCCAAATAGCTGGGATTACAGGCACACACCACCATGCATGGCTAATTTTTGTATTTTTAGTAGAGACAGAGTTTCACCATGTTGGCCAGGCTAGTCTCAAACTCCTAACCTCAGGTGATCTGCCTGCCTCAGCCTCCCAAAGTGCTGGGATTATAGTCATAAGCCACCATGCCCAGCTTCAGTCTTTTTTATTTCTGTTCCTTAAATTTGATTTCAATGACCCTATCTTCAAATTCACTCATTCTTCTGCTTGCTCAAATATGCTTTTAAATCCCTCTAGCAAATTTGTTGTACTTTTCAGCTCCAGAATTTTTCTCTATATGTATTGATGTTTCCATTTTGTTTATAGTTTTCTTGACTGTCCACATCATCTTTTAACTCTTTAAACATCTTTAAGACAGTGTTTTTAATTTGTCTGGTAAACCCACAGTCTGGTCTTTTTCAGGGGCAGTTTCTTTTCTTTTTTGCTTTCAATTAGTCATACTTTGTTTCTTTATTCACCTTGTGATTTTTTTGTTGTTGTTGAAAACTGGACATTTGAAATTTACGGTGTGGTATCTCTGGAGATCAGATTCTGCTAGGCTTTTTGTTCTCATTCATTTAGTTTAAAAAAATAGTTACAGGGTGTCTGCATAATAAAGATTAGCCTGAGATGTAAACTGAAGCTCTTCTGAGTTCATTTCTAAGTCTGGACCTTTTCCTGGGCATGCATGGCAACTGTCTAAATTTTTCCGTATATGTGGTTGCCAAAGGTCCCAGTCCTTACATTTCTGGTTCCCAAAATGGAAAAAAAAAAAAAAAAAAAAAGAGAGAGAGAGAGAGAGAGAGAGAAATGAAGGGGAAAAGCACTAAGTCTTTAAATCCCCAGGAACTCACTTCATCTAAAACAATTGCACTAGAAAGAACCATTTCACTTTCTCCACCCTAGGCTCTGGGCGTGGCTGAGACATTTTGCCAAGGAGGTGGGGATGAGGGACAGGGGAAAAGTAATTCATTAAATCAAAAGAGCATCTCTCCAGTGAATAAGGGCAAGGGCTTGCAATAATGGCAATGAGTTGCAATAGCTGCTCACCTCTGTGTTTATACCTCTGTGTCTGCACCTCCATGATCAGAAGGAGCAATCAGTGACTAAAGCACGGTTCCCCAATATTTGCAGAACAGGGCCCTAATGCCTATCCTGGCTTCTGCAAGCTGCTTCAGGAACACATACAAAGTTGCTGGGGGTGAGTGATGGGTAGCCACTACCATGTTCAAAGCTAAAATTAACCACATGTAACCACAATTTGCCACACAAGCCTTCCTACAGAACAGCCTTTGAGGTCAGTATTGGAGGTTTGTTCTGACACCACGGGGGCCTATGATTAGTCATCTCTTTCCTTGGTTCACCTCTGGTAAATATGTGGCCTATGTTTAGCTTGGATCTCTCACTGAAGCTGTCAGCTTCTTGTTTTCCATCAAAATCTTGTTTTTGAGTGCCCTTAGATTTGACCTTTCCTGTACACTCATTCAATAACGTCAGTTCATTAGCAGAGCTTTTGACCTCTTGATTTTACAAATTGTTTTCCCCATTCGATGAAATCTCTGAGCCATGCCCCAGAGGCTAGGGTGGAGTGATTATTTCTAGGAATGATTATTTCTAGCATCCATGTTTTAGGAGAAGGTGAAAGGACACAAAGATAGATGTGTACCCGCCCCC
>NW_012101680.1:84010-85016 GCF_000951045.1 Mandrillus leucophaeus | reverse complement strand
GCCAGTCAGGGTCAATCAGTTATTCTGCCCTGGAAGCAGGGCCCCAGTGCCATCTGCTTTTCCTCAGGCTTCCACTTCATCAGCTGTCAGGTGGTGGTCACTCAGGGTGTGGGAAGCTGGCCATCTCTGTTTTCTTGAGTGGATGAGGTTGGTGGCTGGTCCACCTGCTCCTGGCACACCCTTGCAGAGGTGGCTGGTTGCTCTTTGAGCCAGCTTGTCCATGTCTGGCATACATAGGCCCTGGGTCCTGACAAGCTGCTCTGACTGAGCTTGTCCTGTCTTGGGCCAAATTCTAAGTCTGGCCAGGGCCACAGAAGGATGAGTCCCCTGGGTGGTAAACCTGGCTGCTGCGGGGGGGTGCATGGTGCCTCTCCCATCCCAGGGCTCAGGATGAGGCCCGACTGAGATAGGACACTTTAGGTATGGGACTTCTGCCCCAGAAGGTGGCCTCTGTCACAAAGACCGGGTGAGAAGATGTATGGCATGCTGCTGGCTGCCAGGGCTGTTGGGATGACACATTCACCCTTCCTTCCAGGGACCTCAAAGTGACCAGCTTTCCCTTTAAGAATGACTTCTTAAGGCCCAGGAGTCATCTGGGGCTGCAGGGCAGCTGGCCGCATGCTGCCCTGGCTTCTTCCATGGTGAGCTGGTCACTACCCACCAAGGGGAGTCACATGCAGGCACCATGCAGGGCGCTTGTGTCTGGACCTGTGTCTTGGTTATCATGGAGCCAGACTGGGCCTGGTGACAGGGCCCTGATGGGGTTGTCCTGGTGGTCTTGGGGGTGTCCAGAGGAGATTCAGAATGGAATTGCTGTGAGGATGAATGAGATGACTGTCAGCACAGAACAGGCACCCGGTGAGTGTTTAGGGTTTATCCTCAGTAGCTGCCCAGAGGCCAAAACCACCCACCTGATAGCGACTGTCCCCAAGCCAGGAGGAAGAGAAGAGAGCAGGTCCCACTCACCTGAGTCTGATGAGTCAGCTGTGCTGAGATGTGCTTCTCA
>NW_012101680.1:81552-82711 GCF_000951045.1 Mandrillus leucophaeus | reverse complement strand
ACTCATCCCCCAAGGCCCTCAGGGTTCATCTCAGAGGAGACAGTGAGGAGGCCTGGCACAGCCTGGAAACCCCATCTACCCTATCCCTGAGTGTCAGAGTGGGAGGAAGGGCGGGACATTTGGCAGACGAGACACCCTGTGCTGCTGGGTCTCCCGGGGCCCTTTCCGCAGAGCCCGATCTAGAGACACAGCCCAGAGGCTGCAGGGAGACTAACCCAGAACCCTTGAGGCTGAGCCAGGGACCACATGAGGACCGTCCCCAGACAGCCAGAAGGCCCTTTGCTAGTTTCTTGGTACCTCAGTGGATGCAGCAGCTGTTCTTCTGTTGGGGACCAGTGAGCACACGCTGGGGAGGGCTCGCCTGTGATTCCTCAGTGGCTCCACCTCTGTTTCTAAGAAAAATCACTCATTCCAGGGCTGGGGCAGAGAAAACACAAGATTATCTTGGAATATCTTGTGCCAGAAAGTAAAAAAGTGCTGACAGAGTAACAGGCACAAATCAAAAAGACATAAAGAGTCAGCTTAGAATATCTACCTCTGGCCTAATCTTGGGGAATTGGAGCACCAGAATCATGAGCTTTCCCTTCTCCCTTATTTATTGGTTTTATTTCTCCATGTAGAACAAAGAAGAGAATCAGAAAATAATCAGCTGGCAACCATTGCAGTAATAATTGTTCAAGCACAAGTCTTCCATGAAATGCCAAATCTAGTGTGTTTTGAGGAGTAACCAGATATTTACAGAGCCTCAGATCATCACCACACAAAATACGGTTCAACTACAAAAAGAAAATCATAACATTAGCATGGACAAGCCTGGCAGGTACTCCTTAGGTCTCCTAAGTAATAAAGACTGTGACATGCAAATAGGTCTTCGATCACCTTTACTGAAGAATCAATGATGACTTGGTGGTTTGGCTGTTTAAACAGCTGGCATTTGGGCAATTTGAGTATGTCAAACTCAATAATACTGGTTTTCATCTACAAGATCCACTTAAAACTGAAGGAGACTGAAAAACATCACTTAAAATACCCTACAAGTTATCTTCATACATAGGATACAAAAATATCCTACTTCAGTAAAGATTGTGATGTTGTATATTTTATGAGAAACAATTAAAATGTTGTGAAAATAGCCCAGTAATAAAGTTTTATAATCTTT
>NW_012101680.1:71945-81502 GCF_000951045.1 Mandrillus leucophaeus | reverse complement strand
AAAAAAAACTAAAGTTCATATGGAACCAAAAAGACCCCACATTGCCAAGACAATCCTAAGCCAAAAGAACAAAGTTGGAAGCATCACGCTATCTGACTTCAAACTATACTACAAGGCTACAGCAACCAAAACAGCATGGTACTGGTACCAAAACAGAGATACAGACCAATGGAACAGAACAGAGCCCTTAGAAATAATACCACACATCTACAGCCATCTGATCTTTGACAAATCTGAGAAAAACAAGAAATGGGGAAAGGATTCCCTATTTAATAAATGATGCTGGGAAAATTGGCTAGCCATCAGTAGAAAGCTGAAACTGGATCCTTTCCTTACTCCTTATACGAAAATTAATTCAAGATGGATTAGAGACTTAAATGTTAGACCTAATACCATGAAAACCCTAGAAGAAAACCTAGGTAATACCATTCAGGACATAGGCATGGGCAAGGACTTCATGTCTAAAACACCAAAAGCAATGGCAACAAAAGCTAAAATTGACAAATGGAATCTAATTAAACTAAAGAGCTTTTGTACAGCAAAAGAAACTACCATCAGAGTGAACAGGCAACCTACAGAATGGGAGAAATTTTTTGCATTCTACTCATCTGACAAAGGGCTAATATCTAGAACCTACAAAGAACTCAAACAAATTTACAAGAAAAAAACAATTCCATCAAAAAGTGGGCAAAGGATATGAACAGACACTTCTCAAAAGAAGACATTCATACAGCCAACAGACACATGAAAAAATGCTCATCATCACTGGCCATCAGAGAAATGCAAATCAAAACCACAATGAGATACCATCTCACACCAGTTAGAATGGCAATCATTAAAAAGTCAGGAAACAACAGGTGCTGGAGAGGATGTGGAGAAATAGGAACACTTTTACACTGTTGGTGGGATTGTAAACTAGTTCAACCATTATGGAAAACAGTGTGGCGATTCCTCAAGGATCTAGAACTGGAAATACCATTTGACCCAGCCATCCATTACTGGGTATATACCCAAAGGATTATAAATCATGCTGCTATAAAGACACATGCACATGTATGTTTATTGCAGCAGTATTCACAATAGCAAAGACTTGGAATCAACCCAAATATCCATCCATGACAGACTGGATTAAGAAAATACGGCACATATACACCATGGAATACTATGCAGCCATAAAAAAGGATGAGTTTGTGTCCTTTGTAGGGATGTGGATGTAGCTGGAAACCATCCTCAGCAAACTATCGCAAGAACAGAAAACCAAACACCACATGTTCTCACTCATAGGTGGGAATTGAACAATGAGATCACTTAGACACAGGAAGGGGAACATCACACACCGGGGCCTATTGTGGGGAGGGGATAGGGAGGAGGGATAGCATTAGGAGATATACCTAATGTAAATGACGAGTTAATGGGTGCAGCAAACCAACATGGCACATGTGTACATATGTAACAAACCTGCACATTGTGCACATGTACCCTAGAACTTAAAAGTATAATAAAAAAATTCAATCCATTTTTTACTTCAATAAATTTTTTCTTTAAAAGAAATTTCTATTCTCTACTTATAGTAAACTTTTTTTTTTTTATAGTAAAATTTTTTTTCTAGTTTGTATTCTAAATTAAGGTGGTAGCTGCACAGGTTCTTCCAAAGGTATATTGAGGGATGCTGAGGTTTGGGGTACGATTGAACCCATCACACAGGTAGTGAGCACAGGACCCAATAAGTAGTTTTTCAACCCTGGCCCACTCTGTCCCTCCCTGTTCTTATTTCTCAGTGTCTATTGTTCCCATGTTTATGACAGTGTACACCCAATGTGTAGCTCCCACATATGAGTGAAAACATGAGATATTTGGTTTCGGTTTCCACGTTAGTTTGCTTATGATAGTGGATTCCAGCTGTATCCATGTTGCTGTAAGGGACATGATTTTGTTCTTTTTATTGCTGCATAGTATTCCATGGTATATGTAAAATTTTCCAGTCTACCTTGGGTTTTCAATCTACCTTGGATGCACCTAGATTGACTCCATGTCTTTACTATTTTGAATAGTGCTGCAATGAACATACATGTGCATGCGTCTTTTTGTTACAATGATTTATTTTCCTTTAGGTATACCCCTACTATAGTAATGGGGTTGCTGCATCCAGTTCTTAGTACTTAA
Organism: Mandrillus leucophaeus; assembly: GCF_000951045.1. Taxonomy (NCBI): domain Eukaryota; kingdom Metazoa; phylum Chordata; class Mammalia; order Primates; family Cercopithecidae; genus Mandrillus; species Mandrillus leucophaeus. The sequence continues at coordinate 79,339 of NW_012101680.1, read as the reverse complement.
TTTCCAAACTGCTCTCCATAGTAGCTGAACTAATTTACATTGTCACCAATGGTGTGTGTTTCCGTTTCTCCACAGCCTCCCCAACATTTTTTTTTTTTTTTTGACTTTTTAACAAAAGTCGTTCTGACTGGTGTGAGATGGTATCCCATTGATGTTTTGTTTGGTATTTCTCTGATGATTAGCAATAGTAAGCGTTTGTTAATGTTTGTTGGCCACTTATATGTGTTCTTTTGGGAAGTGTTTGTTCATGTCCTTTGCCCATTTTTAATGGTGTTATTTATTTTTTGCTTGTTGATTTATTTAGGTCCCTTATGGATTTTGGATAATAGGACTTTGCTGTATGCATAGTTTGTGAATATTTTCTTCCATTCTTTAGGCTGTCTGTTTAATCCCTTGATAGTTTCTCATGCTGTGCAGAAGCTCTTTAGCTTATTTAGATCATACTTGTCAATTTTTGTTATTCTTGCAATTGCTTTTGAGGACTTAGCCATAAATTAATTGACAAGTGTGATGTCCAGAAGAGTATTTCCTAGGTTTTCTTCCAGGATTTTTATAGTCAGAGGATGCACTCTTATGTAAGAAAAGCAAAATGCTTTTTTCTTTTTCTGAGATGGAGTCTCCCTCTGTCACCCAGGCTATAGTGCAGTGGTACGATCTTGGCTCACTGCAACCTCTGCCTCCTGGGTTCTAGTGATTCTCCTGCCTCAGCCTCCCCAGTAGCTGGAATTACACATGCCTGCCACCAAGCCTTGCTAATTTTTGTATTTTTAATAGAGACAGGTTTTCATCATGTTGGCCAGGCTGGTCTCAAGCTCCTGACCTCAAATGATCCGCCCACCCCGGCCTCCCAAAATGCTGGGATTACAGGCGTGAGCCACTGCATCTGGCCAAGTACAAAGTTTTTAACATACAGATGGAAATGAATATTTTAGTGTTTTGTTTAATTCATAAAGTGCACTTATTTTGGATTCTATTAAATAATAAACATTCATATACGGTTAAGTGTTTGGATGCCAGTCATTCACTTGTGATTATAGGTAGGAAGAGTTGAGATGGTGCAAAGAAACTTTTTTATTTTTTATTTTTGAGACAGAGTCTCACCCTGTCACCCAGGCTGGAGTGCAGTGGCACAATCTCGGCCCACTGCAGCCTCCACCTCCTGGGTTCAAGCAGTTCTCTGCCTCAGCCTCCCTAGTAACAGGCATTACAGGCTCCTGCCACCATACCAGGCCAATTTTATTATTATTATTATTATTTTGTGTGTGTGTTTTTAGTAGAGGCAAGGTTTCACCATCTTGGGCAGGCTGGTCTTAAACTCCTGACCTCGTGATCCACCTGCCTTGGCCTCCCAAAGTGCTGGGATTACAGGTGTGAGCCACTGCGCCCGGCTGGTGCAAAGAAACTTTAAAAGTGGTATGGACTGGGAGCAGTGGCTCATGCCTGCAATGTCAGCACTTTCGGAGGCTGAGGTGGGAGAATCACAAGGTCAGGAGTTTGAGACCAGCCTGGCCAGTATGGTGAAACCCCGTCTCTAGTAAAAATACAAAAATTAGCTGGGCATGGTGATGGGCGCCTCTAGCCCCAGCTACTTTGGAGGCTGAGTCAGAGGAATCGCTTGAACCCGGGAGGCAGAGGTTGCAGTGAGCCAAGATCATACCACTGCACTCCAGGCTGGGCAACAGAGTGAGACTCTGTCTCAAAAGCAAAAGCAAAACAAAACAGAACAAAAGAAGTGGTATGAACCAAAGTCAAATTACAATGAATTAGAGAGTACACCAAAGCATCTCAAAGCATACCTTCAGTTATTAGGCGATAACATGCAATTTCTAAAACTTAAATGCAGCTTTTAAAGAAATTTTAGTGTGTTAGTTTAGTCACATTTATTGAATAAAGTTAGCAAATGGGTATCTGTTGAAAATGAGAGCTCCAGGGAATTAAAAAATGTAAAGTTCCCATTTCCTTTCTGTGTTAACACAGCTAATTATGATCTTTACTTAACATGCATAAGTCAACAGAAGAACTCAGTATTTCACCAAATTAAAAACAAGAATTATATTAGAGAAATGAAAGCCAAAAGAGAAACGATCATATAACTAACCTCAGTGAAGTAGTTCTTGCAGTTATTTGAAGTCTGTGGGTTTGAAATAGGAATTCTTATGGGTGTTTGAGGAATGTATTTTCTGTTGAGTCCTGGCCTCATAGGAAGAGTGCTAAGAAAAGATTTCACATGCTCTTTCTCCATAAGGAGCTTGGTGCTGATCACTGCTATTTTCATATTTGATCTGTAAAGATAGCAAAGACAAATGCTTAGTATTTCACTTTTCCTTAAATAACTCTTAATGACTTGCATTTTTTAAAAAGTTGCCCTGAGAGTAAACCAAATTACCCACTAAACAGTGTGTTAACACTGAAGATGTGTGAGAGCATGCCTGTTGTAAGCAATTATAATTATAATAACCTACAACGTGATATAATCTTGCTCCAGTTTGAATAAATGGCTATCATTGGAAAGACAAAAAATAACAAATGCTGGGAAGTTTCAGAGAACACTAAACTCTTATATGCTGTTGGTAGGAAGGTAAATTAGTGCAGACACTATAGAAAACAACATGAGGTTTTCTCAAAAAACTAATAATGGAACCGCCGAGGGATCCAGCCACCCCACTACTGGGCATTCAGGCAACAGAAAAGAAAATAATAGGTCAAAACAATATCTGTACTCATATGTTTATTGTAGCACTATTCACAACAGCTAATGTATGGAATCAACCTACATATCCATCAACAAATTAATGAACAAAAAATTGTGGTACACATACACAATGGAATACTATTCACCATATAAAGGAATGAAATCTTGTTATCCGTGGCCATGTGGATCAATCTGGAGGATGTTATGTTAAGTGCAGACACAGAAAAATAAATACTGCATATTCTCACTCATGTGTGGGAGCTAAAGAAAAATTGAGGTCTGGGCAACATGGCTGATGCCTGTAATTTTCTAGCACTTTGAAAGACCAAGGCAGGAGAATCACTTGAGGCCAAAAGTTCCAGAGCACCCTGGACAACATAGGGAGACATCTCTACAAAGTAAAAAATCAGACAGTTGCAATGGTGCATGCCCATAATCCTAGCTGCTGAGGTGGAGGTGGGAGGCTGAGGTGGGAGGATCACATAAGCTCAAGAGTTTGAGGCTGCAGTGAGCTACGATCAAGCCACTGTCTCTAGTCTGGGTGACTACAGTTCCCAGAGCCCAGACTACACTAGCAAGACCTTGTCTCTTAACAAGAAGAAAAAAGCTCAGAGAAGTAGGAAAGGGGAGGCTGGTTAATGGTTACAGAATAGATGAGAGGAATAGGTTCTGGTGTTCTGTGGCATTGTAGGGTGAATATGGTTAACTATGATTTATTGTATATTTTTAACAAGCTAGAAGATTTTGAATGTTCACAATGCAAAGAAATGAAAAATGGTTAAAGTAGTAAATATGCTAGTTAGCTTGATCATTACACACTATATACATGAATCAAAATATCACTCTATAGCCTATAATTATGTGTATACATGTTAATTAAAACAAAAGAGAACCTATATTCATCCCATTAAAAAAAGAGAATATGGGTCAACCTTACTGGCTTCCTTCTAATGAATAGAATTCAGTAAAAGGGATACCATGTAGCTTCTTCTATCTCAGGTTGCTTTCCCTTTGAACCCAGCCCCCAGATTGTGAGAGAGCTCAGGCCTCAAAGAGAGCCCGAGAGTGCCAGTGTCAGTGTTCATGCTGCCTGCCCCCACCAAGGTTCCAGCCAATGGCCAGCATCAACAGCAAACACGTGGGTGAGCAAAGCTTCAGACGATCCATTTCCCCAACTGATCAGCTGTTCCTAGGGAAGCTGAGGGGAGCAGACAAGCTGTCCTGGCAGAACTTTTTCCAAACCACAGGTTTATGAACAACATAAATGTTTTTCTTTTAAGCCACAAACTCTGGGTAATGGTTAGAAAAATAAGTTTTAAAAAAACTTGTTTAAAAAAAACAATTACCAGTTTTTAAATGTCATAATAAAAATTAAATGTAGTGGAATATCTTTAACTTCACCCTTTGTGTCTCAAAGGGGTCTGTGGCCAGCTTATACCTTACTTATTCTAAGATATGATGGGAAGTCAGACTTATAAGACACAGTTTATTTCTTTTTTTCCTCCATTCAAACCTTTAGTCTCTTATCTAGTGCCTCCCTCTATAGTTTTATTTTCAGTAAATTTTGGAGGAACTTTTCCTAAAACTCCCTTCAGTTATGAACTCTGATAACAAGGTGTCTCCTTACAATTTCCCCTCAAGTTAGGAAATAAGACTGGAAAGCAAGAAGATACATGATTTGAAAAACAACTAGAAATACTTGGTTACATAACCAAAATCATTTACCTGATTTCAATTAATGAAAATTCTAAAAGAAGAAGCTTTGAGTATTTATTAAGCAATCTAGTATTCAATTTTCATTTTCCTTTTCTTGGTGAGGAAATAAGGAGAGCATTATGGAATTATTTTTAATCTTCACAGAAGTAAAATAAACACAGTGTGCTTTGAGGGTTAAGAAATCATATGCAATTTCTTCTTTACCTTACTTCAAGCTTGTTTGTATGGAGAAGTTAAGACCATCCCATCTCTATGTTATACCACAATGCTTCTCTATAACACATAACTTGACTCTGAAATTTTGAAATTCAAAATACTAATCCACTATTTGTCTCTGATAAATTGCCTGAACATTACCTGATTTTTAAGTGCTGCACTCCTAAAACTTTAGGAGTGTCAGTGTCAGTGTTCATGCTGTCTGCCCCAACCAAGGTTCCAGCCAGTGGCAAGCATCAACATCAAACACGTGGGTGATGATTTTCTTGGAACGCACTAAACTGTTTATTCCAAGAATCTTCTACTGAGCTGGAAGGCAGAGCTGTGCATCTCTGTTTCAGTGAAAAAAGGTCAACACAGGGAACTGTGGTTTCTGAGAATGCAAGATCTACACCAATAATATAATTAGCCACAGTGCTACACAAGAAAACCAGCTACCAGGTGGAAAGAGGATCTGCGAGCTGAAAGATGGTGACTTCACTTGGTTTCCACTGAGGAAAGCTGGGAGCTCAGACTTCCTGGATGGTAAACATCTATGAAAGATTCTATGAATTATAATGAGTTAGTAAAACATAATGCACTATATAGTAGACTATGTCAGCACATTCTGGGACCAAAATTTACTGAAAATAAAACTATAGAGGGAGGCACTAGATAAGAGATTAAAGGTTTGAATGGAGAAAAAAAAGAAATAAACTGTATTATAAGCCAGACTTCCCATCATGTCTTAGAATAAGTAAGGTATAAGCTGGCCACAGACTCCTTTGAGACACAAAGGGTGACATTAAAGATATTCCACTACATTTAATTTTTATTACGACATTAAACAACTGGTAATATGCAACATGATTGGAAAAAACCTCTCATTAAATTTGATTTGGCCTAGTATAAGAATAGACGTAAACAAACTAAGAATTGATAATCTAAAAATAAACCTGCACATTTACAATCAATTGATTTTATACGAGGCTAACAAAAGAACAAAATGGGAAAAGAATAGTCCTTTCAACAAACAGTGCTGGGACAACTGGGCATCCATATGCAAAAAATAAAGTTGGACTCTCACCAAATATCATATTTAAAAATAAACTTGAAATAAAACAATTAACTGTAACAGCTAAAACTATAAAACTCTGAGAAGAAAACATTGGCATAAATCTTTGTGACTGCATATGACTCCAAAAAAAAATGGATTCAATGGACTTCAAAATTGAAAACTTCTGTTCTTGAGAAGACAGTATCAAGAAGTGAAAAGGCAAGCCACTGAACAGAAAAAATATTTGAAAAGCATATATCTGATAAGGGACTTACATATATAGGATATATATATGAAGAACCCTTGCAATTCATAAATAACAAGATAAAATTTTTAAAATGGGCAAAGATTTTGAATACATATTTCTACAAAGAAGACATAAAGATGAATAATAAGCACATTAATAGATGCTTAATACAATTAGTCGTTAGGAAAATGTAAATCAAAACCACCTTGTGGTATCACTTCACGACACAGGATGAAATATTTGTTCAATAAAAAAGAGAAAGTAAGTGTTAGGAAAAATGTAAAGACATTAAAACTCTTATCCAGTGCTGCTGGGGATGTAAAGTGGTGCAGTCACTTTGGAAAACAAACTGGCAACTCCTCAAAAGGTTAAGCATGAAGTTACCATATGACCCAGAAATTCCAGTCATAAGTATATACTCCAGAAAAATAAAAACAAATGCAAACACAGAAATTCATACATAAACATTTACAGTGGCATTATTAATAGGAGTCAAAGAGTGGAAAGAACCCAAAGGTCCATAACCTTTGGGTGGGAAAGAACCCAAAAGTCCATTCATCTGATGAATGGATAAATAAAATGTTTGATGTATCCATACAATGGAGTATTACTCAGCAATAAGAAGAAATTAAGTACAGATACTATATTAGGAGGAGACAGCAAAATGCCTAGGTGGATTCGGAAGGGTCCCTGGAGAATCTCCAACCAGCCCCACAAGTGTCTACACCAGATGTTTTGTGCAGTTAAGGGAACCTGCACAGGGTCTTGCCTGGACATGCCAGCAGTGGAATGGAGGCCCACATGCACTGGGGGAATGGGGTGGAGCCACCAGGAATTCACACCTTATGCAGAAGAGGAACCTGGCCTCTTTAGCTCATGTGTGGTGGGTGGTCCTGGTATTCAGTTGTGAGGTGGAAACCTGTTTGCAGGACCTCTCTTTTTGCTGAGAGCTTTCCTTTCACTTAATAAATTTTGTCCTCCTCATCCTTCAATGTGTTCACGTGCCTAATTTTTTTCTGATCGGGAGACAAGAACCCGGACTTAGCTGAACTAAGGAGCAAAAACCCTGCTTCAATAGCTGCTACAGCACAGATGCAGCATGAAAAATTATGCTAAGTAAAATAAGCCAGTCACAGTAGACCACTTGCTTTTTATTTCAGGGGCTCATAGGAAAATCTATACAAAGAAGGTGGGTGGTTCCCTAGGGCTGAGGGAGGAAGGGGAAACCAGCAAAGATGGCTAAATGATGTGAGGTTTCTTTATAGGGTGATGAAAATGTTCTAAACTTGATTGTAATGATGATTGTGTAACTCTGAAAATAGTGAAAGTCAATGAATTGTATATTTTAAATGAATGAATTGCATGGTGTGTTAATTATTTCTCAATAAACCTGTTATGCCCCCAAATTTATTTGGTACTAGTGATCTGGAGACGTGTACTGCTTGGTTTCAGATAACTGGCCAGGGTTCAAGACATAAGAGAATCAA